>NC_035167.2:25594946-25903305 GCF_001659605.2 Manihot esculenta | reverse complement strand
GAGAAAATAAAAACCCGAAATGGCACCGCCGGCGGCGAGGAGCGCTGCGGAGGAAAAGAAAAAGAAAAGGGGTGCAACACGAGGACTTCCCAAGAGGTCACCCATCTTAGTACTGCTCTCGCCCAAGCACGTTTAACTTCGGAGTTCTGATGGGATCCGGTGCATTAGTGCTGGTATGATCGCACCCGTTGTGTCCCTCGCCATCAAATCACACATACCTTTCCCCCACCTCCGCGCGGCGCCCCTCCCCTCTCCATCCGGCGCGTGGGCCCCGCGTCCCGTACCGTGCCTTCCCCCTGCCCCCTCTTCGCCTCCCGTCCCGGTTCCTTCTCCCCTCCCCGCGCTGCTCCGTCGCTGCGGGACTCCCTCCCCCGCCTGTCTTTCCGTCTCGTGGCCCCATCTTCTTGCTCGTTCCCCCGCTTTCGGCGATCTTCATTTTTCTTTTTTCATTCCCATTTAACTTTTCGACATGCACATGTATCTAAATCGATAGCGATACCGAGCGAGAAAATAAAAACCCGAAATGGCACCGCCGGCGGCGAGGAGCGCTGCGGAGGAAAAGAAAAAGAAAAGGGGTGCAACACGAGGACTTCCCAAGAGGTCACCCATCTTAGTACTGCTCTCGCCCAAGCACGTTTAACTTCGGAGTTCTGATGGGATCCGGTGCATTAGTGCTGGTATGATCGCACCCGTTGTGTCCCTCGCCATCAAATCACACATACCTTTCCCCCACCTCCGCGCGGCGCCCCTCCCCTCTCCATCCGGCGCGTGGGCCCCGCGTCCCGTACCGTGCCTTCCCCCTGCCCCCTCTTCGCCTCCCGTCCCGGTTCCTTCTCCCCTCCCCGCGCTGCTCCGTCGCTGCGGGACTCCCTCCCCCGCCTGTCTTTCCGTCTCGTGGCCCCATCTTCTTGCTCGTTCCCCCGCTTTCGGCGATCTTCATTTTTCTTTTTTCATTCCCATTTAACTTTTCGACATGCACATGTATCTAAATCGATAGCGATACCGAGCGAGAAAATAAAAACCCGAAATGGCACCGCCGGCGGCGAGGAGCGCTGCGGAGGAAAAGAAAAAGAAAAGGGGTGCAACACGAGGACTTCCCAAGAGGTCACCCATCTTAGTACTGCTCTCGCCCAAGCACGTTTAACTTCGGAGTTCTGATGGGATCCGGTGCATTAGTGCTGGTATGATCGCACCCGTTGTGTCCCTCGCCATCAAATCACACATACCTTTCCCCCACCTCCGCGCGGCGCCCCTCCCCTCTCCATCCGGCGCGTGGGCCCCGCGTCCCGTACCGTGCCTTCCCCCTGCCCCCTCTTCGCCTCCCGTCCCGGTTCCTTCTCCCCTCCCCGCGCTGCTCCGTCGCTGCGGGACTCCCTCCCCCGCCTGTCTTTCCGTCTCGTGGCCCCATCTTCTTGCTCGTTCCCCCGCTTTCGGCGATCTTCATTTTTCTTTTTTCATTCCCATTTAACTTTTCGACATGCACATGTATCTAAATCGATAGCGATACAGAGCGAGAAAATAAAAACCCGAAATGGCACCGCCGGCGGCGAGGAGCGCTGCGGAGGAAAAGAAAAAGAAAAGGGGTGCAACACGAGGACTTCCCAAGAGGTCACCCATCTTAGTACTGCTCTCGCCCAAGCACGTTTAACTTCGGAGTTCTGATGGGATCCGGTGCATTAGTGCTGGTATGATCGCACCCGTTGTGTCCCTCGCCATCAAATCACACATACCTTTCCCCCACCTCCGCGCGGCGCCCCTCCCCTCTCCATCCGGCGCGTGGGCCCCGCGTCCCGTACCGTGCCTTCCCCCTGCCCCCTCTTCGCCTCCCGTCCCGGTTCCTTCTCCCCTCCCCGCGCTGCTCCGTCGCTGCGGGACTCCCTCCCCCGCCTGTCTTTCCGTCTCGTGGCCCCATCTTCTTGCTCGTTCCCCCGCTTTCGGCGATCTTCATTTTTCTTTTTTCATTCCCATTTAACTTTTCGACATGCACATGTATCTAAATCGATAGCGATACCGAGCGAGAAAATAAAAACCCGAAATGGCACCGCCGGCGGCGAGGAGCGCTGCGGAGGAAAAGAAAAAGAAAAGGGGTGCAACACGAGGACTTCCCAAGAGGTCACCCATCTTAGTACTGCTCTCGCCCAAGCACGTTTAACTTCGGAGTTCTGATGGGATCCGGTGCATTAGTGCTGGTATGATCGCACCCGTTGTGTCCCTCGCCATCAAATCACACATACCTTTCCCCCACCTCCGCGCGGCGCCCCTCCCCTCTCCATCCGGCGCGTGGGCCCCGCGTCCCGTACCGTGCCTTCCCCCTGCCCCCTCTTCGCCTCCCGTCCCGGTTCCTTCTCCCCTCCCCGCGCTGCTCCGTCGCTGCGGGACTCCCTCCCCCGCCTGTCTTTCCGTCTCGTGGCCCCATCTTCTTGCTCGTTCCCCCGCTTTCGGCGATCTTCATTTTTCTTTTTTCATTCCCATTTAACTTTTCGACATGCACATGTATCTAAATCGATAGCGATACCGAGCGAGAAAATAAAAACCCGAAATGGCACCGCCGGCGGCGAGGAGCGCTGCGGAGGAAAAGAAAAAGAAAAGGGGTGCAACACGAGGACTTCCCAAGAGGTCACCCATCTTAGTACTGCTCTCGCCCAAGCACGTTTAACTTCGGAGTTCTGATGGGATCCGGTGCATTAGTGCTGGTATGATCGCACCCGTTGTGTCCCTCGCCATCAAATCACACATACCTTTCCCCCACCTCCGCGCGGCGCCCCTCCCCTCTCCATCCGGCGCGTGGGCCCCGCGTCCCGTACCGTGCCTTCCCCCTGCCCCCTCTTCGCCTCCCGTCCCGGTTCCTTCTCCCCTCCCCGCGCTGCTCCGTCGCTGCGGGACTCCCTCCCCCGCCTGTCTTTCCGTCTCGTGGCCCCATCTTCTTGCTCGTTCCCCCGCTTTCGGCGATCTTCATTTTTCTTTTTTCATTCCCATTTAACTTTTCGACATGCACATGTATCTAAATCGATAGCGATACCGAGCGAGAAAATAAAAACCCGAAATGGCACCGCCGGCGGCGAGGAGCGCTGCGGAGGAAAAGAAAAAGAAAAGGGGTGCAACACGAGGACTTCCCAAGAGGTCACCCATCTTAGTACTGCTCTCGCCCAAGCACGTTTAACTTCGGAGTTCTGATGGGATCCGGTGCATTAGTGCTGGTATGATCGCACCCGTTGTGTCCCTCGCCATCAAATCACACATACCTTTCCCCCACCTCCGCGCGGCGCCCCTCCCCTCTCCATCCGGCGCGTGGGCCCCGCGTCCCGTACCGTGCCTTCCCCCTGCCCCCTCTTCGCCTCCCGTCCCGGTTCCTTCTCCCCTCCCCGCGCTGCTCCGTCGCTGCGGGACTCCCTCCCCCGCCTGTCTTTCCGTCTCGTGGCCCCATCTTCTTGCTCGTTCCCCCGCTTTCGGCGATCTTCATTTTTCTTTTTTCATTCCCATTTAACTTTTCGACATGCACATGTATCTAAATCGATAGCGATACCGAGCGAGAAAATAAAAACCCGAAATGGCACCGCCGGCGGCGAGGAGCGCTGCGGAGGAAAAGAAAAAGAAAAGGGGTGCAACACGAGGACTTCCCAAGAGGTCACCCATCTTAGTACTGCTCTCGCCCAAGCACGTTTAACTTCGGAGTTCTGATGGGATCCGGTGCATTAGTGCTGGTATGATCGCACCCGTTGTGTCCCTCGCCATCAAATCACACATACCTTTCCCCCACCTCCGCGCGGCGCCCCTCCCCTCTCCATCCGGCGCGTGGGCCCCGCGTCCCGTACCGTGCCTTCCCCCTGCCCCCTCTTCGCCTCCCGTCCCGGTTCCTTCTCCCCTCCCCGCGCTGCTCCGTCGCTGCGGGACTCCCTCCCCCGCCTGTCTTTCCGTCTCGTGGCCCCATCTTCTTGCTCGTTCCCCCGCTTTCGGCGATCTTCATTTTTCTTTTTTCATTCCCATTTAACTTTTCGACATGCACATGTATCTAAATCGATAGCGATACAGAGCGAGAAAATAAAAACCCGAAATGGCACCGCCGGCGGCGAGGAGCGCTGCGGAGGAAAAGAAAAAGAAAAGGGGTGCAACACGAGGACTTCCCAAGAGGTCACCCATCTTAGTACTGCTCTCGCCCAAGCACGTTTAACTTCGGAGTTCTGATGGGATCCGGTGCATTAGTGCTGGTATGATCGCACCCGTTGTGTCCCTCGCCATCAAATCACACATACCTTTCCCCCACCTCCGCGCGGCGCCCCTCCCCTCTCCATCCGGCGCGTGGGCCCCGCGTCCCGTACCGTGCCTTCCCCCTGCCCCCTCTTCGCCTCCCGTCCCGGTTCCTTCTCCCCTCCCCGCGCTGCTCCGTCGCTGCGGGACTCCCTCCCCCGCCTGTCTTTCCGTCTCGTGGCCCCATCTTCTTGCTCGTTCCCCCGCTTTCGGCGATCTTCATTTTTCTTTTTTCATTCCCATTTAACTTTTCGACATGCACATGTATCTAAATCGATAGCGATACCGAGCGAGAAAATAAAAACCCGAAATGGCACCGCCGGCGGCGAGGAGCGCTGCGGAGGAAAAGAAAAAGAAAAGGGGTGCAACACGAGGACTTCCCAAGAGGTCACCCATCTTAGTACTGCTCTCGCCCAAGCACGTTTAACTTCGGAGTTCTGATGGGATCCGGTGCATTAGTGCTGGTATGATCGCACCCGTTGTGTCCCTCGCCATCAAATCACACATACCTTTCCCCCACCTCCGCGCGGCGCCCCTCCCCTCTCCATCCGGCGCGTGGGCCCCGCGTCCCGTACCGTGCCTTCCCCCTGCCCCCTCTTCGCCTCCCGTCCCGGTTCCTTCTCCCCTCCCCGCGCTGCTCCGTCGCTGCGGGACTCCCTCCCCCGCCTGTCTTTCCGTCTCGTGGCCCCATCTTCTTGCTCGTTCCCCCGCTTTCGGCGATCTTCATTTTTCTTTTTTCATTCCCATTTAACTTTTCGACATGCACATGTATCTAAATCGATAGCGATACCGAGCGAGAAAATAAAAACCCGAAATGGCACCGCCGGCGGCGAGGAGCGCTGCGGAGGAAAAGAAAAAGAAAGGGGTGCAACACGAGGACTTCCCAAGAGGTCACCCATCTTAGTACTGCTCTCGCCCAAGCACGTTTAACTTCGGAGTTCTGATGGGATCCGGTGCATTAGTGCTGGTATGATCGCACCCGTTGTGTCCCTCGCCATCAAATCACACATACCTTTCCCCCACCTCCGCGCGGCGCCCCTCCCCTCTCCATCCGGCGCGTGGGCCCCGCGTCCCGTACCGTGCCTTCCCCCTGCCCCCTCTTCGCCTCCCGTCCCGGTTCCTTCTCCCCTCCCCGCGCTGCTCCGTCGCTGCGGGACTCCCTCCCCCGCCTGTCTTTCCGTCTCGTGGCCCCATCTTCTTGCTCGTTCCCCCGCTTTCGGCGATCTTCATTTTTCTTTTTTCATTCCCATTTAACTTTTCGACATGCACATGTATCTAAATCGATAGCGATACCGAGCGAGAAAATAAAAACCCGAAATGGCACCGCCGGCGGCGAGGAGCGCTGCGGAGGAAAAGAAAAAGAAAAGGGGTGCAACACGAGGACTTCCCAAGAGGTCACCCATCTTAGTACTGCTCTCGCCCAAGCACGTTTAACTTCGGAGTTCTGATGGGATCCGGTGCATTAGTGCTGGTATGATCGCACCCGTTGTGTCCCTCGCCATCAAATCACACATACCTTTCCCCCACCTCCGCGCGGCGCCCCTCCCCTCTCCATCCGGCGCGTGGGCCCCGCGTCCCGTACCGTGCCTTCCCCCTGCCCCCTCTTCGCCTCCCGTCCCGGTTCCTTCTCCCCTCCCCGCGCTGCTCCGTCGCTGCGGGACTCCCTCCCCCGCCTGTCTTTCCGTCTCGTGGCCCCATCTTCTTGCTCGTTCCCCCGCTTTCGGCGATCTTCATTTTTCTTTTTTCATTCCCATTTAACTTTTCGACATGCACATGTATCTAAATCGATAGCGATACCGAGCGAGAAAATAAAAACCCGAAATGGCACCGCCGGCGGCGAGGAGCGCTGCGGAGGAAAAGAAAAAGAAAAGGGGTGCAACACGAGGACTTCCCAAGAGGTCACCCATCTTAGTACTGCTCTCGCCCAAGCACGTTTAACTTCGGAGTTCTGATGGGATCCGGTGCATTAGTGCTGGTATGATCGCACCCGTTGTGTCCCTCGCCATCAAATCACACATACCTTTCCCCCACCTCCGCGCGGCGCCCCTCCCCTCTCCATCCGGCGCGTGGGCCCCGCGTCCCGTACCGTGCCTTCCCCCTGCCCCCTCTTCGCCTCCCGTCCCGGTTCCTTCTCCCCTCCCCGCGCTGCTCCGTCGCTGCGGGACTCCCTCCCCCGCCTGTCTTTCCGTCTCGTGGCCCCATCTTCTTGCTCGTTCCCCCGCTTTCGGCGATCTTCATTTTTCTTTTTTCATTCCCATTTAACTTTTCGACATGCACATGTATCTAAATCGATAGCGATACAGAGCGAGAAAATAAAAACCCGAAATGGCACCGCCGGCGGCGAGGAGCGCTGCGGAGGAAAAGAAAAAGAAAAGGGGTGCAACACGAGGACTTCCCAAGAGGTCACCCATCTTAGTACTGCTCTCGCCCAAGCACGTTTAACTTCGGAGTTCTGATGGGATCCGGTGCATTAGTGCTGGTATGATCGCACCCGTTGTGTCCCTCGCCATCAAATCACACATACCTTTCCCCCACCTCCGCGCGGCGCCCCTCCCCTCTCCATCCGGCGCGTGGGCCCCGCGTCCCGTACCGTGCCTTCCCCCTGCCCCCTCTTCGCCTCCCGTCCCGGTTCCTTCTCCCCTCCCCGCGCTGCTCCGTCGCTGCGGGACTCCCTCCCCCGCCTGTCTTTCCGTCTCGTGGCCCCATCTTCTTGCTCGTTCCCCCGCTTTCGGCGATCTTCATTTTTCTTTTTTCATTCCCATTTAACTTTTCGACATGCACATGTATCTAAATCGATAGCGATACAGAGCGAGAAAATAAAAACCCGAAATGGCACCGCCGGCGGCGAGGAGCGCTGCGGAGGAAAAGAAAAAGAAAAGGGGTGCAACACGAGGACTTCCCAAGAGGTCACCCATCTTAGTACTGCTCTCGCCCAAGCACGTTTAACTTCGGAGTTCTGATGGGATCCGGTGCATTAGTGCTGGTATGATCGCACCCGTTGTGTCCCTCGCCATCAAATCACACATACCTTTCCCCCACCTCCGCGCGGCGCCCCTCCCCTCTCCATCCGGCGCGTGGGCCCCGCGTCCCGTACCGTGCCTTCCCCCTGCCCCCTCTTCGCCTCCCGTCCCGGTTCCTTCTCCCCTCCCCGCGCTGCTCCGTCGCTGCGGGACTCCCTCCCCCGCCTGTCTTTCCGTCTCGTGGCCCCATCTTCTTGCTCGTTCCCCCGCTTTCGGCGATCTTCATTTTTCTTTTTTCATTCCCATTTAACTTTTCGACATGCACATGTATCTAAATCGATAGCGATACCGAGCGAGAAAATAAAAACCCGAAATGGCACCGCCGGCGGCGAGGAGCGCTGCGGAGGAAAAGAAAAAGAAAAGGGGTGCAACACGAGGACTTCCCAAGAGGTCACCCATCTTAGTACTGCTCTCGCCCAAGCACGTTTAACTTCGGAGTTCTGATGGGATCCGGTGCATTAGTGCTGGTATGATCGCACCCGTTGTGTCCCTCGCCATCAAATCACACATACCTTTCCCCCACCTCCGCGCGGCGCCCCTCCCCTCTCCATCCGGCGCGTGGGCCCCGCGTCCCGTACCGTGCCTTCCCCCTGCCCCCTCTTCGCCTCCCGTCCCGGTTCCTTCTCCCCTCCCCGCGCTGCTCCGTCGCTGCGGGACTCCCTCCCCCGCCTGTCTTTCCGTCTCGTGGCCCCATCTTCTTGCTCGTTCCCCCGCTTTCGGCGATCTTCATTTTTCTTTTTTCATTCCCATTTAACTTTTCGACATGCACATGTATCTAAATCGATAGCGATACCGAGCGAGAAAATAAAAACCCGAAATGGCACCGCCGGCGGCGAGGAGCGCTGCGGAGGAAAAGAAAAAGAAAAGGGGTGCAACACGAGGACTTCCCAAGAGGTCACCCATCTTAGTACTGCTCTCGCCCAAGCACGTTTAACTTCGGAGTTCTGATGGGATCCGGTGCATTAGTGCTGGTATGATCGCACCCGTTGTGTCCCTCGCCATCAAATCACACATACCTTTCCCCCACCTCCGCGCGGCGCCCCTCCCCTCTCCATCCGGCGCGTGGGCCCCGCGTCCCGTACCGTGCCTTCCCCCTGCCCCCTCTTCGCCTCCCGTCCCGGTTCCTTCTCCCCTCCCCGCGCTGCTCCGTCGCTGCGGGACTCCCTCCCCCGCCTGTCTTTCCGTCTCGTGGCCCCATCTTCTTGCTCGTTCCCCCGCTTTCGGCGATCTTCATTTTTCTTTTTTCATTCCCATTTAACTTTTCGACATGCACATGTATCTAAATCGATAGCGATACAGAGCGAGAAAATAAAAACCCGAAATGGCACCGCCGGCGGCGAGGAGCGCTGCGGAGGAAAAGAAAAAGAAAAGGGGTGCAACACGAGGACTTCCCAAGAGGTCACCCATCTTAGTACTGCTCTCGCCCAAGCACGTTTAACTTCGGAGTTCTGATGGGATCCGGTGCATTAGTGCTGGTATGATCGCACCCGTTGTGTCCCTCGCCATCAAATCACACATACCTTTCCCCCACCTCCGCGCGGCGCCCCTCCCCTCTCCATCCGGCGCGTGGGCCCCGCGTCCCGTACCGTGCCTTCCCCCTGCCCCCTCTTCGCCTCCCGTCCCGGTTCCTTCTCCCCTCCCCGCGCTGCTCCGTCGCTGCGGGACTCCCTCCCCCGCCTGTCTTTCCGTCTCGTGGCCCCATCTTCTTGCTCGTTCCCCCGCTTTCGGCGATCTTCATTTTTCTTTTTTCATTCCCATTTAACTTTTCGACATGCACATGTATCTAAATCGATAGCGATACCGAGCGAGAAAATAAAAACCCGAAATGGCACCGCCGGCGGCGAGGAGCGCTGCGGAGGAAAAGAAAAAGAAAAGGGGTGCAACACGAGGACTTCCCAAGAGGTCACCCATCTTAGTACTGCTCTCGCCCAAGCACGTTTAACTTCGGAGTTCTGATGGGATCCGGTGCATTAGTGCTGGTATGATCGCACCCGTTGTGTCCCTCGCCATCAAATCACACATACCTTTCCCCCACCTCCGCGCGGCGCCCCTCCCCTCTCCATCCGGCGCGTGGGCCCCGCGTCCCGTACCGTGCCTTCCCCCTGCCCCCTCTTCGCCTCCCGTCCCGGTTCCTTCTCCCCTCCCCGCGCTGCTCCGTCGCTGCGGGACTCCCTCCCCCGCCTGTCTTTCCGTCTCGTGGCCCCATCTTCTTGCTCGTTCCCCCGCTTTCGGCGATCTTCATTTTTCTTTTTTCATTCCCATTTAACTTTTCGACATGCACATGTATCTAAATCGATAGCGATACCGAGCGAGAAAATAAAAACCCGAAATGGCACCGCCGGCGGCGAGGAGCGCTGCGGAGGAAAAGAAAAAGAAAAGGGGTGCAACACGAGGACTTCCCAAGAGGTCACCCATCTTAGTACTGCTCTCGCCCAAGCACGTTTAACTTCGGAGTTCTGATGGGATCCGGTGCATTAGTGCTGGTATGATCGCACCCGTTGTGTCCCTCGCCATCAAATCACACATACCTTTCCCCCACCTCCGCGCGGCGCCCCTCCCCTCTCCATCCGGCGCGTGGGCCCCGCGTCCCGTACCGTGCCTTCCCCCTGCCCCCTCTTCGCCTCCCGTCCCGGTTCCTTCTCCCCTCCCCGCGCTGCTCCGTCGCTGCGGGACTCCCTCCCCCGCCTGTCTTTCCGTCTCGTGGCCCCATCTTCTTGCTCGTTCCCCCGCTTTCGGCGATCTTCATTTTTCTTTTTTCATTCCCATTTAACTTTTCGACATGCACATGTATCTAAATCGATAGCGATACCGAGCGAGAAAATAAAAACCCGAAATGGCACCGCCGGCGGCGAGGAGCGCTGCGGAGGAAAAGAAAAAGAAAAGGGGTGCAACACGAGGACTTCCCAAGAGGTCACCCATCTTAGTACTGCTCTCGCCCAAGCACGTTTAACTTCGGAGTTCTGATGGGATCCGGTGCATTAGTGCTGGTATGATCGCACCCGTTGTGTCCCTCGCCATCAAATCACACATACCTTTCCCCCACCTCCGCGCGGCGCCCCTCCCCTCTCCATCCGGCGCGTGGGCCCCGCGTCCCGTACCGTGCCTTCCCCCTGCCCCCTCTTCGCCTCCCGTCCCGGTTCCTTCTCCCCTCCCCGCGCTGCTCCGTCGCTGCGGGACTCCCTCCCCCGCCTGTCTTTCCGTCTCGTGGCCCCATCTTCTTGCTCGTTCCCCCGCTTTCGGCGATCTTCATTTTTCTTTTTTCATTCCCATTTAACTTTTCGACATGCACATGTATCTAAATCGATAGCGATACCGAGCGAGAAAATAAAAACCCGAAATGGCACCGCCGGCGGCGAGGAGCGCTGCGGAGGAAAAGAAAAAGAAAAGGGGTGCAACACGAGGACTTCCCAAGAGGTCACCCATCTTAGTACTGCTCTCGCCCAAGCACGTTTAACTTCGGAGTTCTGATGGGATCCGGTGCATTAGTGCTGGTATGATCGCACCCGTTGTGTCCCTCGCCATCAAATCACACATACCTTTCCCCCACCTCCGCGCGGCGCCCCTCCCCTCTCCATCCGGCGCGTGGGCCCCGCGTCCCGTACCGTGCCTTCCCCCTGCCCCCTCTTCGCCTCCCGTCCCGGTTCCTTCTCCCCTCCCCGCGCTGCTCCGTCGCTGCGGGACTCCCTCCCCCGCCTGTCTTTCCGTCTCGTGGCCCCATCTTCTTGCTCGTTCCCCCGCTTTCGGCGATCTTCATTTTTCTTTTTTCATTCCCATTTAACTTTTCGACATGCACATGTATCTAAATCGATAGCGATACCGAGCGAGAAAATAAAAACCCGAAATGGCACCGCCGGCGGCGAGGAGCGCTGCGGAGGAAAAGAAAAAGAAAAGGGGTGCAACACGAGGACTTCCCAAGAGGTCACCCATCTTAGTACTGCTCTCGCCCAAGCACGTTTAACTTCGGAGTTCTGATGGGATCCGGTGCATTAGTGCTGGTATGATCGCACCCGTTGTGTCCCTCGCCATCAAATCACACATACCTTTCCCCCACCTCCGCGCGGCGCCCCTCCCCTCTCCATCCGGCGCGTGGGCCCCGCGTCCCGTACCGTGCCTTCCCCCTGCCCCCTCTTCGCCTCCCGTCCCGGTTCCTTCTCCCCTCCCCGCGCTGCTCCGTCGCTGCGGGACTCCCTCCCCCGCCTGTCTTTCCGTCTCGTGGCCCCATCTTCTTGCTCGTTCCCCCGCTTTCGGCGATCTTCATTTTTCTTTTTTCATTCCCATTTAACTTTTCGACATGCACATGTATCTAAATCGATAGCGATACCGAGCGAGAAAATAAAAACCCGAAATGGCACCGCCGGCGGCGAGGAGCGCTGCGGAGGAAAAGAAAAAGAAAAGGGGTGCAACACGAGGACTTCCCAAGAGGTCACCCATCTTAGTACTGCTCTCGCCCAAGCACGTTTAACTTCGGAGTTCTGATGGGATCCGGTGCATTAGTGCTGGTATGATCGCACCCGTTGTGTCCCTCGCCATCAAATCACACATACCTTTCCCCCACCTCCGCGCGGCGCCCCTCCCCTCTCCATCCGGCGCGTGGGCCCCGCGTCCCGTACCGTGCCTTCCCCCTGCCCCCTCTTCGCCTCCCGTCCCGGTTCCTTCTCCCCTCCCCGCGCTGCTCCGTCGCTGCGGGACTCCCTCCCCCGCCTGTCTTTCCGTCTCGTGGCCCCATCTTCTTGCTCGTTCCCCCGCTTTCGGCGATCTTCATTTTTCTTTTTTCATTCCCATTTAACTTTTCGACATGCACATGTATCTAAATCGATAGCGATACCGAGCGAGAAAATAAAAACCCGAAATGGCACCGCCGGCGGCGAGGAGCGCTGCGGAGGAAAAGAAAAAGAAAAGGGGTGCAACACGAGGACTTCCCAAGAGGTCACCCATCTTAGTACTGCTCTCGCCCAAGCACGTTTAACTTCGGAGTTCTGATGGGATCCGGTGCATTAGTGCTGGTATGATCGCACCCGTTGTGTCCCTCGCCATCAAATCACACATACCTTTCCCCCACCTCCGCGCGGCGCCCCTCCCCTCTCCATCCGGCGCGTGGGCCCCGCGTCCCGTACCGTGCCTTCCCCCTGCCCCCTCTTCGCCTCCCGTCCCGGTTCCTTCTCCCCTCCCCGCGCTGCTCCGTCGCTGCGGGACTCCCTCCCCCGCCTGTCTTTCCGTCTCGTGGCCCCATCTTCTTGCTCGTTCCCCCGCTTTCGGCGATCTTCATTTTTCTTTTTTCATTCCCATTTAACTTTTCGACATGCACATGTATCTAAATCGATAGCGATACCGAGCGAGAAAATAAAAACCCGAAATGGCACCGCCGGCGGCGAGGAGCGCTGCGGAGGAAAAGAAAAAGAAAAGGGGTGCAACACGAGGACTTCCCAAGAGGTCACCCATCTTAGTACTGCTCTCGCCCAAGCACGTTTAACTTCGGAGTTCTGATGGGATCCGGTGCATTAGTGCTGGTATGATCGCACCCGTTGTGTCCCTCGCCATCAAATCACACATACCTTTCCCCCACCTCCGCGCGGCGCCCCTCCCCTCTCCATCCGGCGCGTGGGCCCCGCGTCCCGTACCGTGCCTTCCCCCTGCCCCCTCTTCGCCTCCCGTCCCGGTTCCTTCTCCCCTCCCCGCGCTGCTCCGTCGCTGCGGGACTCCCTCCCCCGCCTGTCTTTCCGTCTCGTGGCCCCATCTTCTTGCTCGTTCCCCCGCTTTCGGCGATCTTCATTTTTCTTTTTTCATTCCCATTTAACTTTTCGACATGCACATGTATCTAAATCGATAGCGATACCGAGCGAGAAAATAAAAACCCGAAATGGCACCGCCGGCGGCGAGGAGCGCTGCGGAGGAAAAGAAAAAGAAAAGGGGTGCAACACGAGGACTTCCCAAGAGGTCACCCATCTTAGTACTGCTCTCGCCCAAGCACGTTTAACTTCGGAGTTCTGATGGGATCCGGTGCATTAGTGCTGGTATGATCGCACCCGTTGTGTCCCTCGCCATCAAATCACACATACCTTTCCCCCACCTCCGCGCGGCGCCCCTCCCCTCTCCATCCGGCGCGTGGGCCCCGCGTCCCGTACCGTGCCTTCCCCCTGCCCCCTCTTCGCCTCCCGTCCCGGTTCCTTCTCCCCTCCCCGCGCTGCTCCGTCGCTGCGGGACTCCCTCCCCCGCCTGTCTTTCCGTCTCGTGGCCCCATCTTCTTGCTCGTTCCCCCGCTTTCGGCGATCTTCATTTTTCTTTTTTCATTCCCATTTAACTTTTCGACATGCACATGTATCTAAATCGATAGCGATACCGAGCGAGAAAATAAAAACCCGAAATGGCACCGCCGGCGGCGAGGAGCGCTGCGGAGGAAAAGAAAAAGAAAAGGGGTGCAACACGAGGACTTCCCAAGAGGTCACCCATCTTAGTACTGCTCTCGCCCAAGCACGTTTAACTTCGGAGTTCTGATGGGATCCGGTGCATTAGTGCTGGTATGATCGCACCCGTTGTGTCCCTCGCCATCAAATCACACATACCTTTCCCCCACCTCCGCGCGGCGCCCCTCCCCTCTCCATCCGGCGCGTGGGCCCCGCGTCCCGTACCGTGCCTTCCCCCTGCCCCCTCTTCGCCTCCCGTCCCGGTTCCTTCTCCCCTCCCCGCGCTGCTCCGTCGCTGCGGGACTCCCTCCCCCGCCTGTCTTTCCGTCTCGTGGCCCCATCTTCTTGCTCGTTCCCCCGCTTTCGGCGATCTTCATTTTTCTTTTTTCATTCCCATTTAACTTTTCGACATGCACATGTATCTAAATCGATAGCGATACCGAGCGAGAAAATAAAAACCCGAAATGGCACCGCCGGCGGCGAGGAGCGCTGCGGAGGAAAAGAAAAAGAAAAGGGGTGCAACACGAGGACTTCCCAAGAGGTCACCCATCTTAGTACTGCTCTCGCCCAAGCACGTTTAACTTCGGAGTTCTGATGGGATCCGGTGCATTAGTGCTGGTATGATCGCACCCGTTGTGTCCCTCGCCATCAAATCACACATACCTTTCCCCCACCTCCGCGCGGCGCCCCTCCCCTCTCCATCCGGCGCGTGGGCCCCGCGTCCCGTACCGTGCCTTCCCCCTGCCCCCTCTTCGCCTCCCGTCCCGGTTCCTTCTCCCCTCCCCGCGCTGCTCCGTCGCTGCGGGACTCCCTCCCCCGCCTGTCTTTCCGTCTCGTGGCCCCATCTTCTTGCTCGTTCCCCCGCTTTCGGCGATCTTCATTTTTCTTTTTTCATTCCCATTTAACTTTTCGACATGCACATGTATCTAAATCGATAGCGATACCGAGCGAGAAAATAAAAACCCGAAATGGCACCGCCGGCGGCGAGGAGCGCTGCGGAGGAAAAGAAAAAGAAAAGGGGTGCAACACGAGGACTTCCCAAGAGGTCACCCATCTTAGTACTGCTCTCGCCCAAGCACGTTTAACTTCGGAGTTCTGATGGGATCCGGTGCATTAGTGCTGGTATGATCGCACCCGTTGTGTCCCTCGCCATCAAATCACACATACCTTTCCCCCACCTCCGCGCGGCGCCCCTCCCCTCTCCATCCGGCGCGTGGGCCCCGCGTCCCGTACCGTGCCTTCCCCCTGCCCCCTCTTCGCCTCCCGTCCCGGTTCCTTCTCCCCTCCCCGCGCTGCTCCGTCGCTGCGGGACTCCCTCCCCCGCCTGTCTTTCCGTCTCGTGGCCCCATCTTCTTGCTCGTTCCCCCGCTTTCGGCGATCTTCATTTTTCTTTTTTCATTCCCATTTAACTTTTCGACATGCACATGTATCTAAATCGATAGCGATACCGAGCGAGAAAATAAAAACCCGAAATGGCACCGCCGGCGGCGAGGAGCGCTGCGGAGGAAAAGAAAAAGAAAAGGGGTGCAACACGAGGACTTCCCAAGAGGTCACCCATCTTAGTACTGCTCTCGCCCAAGCACGTTTAACTTCGGAGTTCTGATGGGATCCGGTGCATTAGTGCTGGTATGATCGCACCCGTTGTGTCCCTCGCCATCAAATCACACATACCTTTCCCCCACCTCCGCGCGGCGCCCCTCCCCTCTCCATCCGGCGCGTGGGCCCCGCGTCCCGTACCGTGCCTTCCCCCTGCCCCCTCTTCGCCTCCCGTCCCGGTTCCTTCTCCCCTCCCCGCGCTGCTCCGTCGCTGCGGGACTCCCTCCCCCGCCTGTCTTTCCGTCTCGTGGCCCATCTTCTTGCTCGTTCCCCCGCTTTCGGCGATCTTCATTTTTCTTTTTCATTCCCATTTAACTTTTCGACATGCACATGTATCTAAATCGATAGCGATACCGAGCGAGAAAATAAAAACCCGAAATGGCACCGCCGGCGGCGAGGAGCGCTGCGGAGGAAAAGAAAAAGAAAAGGGGTGCAACACGAGGACTTCCCAAGAGGTCACCCATCTTAGTACTGCTCTCGCCCAAGCACGTTTAACTTCGGAGTTCTGATGGGATCCGGTGCATTAGTGCTGGTATGATCGCACCCGTTGTGTCCCTCGCCATCAAATCACACATACCTTTCCCCCACCTCCGCGCGGCGCCCCTCCCCTCTCCATCCGGCGCGTGGGCCCCGCGTCCCGTACCGTGCCTTCCCCCTGCCCCCTCTTCGCCTCCCGTCCCGGTTCCTTCTCCCCTCCCCGCGCTGCTCCGTCGCTGCGGGACTCCCTCCCCCGCCTGTCTTTCCGTCTCGTGGCCCCATCTTCTTGCTCGTTCCCCCGCTTTCGGCGATCTTCATTTTTCTTTTTTCATTCCCATTTAACTTTTCGACATGCACATGTATCTAAATCGATAGCGATACCGAGCGAGAAAATAAAAACCCGAAATGGCACCGCCGGCGGCGAGGAGCGCTGCGGAGGAAAAGAAAAAGAAAAGGGGTGCAACACGAGGACTTCCCAAGAGGTCACCCATCTTAGTACTGCTCTCGCCCAAGCACGTTTAACTTCGGAGTTCTGATGGGATCCGGTGCATTAGTGCTGGTATGATCGCACCCGTTGTGTCCCTCGCCATCAAATCACACATACCTTTCCCCCACCTCCGCGCGGCGCCCCTCCCCTCTCCATCCGGCGCGTGGGCCCCGCGTCCCGTACCGTGCCTTCCCCCTGCCCCCTCTTCGCCTCCCGTCCCGGTTCCTTCTCCCCTCCCCGCGCTGCTCCGTCGCTGCGGGACTCCCTCCCCCGCCTGTCTTTCCGTCTCGTGGCCCCATCTTCTTGCTCGTTCCCCCGCTTTCGGCGATCTTCATTTTTCTTTTTTCATTCCCATTTAACTTTTCGACATGCACATGTATCTAAATCGATAGCGATACAGAGCGAGAAAATAAAAACCCGAAATGGCACCGCCGGCGGCGAGGAGCGCTGCGGAGGAAAAGAAAAAGAAAAGGGGTGCAACACGAGGACTTCCCAAGAGGTCACCCATCTTAGTACTGCTCTCGCCCAAGCACGTTTAACTTCGGAGTTCTGATGGGATCCGGTGCATTAGTGCTGGTATGATCGCACCCGTTGTGTCCCTCGCCATCAAATCACACATACCTTTCCCCCACCTCCGCGCGGCGCCCCTCCCCTCTCCATCCGGCGCGTGGGCCCCGCGTCCCGTACCGTGCCTTCCCCCTGCCCCCTCTTCGCCTCCCGTCCCGGTTCCTTCTCCCCTCCCCGCGCTGCTCCGTCGCTGCGGGACTCCCTCCCCCGCCTGTCTTTCCGTCTCGTGGCCCCATCTTCTTGCTCGTTCCCCCGCTTTCGGCGATCTTCATTTTTCTTTTTTCATTCCCATTTAACTTTTCGACATGCACATGTATCTAAATCGATAGCGATACCGAGCGAGAAAATAAAAACCCGAAATGGCACCGCCGGCGGCGAGGAGCGCTGCGGAGGAAAAGAAAAAGAAAAGGGGTGCAACACGAGGACTTCCCAAGAGGTCACCCATCTTAGTACTGCTCTCGCCCAAGCACGTTTAACTTCGGAGTTCTGATGGGATCCGGTGCATTAGTGCTGGTATGATCGCACCCGTTGTGTCCCTCGCCATCAAATCACACATACCTTTCCCCCACCTCCGCGCGGCGCCCCTCCCCTCTCCATCCGGCGCGTGGGCCCCGCGTCCCGTACCGTGCCTTCCCCCTGCCCCCTCTTCGCCTCCCGTCCCGGTTCCTTCTCCCCTCCCCGCGCTGCTCCGTCGCTGCGGGACTCCCTCCCCCGCCTGTCTTTCCGTCTCGTGGCCCCATCTTCTTGCTCGTTCCCCCGCTTTCGGCGATCTTCATTTTTCTTTTTTCATTCCCATTTAACTTTTCGACATGCACATGTATCTAAATCGATAGCGATACAGAGCGAGAAAATAAAAACCCGAAATGGCACCGCCGGCGGCGAGGAGCGCTGCGGAGGAAAAGAAAAAGAAAAGGGGTGCAACACGAGGACTTCCCAAGAGGTCACCCATCTTAGTACTGCTCTCGCCCAAGCACGTTTAACTTCGGAGTTCTGATGGGATCCGGTGCATTAGTGCTGGTATGATCGCACCCGTTGTGTCCCTCGCCATCAAATCACACATACCTTTCCCCCACCTCCGCGCGGCGCCCCTCCCCTCTCCATCCGGCGCGTGGGCCCCGCGTCCCGTACCGTGCCTTCCCCCTGCCCCCTCTTCGCCTCCCGTCCCGGTTCCTTCTCCCCTCCCCGCGCTGCTCCGTCGCTGCGGGACTCCCTCCCCCGCCTGTCTTTCCGTCTCGTGGCCCTATCTTCTTGCTCGTTCCCCCGCTTTCGGCGATCTTCATTTTTCTTTTTTCATTCCCATTTAACTTTTCGACATGCACATGTATCTAAATCGATAGCGATACCGAGCGAGAAAATAAAAACCCGAAATGGCACCGCCGGCGGCGAGGAGCGCTGCGGAGGAAAAGAAAAAGAAAAGGGGTGCAACACGAGGACTTCCCAAGAGGTCACCCATCTTAGTACTGCTCTCGCCCAAGCACGTTTAACTTCGGAGTTCTGATGGGATCCGGTGCATTAGTGCTGGTATGATCGCACCCGTTGTGTCCCTCGCCATCAAATCACACATACCTTTCCCCCACCTCCGCGCGGCGCCCCTCCCCTCTCCATCCGGCGCGTGGGCCCCGCGTCCCGTACCGTGCCTTCCCCCTGCCCCCTCTTCGCCTCCCGTCCCGGTTCCTTCTCCCCTCCCCGCGCTGCTCCGTCGCTGCGGGACTCCCTCCCCCGCCTGTCTTTCCGTCTCGTGGCCCTATCTTCTTGCTCGTTCCCCCGCTTTCGGCGATCTTCATTTTTCTTTTTTCATTCCCATTTAACTTTTCGACATGCACATGTATCTAAATCGATAGCGATACAGAGCGAGAAAATAAAAACCCGAAATGGCACCGCCGGCGGCGAGGAGCGCTGCGGAGGAAAAGAAAAAGAAAAGGGGTGCAACACGAGGACTTCCCAAGAGGTCACCCATCTTAGTACTGCTCTCGCCCAAGCACGTTTAACTTCGGAGTTCTGATGGGATCCGGTGCATTAGTGCTGGTATGATCGCACCCGTTGTGTCCCTCGCCATCAAATCACACATACCTTTCCCCCACCTCCGCGCGGCGCCCCTCCCCTCTCCATCCGGCGCGTGGGCCCCGCGTCCCGTACCGTGCCTTCCCCCTGCCCCCTCTTCGCCTCCCGTCCCGGTTCCTTCTCCCCTCCCCGCGCTGCTCCGTCGCTGCGGGACTCCCTCCCCCGCCTGTCTTTCCGTCTCGTGGCCCTATCTTCTTGCTCGTTCCCCCGCTTTCGGCGATCTTCATTTTTCTTTTTTCATTCCCATTTAACTTTTCGACATGCACATGTATCTAAATCGATAGCGATACAGAGCGAGAAAATAAAAACCCGAAATGGCACCGCCGGCGGCGAGGAGCGCTGCGGAGGAAAAGAAAAAGAAAAGGGGTGCAACACGAGGACTTCCCAAGAGGTCACCCATCTTAGTACTGCTCTCGCCCAAGCACGTTTAACTTCGGAGTTCTGATGGGATCCGGTGCATTAGTGCTGGTATGATCGCACCCGTTGTGTCCCTCGCCATCAAATCACACATACCTTTCCCCCACCTCCGCGCGGCGCCCCTCCCCTCTCCATCCGGCGCGTGGGCCCCGCGTCCCGTACCGTGCCTTCCCCCTGCCCCCTCTTCGCCTCCCGTCCCGGTTCCTTCTCCCCTCCCCGCGCTGCTCCGTCGCTGCGGGACTCCCTCCCCCGCCTGTCTTTCCGTCTCGTGGCCCCATCTTCTTGCTCGTTCCCCCGCTTTCGGCGATCTTCATTTTTCTTTTTTCATTCCCATTTAACTTTTCGACATGCACATGTATCTAAATCGATAGCGATACAGAGCGAGAAAATAAAAACCCGAAATGGCACCGCCGGCGGCGAGGAGCGCTGCGGAGGAAAAGAAAAAGAAAAGGGGTGCAACACGAGGACTTCCCAAGAGGTCACCCATCTTAGTACTGCTCTCGCCCAAGCACGTTTAACTTCGGAGTTCTGATGGGATCCGGTGCATTAGTGCTGGTATGATCGCACCCGTTGTGTCCCTCGCCATCAAATCACACATACCTTTCCCCCACCTCCGCGCGGCGCCCCTCCCCTCTCCATCCGGCGCGTGGGCCCCGCGTCCCGTACCGTGCCTTCCCCCTGCCCCCTCTTCGCCTCCCGTCCCGGTTCCTTCTCCCCTCCCCGCGCTGCTCCGTCGCTGCGGGACTCCCTCCCCCGCCTGTCTTTCCGTCTCGTGGCCCTATCTTCTTGCTCGTTCCCCCGCTTTCGGCGATCTTCATTTTTCTTTTTTCATTCCCATTTAACTTTTCGACATGCACATGTATCTAAATCGATAGCGATACAGAGCGAGAAAATAAAAACCCGAAATGGCACCGCCGGCGGCGAGGAGCGCTGCGGAGGAAAAGAAAAAGAAAAGGGGTGCAACACGAGGACTTCCCAAGAGGTCACCCATCTTAGTACTGCTCTCGCCCAAGCACGTTTAACTTCGGAGTTCTGATGGGATCCGGTGCATTAGTGCTGGTATGATCGCACCCGTTGTGTCCCTCGCCATCAAATCACACATACCTTTCCCCCACCTCCGCGCGGCGCCCCTCCCCTCTCCATCCGGCGCGTGGGCCCCGCGTCCCGTACCGTGCCTTCCCCCTGCCCCCTCTTCGCCTCCCGTCCCGGTTCCTTCTCCCCTCCCCGCGCTGCTCCGTCGCTGCGGGACTCCCTCCCCCGCCTGTCTTTCCGTCTCGTGGCCCCATCTTCTTGCTCGTTCCCCCGCTTTCGGCGATCTTCATTTTTCTTTTTTCATTCCCATTTAACTTTTCGACATGCACATGTATCTAAATCGATAGCGATACAGAGCGAGAAAATAAAAACCCGAAATGGCACCGCCGGCGGCGAGGAGCGCTGCGGAGGAAAAGAAAAAGAAAAGGGGTGCAACACGAGGACTTCCCAAGAGGTCACCCATCTTAGTACTGCTCTCGCCCAAGCACGTTTAACTTCGGAGTTCTGATGGGATCCGGTGCATTAGTGCTGGTATGATCGCACCCGTTGTGTCCCTCGCCATCAAATCACACATACCTTTCCCCCACCTCCGCGCGGCGCCCCTCCCCTCTCCATCCGGCGCGTGGGCCCCGCGTCCCGTACCGTGCCTTCCCCCTGCCCCCTCTTCGCCTCCCGTCCCGGTTCCTTCTCCCCTCCCCGCGCTGCTCCGTCGCTGCGGGACTCCCTCCCCCGCCTGTCTTTCCGTCTCGTGGCCCCATCTTCTTGCTCGTTCCCCCGCTTTCGGCGATCTTCATTTTTCTTTTTTCATTCCCATTTAACTTTTCGACATGCACATGTATCTAAATCGATAGCGATACAGAGCGAGAAAATAAAAACCCGAAATGGCACCGCCGGCGGCGAGGAGCGCTGCGGAGGAAAAGAAAAAGAAAAGGGGTGCAACACGAGGACTTCCCAAGAGGTCACCCATCTTAGTACTGCTCTCGCCCAAGCACGTTTAACTTCGGAGTTCTGATGGGATCCGGTGCATTAGTGCTGGTATGATCGCACCCGTTGTGTCCCTCGCCATCAAATCACACATACCTTTCCCCCACCTCCGCGCGGCGCCCCTCCCCTCTCCATCCGGCGCGTGGGCCCCGCGTCCCGTACCGTGCCTTCCCCCTGCCCCCTCTTCGCCTCCCGTCCCGGTTCCTTCTCCCCTCCCCGCGCTGCTCCGTCGCTGCGGGACTCCCTCCCCCGCCTGTCTTTCCGTCTCGTGGCCCCATCTTCTTGCTCGTTCCCCCGCTTTCGGCGATCTTCATTTTTCTTTTTTCATTCCCATTTAACTTTTCGACATGCACATGTATCTAAATCGATAGCGATACAGAGCGAGAAAATAAAAACCCGAAATGGCACCGCCGGCGGCGAGGAGCGCTGCGGAGGAAAAGAAAAAGAAAAGGGGTGCAACACGAGGACTTCCCAAGAGGTCACCCATCTTAGTACTGCTCTCGCCCAAGCACGTTTAACTTCGGAGTTCTGATGGGATCCGGTGCATTAGTGCTGGTATGATCGCACCCGTTGTGTCCCTCGCCATCAAATCACACATACCTTTCCCCCACCTCCGCGCGGCGCCCCTCCCCTCTCCATCCGGCGCGTGGGCCCCGCGTCCCGTACCGTGCCTTCCCCCTGCCCCCTCTTCGCCTCCCGTCCCGGTTCCTTCTCCCCTCCCCGCGCTGCTCCGTCGCTGCGGGACTCCCTCCCCCGCCTGTCTTTCCGTCTCGTGGCCCCATCTTCTTGCTCGTTCCCCCGCTTTCGGCGATCTTCATTTTTCTTTTTTCATTCCCATTTAACTTTTCGACATGCACATGTATCTAAATCGATAGCGATACCGAGCGAGAAAATAAAAACCCGAAATGGCACCGCCGGCGGCGAGGAGCGCTGCGGAGGAAAAGAAAAAGAAAAGGGGTGCAACACGAGGACTTCCCAAGAGGTCACCCATCTTAGTACTGCTCTCGCCCAAGCACGTTTAACTTCGGAGTTCTGATGGGATCCGGTGCATTAGTGCTGGTATGATCGCACCCGTTGTGTCCCTCGCCATCAAATCACACATACCTTTCCCCCACCTCCGCGCGGCGCCCCTCCCCTCTCCATCCGGCGCGTGGGCCCCGCGTCCCGTACCGTGCCTTCCCCCTGCCCCCTCTTCGCCTCCCGTCCCGGTTCCTTCTCCCCTCCCCGCGCTGCTCCGTCGCTGCGGGACTCCCTCCCCCGCCTGTCTTTCCGTCTCGTGGCCCCATCTTCTTGCTCGTTCCCCCGCTTTCGGCGATCTTCATTTTTCTTTTTTCATTCCCATTTAACTTTTCGACATGCACATGTATCTAAATCGATAGCGATACCGAGCGAGAAAATAAAAACCCGAAATGGCACCGCCGGCGGCGAGGAGCGCTGCGGAGGAAAAGAAAAAGAAAAGGGGTGCAACACGAGGACTTCCCAAGAGGTCACCCATCTTAGTACTGCTCTCGCCCAAGCACGTTTAACTTCGGAGTTCTGATGGGATCCGGTGCATTAGTGCTGGTATGATCGCACCCGTTGTGTCCCTCGCCATCAAATCACACATACCTTTCCCCCACCTCCGCGCGGCGCCCCTCCCCTCTCCATCCGGCGCGTGGGCCCCGCGTCCCGTACCGTGCCTTCCCCCTGCCCCCTCTTCGCCTCCCGTCCCGGTTCCTTCTCCCCTCCCCGCGCTGCTCCGTCGCTGCGGGACTCCCTCCCCCGCCTGTCTTTCCGTCTCGTGGCCCCATCTTCTTGCTCGTTCCCCCGCTTTCGGCGATCTTCATTTTTCTTTTTTCATTCCCATTTAACTTTTCGACATGCACATGTATCTAAATCGATAGCGATACCGAGCGAGAAAATAAAAACCCGAAATGGCACCGCCGGCGGCGAGGAGCGCTGCGGAGGAAAAGAAAAAGAAAAGGGGTGCAACACGAGGACTTCCCAAGAGGTCACCCATCTTAGTACTGCTCTCGCCCAAGCACGTTTAACTTCGGAGTTCTGATGGGATCCGGTGCATTAGTGCTGGTATGATCGCACCCGTTGTGTCCCTCGCCATCAAATCACACATACCTTTCCCCCACCTCCGCGCGGCGCCCCTCCCCTCTCCATCCGGCGCGTGGGCCCCGCGTCCCGTACCGTGCCTTCCCCCTGCCCCCTCTTCGCCTCCCGTCCCGGTTCCTTCTCCCCTCCCCGCGCTGCTCCGTCGCTGCGGGACTCCCTCCCCCGCCTGTCTTTCCGTCTCGTGGCCCCATCTTCTTGCTCGTTCCCCCGCTTTCGGCGATCTTCATTTTTCTTTTTTCATTCCCATTTAACTTTTCGACATGCACATGTATCTAAATCGATAGCGATACAGAGCGAGAAAATAAAAACCCGAAATGGCACCGCCGGCGGCGAGGAGCGCTGCGGAGGAAAAGAAAAAGAAAAGGGGTGCAACACGAGGACTTCCCAAGAGGTCACCCATCTTAGTACTGCTCTCGCCCAAGCACGTTTAACTTCGGAGTTCTGATGGGATCCGGTGCATTAGTGCTGGTATGATCGCACCCGTTGTGTCCCTCGCCATCAAATCACACATACCTTTCCCCCACCTCCGCGCGGCGCCCCTCCCCTCTCCATCCGGCGCGTGGGCCCCGCGTCCCGTACCGTGCCTTCCCCCTGCCCCCTCTTCGCCTCCCGTCCCGGTTCCTTCTCCCCTCCCCGCGCTGCTCCGTCGCTGCGGGACTCCCTCCCCCGCCTGTCTTTCCGTCTCGTGGCCCCATCTTCTTGCTCGTTCCCCCGCTTTCGGCGATCTTCATTTTTCTTTTTTCATTCCCATTTAACTTTTCGACATGCACATGTATCTAAATCGATAGCGATACCGAGCGAGAAAATAAAAACCCGAAATGGCACCGCCGGCGGCGAGGAGCGCTGCGGAGGAAAAGAAAAAGAAAAGGGGTGCAACACGAGGACTTCCCAAGAGGTCACCCATCTTAGTACTGCTCTCGCCCAAGCACGTTTAACTTCGGAGTTCTGATGGGATCCGGTGCATTAGTGCTGGTATGATCGCACCCGTTGTGTCCCTCGCCATCAAATCACACATACCTTTCCCCCACCTCCGCGCGGCGCCCCTCCCCTCTCCATCCGGCGCGTGGGCCCCGCGTCCCGTACCGTGCCTTCCCCCTGCCCCCTCTTCGCCTCCCGTCCCGGTTCCTTCTCCCCTCCCCGCGCTGCTCCGTCGCTGCGGGACTCCCTCCCCCGCCTGTCTTTCCGTCTCGTGGCCCCATCTTCTTGCTCGTTCCCCCGCTTTCGGCGATCTTCATTTTTCTTTTTTCATTCCCATTTAACTTTTCGACATGCACATGTATCTAAATCGATAGCGATACCGAGCGAGAAAATAAAAACCCGAAATGGCACCGCCGGCGGCGAGGAGCGCTGCGGAGGAAAAGAAAAAGAAAAGGGGTGCAACACGAGGACTTCCCAAGAGGTCACCCATCTTAGTACTGCTCTCGCCCAAGCACGTTTAACTTCGGAGTTCTGATGGGATCCGGTGCATTAGTGCTGGTATGATCGCACCCGTTGTGTCCCTCGCCATCAAATCACACATACCTTTCCCCCACCTCCGCGCGGCGCCCCTCCCCTCTCCATCCGGCGCGTGGGCCCCGCGTCCCGTACCGTGCCTTCCCCCTGCCCCCTCTTCGCCTCCCGTCCCGGTTCCTTCTCCCCTCCCCGCGCTGCTCCGTCGCTGCGGGACTCCCTCCCCCGCCTGTCTTTCCGTCTCGTGGCCCCATCTTCTTGCTCGTTCCCCCGCTTTCGGCGATCTTCATTTTTCTTTTTTCATTCCCATTTAACTTTTCGACATGCACATGTATCTAAATCGATAGCGATACCGAGCGAGAAAATAAAAACCCGAAATGGCACCGCCGGCGGCGAGGAGCGCTGCGGAGGAAAAGAAAAAGAAAAGGGGTGCAACACGAGGACTTCCCAAGAGGTCACCCATCTTAGTACTGCTCTCGCCCAAGCACGTTTAACTTCGGAGTTCTGATGGGATCCGGTGCATTAGTGCTGGTATGATCGCACCCGTTGTGTCCCTCGCCATCAAATCACACATACCTTTCCCCCACCTCCGCGCGGCGCCCCTCCCCTCTCCATCCGGCGCGTGGGCCCCGCGTCCCGTACCGTGCCTTCCCCCTGCCCCCTCTTCGCCTCCCGTCCCGGTTCCTTCTCCCCTCCCCGCGCTGCTCCGTCGCTGCGGGACTCCCTCCCCCGCCTGTCTTTCCGTCTCGTGGCCCCATCTTCTTGCTCGTTCCCCCGCTTTCGGCGATCTTCATTTTTCTTTTTTCATTCCCATTTAACTTTTCGACATGCACATGTATCTAAATCGATAGCGATACCGAGCGAGAAAATAAAAACCCGAAATGGCACCGCCGGCGGCGAGGAGCGCTGCGGAGGAAAAGAAAAAGAAAAGGGGTGCAACACGAGGACTTCCCAAGAGGTCACCCATCTTAGTACTGCTCTCGCCCAAGCACGTTTAACTTCGGAGTTCTGATGGGATCCGGTGCATTAGTGCTGGTATGATCGCACCCGTTGTGTCCCTCGCCATCAAATCACACATACCTTTCCCCCACCTCCGCGCGGCGCCCCTCCCCTCTCCATCCGGCGCGTGGGCCCCGCGTCCCGTACCGTGCCTTCCCCCTGCCCCCTCTTCGCCTCCCGTCCCGGTTCCTTCTCCCCTCCCCGCGCTGCTCCGTCGCTGCGGGACTCCCTCCCCCGCCTGTCTTTCCGTCTCGTGGCCCCATCTTCTTGCTCGTTCCCCCGCTTTCGGCGATCTTCATTTTTCTTTTTTCATTCCCATTTAACTTTTCGACATGCACATGTATCTAAATCGATAGCGATACGAGCGAGAAAATAAAAACCCGAAATGGCACCGCCGGCGGCGAGGAGCGCTGCGGAGGAAAAGAAAAAGAAAAGGGGTGCAACACGAGGACTTCCCAAGAGGTCACCCATCTTAGTACTGCTCTCGCCCAAGCACGTTTAACTTCGGAGTTCTGATGGGATCCGGTGCATTAGTGCTGGTATGATCGCACCCGTTGTGTCCCTCGCCATCAAATCACACATACCTTTCCCCCACCTCCGCGCGGCGCCCCTCCCCTCTCCATCCGGCGCGTGGGCCCCGCGTCCCGTACCGTGCCTTCCCCCTGCCCCCTCTTCGCCTCCCGTCCCGGTTCCTTCTCCCCTCCCCGCGCTGCTCCGTCGCTGCGGGACTCCCTCCCCCGCCTGTCTTTCCGTCTCGTGGCCCCATCTTCTTGCTCGTTCCCCCGCTTTCGGCGATCTTCATTTTTCTTTTTTCATTCCCATTTAACTTTTCGACATGCACATGTATCTAAATCGATAGCGATACCGAGCGAGAAAATAAAAACCCGAAATGGCACCGCCGGCGGCGAGGAGCGCTGCGGAGGAAAAGAAAAAGAAAAGGGGTGCAACACGAGGACTTCCCAAGAGGTCACCCATCTTAGTACTGCTCTCGCCCAAGCACGTTTAACTTCGGAGTTCTGATGGGATCCGGTGCATTAGTGCTGGTATGATCGCACCCGTTGTGTCCCTCGCCATCAAATCACACATACCTTTCCCCCACCTCCGCGCGGCGCCCCTCCCCTCTCCATCCGGCGCGTGGGCCCCGCGTCCCGTACCGTGCCTTCCCCCTGCCCCCTCTTCGCCTCCCGTCCCGGTTCCTTCTCCCCTCCCCGCGCTGCTCCGTCGCTGCGGGACTCCCTCCCCCGCCTGTCTTTCCGTCTCGTGGCCCCATCTTCTTGCTCGTTCCCCCGCTTTCGGCGATCTTCATTTTTCTTTTTTCATTCCCATTTAACTTTTCGACATGCACATGTATCTAAATCGATAGCGATACCGAGCGAGAAAATAAAAACCCGAAATGGCACCGCCGGCGGCGAGGAGCGCTGCGGAGGAAAAGAAAAAGAAAAGGGGTGCAACACGAGGACTTCCCAAGAGGTCACCCATCTTAGTACTGCTCTCGCCCAAGCACGTTTAACTTCGGAGTTCTGATGGGATCCGGTGCATTAGTGCTGGTATGATCGCACCCGTTGTGTCCCTCGCCATCAAATCACACATACCTTTCCCCCACCTCCGCGCGGCGCCCCTCCCCTCTCCATCCGGCGCGTGGGCCCCGCGTCCCGTACCGTGCCTTCCCCCTGCCCCCTCTTCGCCTCCCGTCCCGGTTCCTTCTCCCCTCCCCGCGCTGCTCCGTCGCTGCGGGACTCCCTCCCCCGCCTGTCTTTCCGTCTCGTGGCCCCATCTTCTTGCTCGTTCCCCCGCTTTCGGCGATCTTCATTTTTCTTTTTTCATTCCCATTTAACTTTTCGACATGCACATGTATCTAAATCGATAGCGATACAGAGCGAGAAAATAAAAACCCGAAATGGCACCGCCGGCGGCGAGGAGCGCTGCGGAGGAAAAGAAAAAGAAAAGGGGTGCAACACGAGGACTTCCCAAGAGGTCACCCATCTTAGTACTGCTCTCGCCCAAGCACGTTTAACTTCGGAGTTCTGATGGGATCCGGTGCATTAGTGCTGGTATGATCGCACCCGTTGTGTCCCTCGCCATCAAATCACACATACCTTTCCCCCACCTCCGCGCGGCGCCCCTCCCCTCTCCATCCGGCGCGTGGGCCCCGCGTCCCGTACCGTGCCTTCCCCCTGCCCCCTCTTCGCCTCCCGTCCCGGTTCCTTCTCCCCTCCCCGCGCTGCTCCGTCGCTGCGGGACTCCCTCCCCCGCCTGTCTTTCCGTCTCGTGGCCCCATCTTCTTGCTCGTTCCCCCGCTTTCGGCGATCTTCATTTTTCTTTTTTCATTCCCATTTAACTTTTCGACATGCACATGTATCTAAATCGATAGCGATACCGAGCGAGAAAATAAAAACCCGAAATGGCACCGCCGGCGGCGAGGAGCGCTGCGGAGGAAAAGAAAAAGAAAAGGGGTGCAACACGAGGACTTCCCAAGAGGTCACCCATCTTAGTACTGCTCTCGCCCAAGCACGTTTAACTTCGGAGTTCTGATGGGATCCGGTGCATTAGTGCTGGTATGATCGCACCCGTTGTGTCCCTCGCCATCAAATCACACATACCTTTCCCCCACCTCCGCGCGGCGCCCCTCCCCTCTCCATCCGGCGCGTGGGCCCCGCGTCCCGTACCGTGCCTTCCCCCTGCCCCCTCTTCGCCTCCCGTCCCGGTTCCTTCTCCCCTCCCCGCGCTGCTCCGTCGCTGCGGGACTCCCTCCCCCGCCTGTCTTTCCGTCTCGTGGCCCCATCTTCTTGCTCGTTCCCCCGCTTTCGGCGATCTTCATTTTTCTTTTTTCATTCCCATTTAACTTTTCGACATGCACATGTATCTAAATCGATAGCGATACCGAGCGAGAAAATAAAAACCCGAAATGGCACCGCCGGCGGCGAGGAGCGCTGCGGAGGAAAAGAAAAAGAAAAGGGGTGCAACACGAGGACTTCCCAAGAGGTCACCCATCTTAGTACTGCTCTCGCCCAAGCACGTTTAACTTCGGAGTTCTGATGGGATCCGGTGCATTAGTGCTGGTATGATCGCACCCGTTGTGTCCCTCGCCATCAAATCACACATACCTTTCCCCCACCTCCGCGCGGCGCCCCTCCCCTCTCCATCCGGCGCGTGGGCCCCGCGTCCCGTACCGTGCCTTCCCCCTGCCCCCTCTTCGCCTCCCGTCCCGGTTCCTTCTCCCCTCCCCGCGCTGCTCCGTCGCTGCGGGACTCCCTCCCCCGCCTGTCTTTCCGTCTCGTGGCCCCATCTTCTTGCTCGTTCCCCCGCTTTCGGCGATCTTCATTTTTCTTTTTTCATTCCCATTTAACTTTTCGACATGCACATGTATCTAAATCGATAGCGATACCGAGCGAGAAAATAAAAACCCGAAATGGCACCGCCGGCGGCGAGGAGCGCTGCGGAGGAAAAGAAAAAGAAAAGGGGTGCAACACGAGGACTTCCCAAGAGGTCACCCATCTTAGTACTGCTCTCGCCCAAGCACGTTTAACTTCGGAGTTCTGATGGGATCCGGTGCATTAGTGCTGGTATGATCGCACCCGTTGTGTCCCTCGCCATCAAATCACACATACCTTTCCCCCACCTCCGCGCGGCGCCCCTCCCCTCTCCATCCGGCGCGTGGGCCCCGCGTCCCGTACCGTGCCTTCCCCCTGCCCCCTCTTCGCCTCCCGTCCCGGTTCCTTCTCCCCTCCCCGCGCTGCTCCGTCGCTGCGGGACTCCCTCCCCCGCCTGTCTTTCCGTCTCGTGGCCCCATCTTCTTGCTCGTTCCCCCGCTTTCGGCGATCTTCATTTTTCTTTTTTCATTCCCATTTAACTTTTCGACATGCACATGTATCTAAATCGATAGCGATACCGAGCGAGAAAATAAAAACCCGAAATGGCACCGCCGGCGGCGAGGAGCGCTGCGGAGGAAAAGAAAAAGAAAAGGGGTGCAACACGAGGACTTCCCAAGAGGTCACCCATCTTAGTACTGCTCTCGCCCAAGCACGTTTAACTTCGGAGTTCTGATGGGATCCGGTGCATTAGTGCTGGTATGATCGCACCCGTTGTGTCCCTCGCCATCAAATCACACATACCTTTCCCCCACCTCCGCGCGGCGCCCCTCCCCTCTCCATCCGGCGCGTGGGCCCCGCGTCCCGTACCGTGCCTTCCCCCTGCCCCCTCTTCGCCTCCCGTCCCGGTTCCTTCTCCCCTCCCCGCGCTGCTCCGTCGCTGCGGGACTCCCTCCCCCGCCTGTCTTTCCGTCTCGTGGCCCCATCTTCTTGCTCGTTCCCCCGCTTTCGGCGATCTTCATTTTTCTTTTTTCATTCCCATTTAACTTTTCGACATGCACATGTATCTAAATCGATAGCGATACCGAGCGAGAAAATAAAAACCCGAAATGGCACCGCCGGCGGCGAGGAGCGCTGCGGAGGAAAAGAAAAAGAAAAGGGGTGCAACACGAGGACTTCCCAAGAGGTCACCCATCTTAGTACTGCTCTCGCCCAAGCACGTTTAACTTCGGAGTTCTGATGGGATCCGGTGCATTAGTGCTGGTATGATCGCACCCGTTGTGTCCCTCGCCATCAAATCACACATACCTTTCCCCCACCTCCGCGCGGCGCCCCTCCCCTCTCCATCCGGCGCGTGGGCCCCGCGTCCCGTACCGTGCCTTCCCCCTGCCCCCTCTTCGCCTCCCGTCCCGGTTCCTTCTCCCCTCCCCGCGCTGCTCCGTCGCTGCGGGACTCCCTCCCCCGCCTGTCTTTCCGTCTCGTGGCCCCATCTTCTTGCTCGTTCCCCCGCTTTCGGCGATCTTCATTTTTCTTTTTTCATTCCCATTTAACTTTTCGACATGCACATGTATCTAAATCGATAGCGATACCGAGCGAGAAAATAAAAACCCGAAATGGCACCGCCGGCGGCGAGGAGCGCTGCGGAGGAAAAGAAAAAGAAAAGGGGTGCAACACGAGGACTTCCCAAGAGGTCACCCATCTTAGTACTGCTCTCGCCCAAGCACGTTTAACTTCGGAGTTCTGATGGGATCCGGTGCATTAGTGCTGGTATGATCGCACCCGTTGTGTCCCTCGCCATCAAATCACACATACCTTTCCCCCACCTCCGCGCGGCGCCCCTCCCCTCTCCATCCGGCGCGTGGGCCCCGCGTCCCGTACCGTGCCTTCCCCCTGCCCCCTCTTCGCCTCCCGTCCCGGTTCCTTCTCCCCTCCCCGCGCTGCTCCGTCGCTGCGGGACTCCCTCCCCCGCCTGTCTTTCCGTCTCGTGGCCCCATCTTCTTGCTCGTTCCCCCGCTTTCGGCGATCTTCATTTTTCTTTTTTCATTCCCATTTAACTTTTCGACATGCACATGTATCTAAATCGATAGCGATACCGAGCGAGAAAATAAAAACCCGAAATGGCACCGCCGGCGGCGAGGAGCGCTGCGGAGGAAAAGAAAAAGAAAAGGGGTGCAACACGAGGACTTCCCAAGAGGTCACCCATCTTAGTACTGCTCTCGCCCAAGCACGTTTAACTTCGGAGTTCTGATGGGATCCGGTGCATTAGTGCTGGTATGATCGCACCCGTTGTGTCCCTCGCCATCAAATCACACATACCTTTCCCCCACCTCCGCGCGGCGCCCCTCCCCTCTCCATCCGGCGCGTGGGCCCCGCGTCCCGTACCGTGCCTTCCCCCTGCCCCCTCTTCGCCTCCCGTCCCGGTTCCTTCTCCCCTCCCCGCGCTGCTCCGTCGCTGCGGGACTCCCTCCCCCGCCTGTCTTTCCGTCTCGTGGCCCCATCTTCTTGCTCGTTCCCCCGCTTTCGGCGATCTTCATTTTTCTTTTTTCATTCCCATTTAACTTTTCGACATGCACATGTATCTAAATCGATAGCGATACCGAGCGAGAAAATAAAAACCCGAAATGGCACCGCCGGCGGCGAGGAGCGCTGCGGAGGAAAAGAAAAAGAAAAGGGGTGCAACACGAGGACTTCCCAAGAGGTCACCCATCTTAGTACTGCTCTCGCCCAAGCACGTTTAACTTCGGAGTTCTGATGGGATCCGGTGCATTAGTGCTGGTATGATCGCACCCGTTGTGTCCCTCGCCATCAAATCACACATACCTTTCCCCCACCTCCGCGCGGCGCCCCTCCCCTCTCCATCCGGCGCGTGGGCCCCGCGTCCCGTACCGTGCCTTCCCCCTGCCCCCTCTTCGCCTCCCGTCCCGGTTCCTTCTCCCCTCCCCGCGCTGCTCCGTCGCTGCGGGACTCCCTCCCCCGCCTGTCTTTCCGTCTCGTGGCCCCATCTTCTTGCTCGTTCCCCCGCTTTCGGCGATCTTCATTTTTCTTTTTTCATTCCCATTTAACTTTTCGACATGCACATGTATCTAAATCGATAGCGATACCGAGCGAGAAAATAAAAACCCGAAATGGCACCGCCGGCGGCGAGGAGCGCTGCGGAGGAAAAGAAAAAGAAAAGGGGTGCAACACGAGGACTTCCCAAGAGGTCACCCATCTTAGTACTGCTCTCGCCCAAGCACGTTTAACTTCGGAGTTCTGATGGGATCCGGTGCATTAGTGCTGGTATGATCGCACCCGTTGTGTCCCTCGCCATCAAATCACACATACCTTTCCCCCACCTCCGCGCGGCGCCCCTCCCCTCTCCATCCGGCGCGTGGGCCCCGCGTCCCGTACCGTGCCTTCCCCCTGCCCCCTCTTCGCCTCCCGTCCCGGTTCCTTCTCCCCTCCCCGCGCTGCTCCGTCGCTGCGGGACTCCCTCCCCCGCCTGTCTTTCCGTCTCGTGGCCCCATCTTCTTGCTCGTTCCCCCGCTTTCGGCGATCTTCATTTTTCTTTTTTCATTCCCATTTAACTTTTCGACATGCACATGTATCTAAATCGATAGCGATACCGAGCGAGAAAATAAAAACCCGAAATGGCACCGCCGGCGGCGAGGAGCGCTGCGGAGGAAAAGAAAAAGAAAAGGGGTGCAACACGAGGACTTCCCAAGAGGTCACCCATCTTAGTACTGCTCTCGCCCAAGCACGTTTAACTTCGGAGTTCTGATGGGATCCGGTGCATTAGTGCTGGTATGATCGCACCCGTTGTGTCCCTCGCCATCAAATCACACATACCTTTCCCCCACCTCCGCGCGGCGCCCCTCCCCTCTCCATCCGGCGCGTGGGCCCCGCGTCCCGTACCGTGCCTTCCCCCTGCCCCCTCTTCGCCTCCCGTACCGGTTCCTTCTCCCCTCCCCGCGCTGCTCCGTCGCTGCGGGACTCCCTCCCCCGCCTGTCTTTCCGTCTCGTGGCCCCATCTTCTTGCTCGTTCCCCCGCTTTCGGCGATCTTCATTTTTCTTTTTTCATTCCCATTTAACTTTTCGACATGCACATGTATCTAAATCGATAGCGATACCGAGCGAGAAAATAAAAACCCGAAATGGCACCGCCGGCGGCGAGGAGCGCTGCGGAGGAAAAGAAAAAGAAAAGGGGTGCAACACGAGGACTTCCCAAGAGGTCACCCATCTTAGTACTGCTCTCGCCCAAGCACGTTTAACTTCGGAGTTCTGATGGGATCCGGTGCATTAGTGCTGGTATGATCGCACCCGTTGTGTCCCTCGCCATCAAATCACACATACCTTTCCCCCACCTCCGCGCGGCGCCCCTCCCCTCTCCATCCGGCGCGTGGGCCCCGCGTCCCGTACCGTGCCTTCCCCCTGCCCCCTCTTCGCCTCCCGTCCCGGTTCCTTCTCCCCTCCCCGCGCTGCTCCGTCGCTGCGGGACTCCCTCCCCCGCCTGTCTTTCCGTCTCGTGGCCCCATCTTCTTGCTCGTTCCCCCGCTTTCGGCGATCTTCATTTTTCTTTTTTCATTCCCATTTAACTTTTCGACATGCACATGTATCTAAATCGATAGCGATACCGAGCGAGAAAATAAAAACCCGAAATGGCACCGCCGGCGGCGAGGAGCGCTGCGGAGGAAAAGAAAAAGAAAAGGGGTGCAACACGAGGACTTCCCAAGAGGTCACCCATCTTAGTACTGCTCTCGCCCAAGCACGTTTAACTTCGGAGTTCTGATGGGATCCGGTGCATTAGTGCTGGTATGATCGCACCCGTTGTGTCCCTCGCCATCAAATCACACATACCTTTCCCCCACCTCCGCGCGGCGCCCCTCCCCTCTCCATCCGGCGCGTGGGCCCCGCGTCCCGTACCGTGCCTTCCCCCTGCCCCCTCTTCGCCTCCCGTCCCGGTTCCTTCTCCCCTCCCCGCGCTGCTCCGTCGCTGCGGGACTCCCTCCCCCGCCTGTCTTTCCGTCTCGTGGCCCCATCTTCTTGCTCGTTCCCCCGCTTTCGGCGATCTTCATTTTTCTTTTTTCATTCCCATTTAACTTTTCGACATGCACATGTATCTAAATCGATAGCGATACCGAGCGAGAAAATAAAAACCCGAAATGGCACCGCCGGCGGCGAGGAGCGCTGCGGAGGAAAAGAAAAAGAAAAGGGGTGCAACACGAGGACTTCCCAAGAGGTCACCCATCTTAGTACTGCTCTCGCCCAAGCACGTTTAACTTCGGAGTTCTGATGGGATCCGGTGCATTAGTGCTGGTATGATCGCACCCGTTGTGTCCCTCGCCATCAAATCACACATACCTTTCCCCCACCTCCGCGCGGCGCCCCTCCCCTCTCCATCCGGCGCGTGGGCCCCGCGTCCCGTACCGTGCCTTCCCCCTGCCCCCTCTTCGCCTCCCGTCCCGGTTCCTTCTCCCCTCCCCGCGCTGCTCCGTCGCTGCGGGACTCCCTCCCCCGCCTGTCTTTCCGTCTCGTGGCCCCATCTTCTTGCTCGTTCCCCCGCTTTCGGCGATCTTCATTTTTCTTTTTTCATTCCCATTTAACTTTTCGACATGCACATGTATCTAAATCGATAGCGATACCGAGCGAGAAAATAAAAACCCGAAATGGCACCGCCGGCGGCGAGGAGCGCTGCGGAGGAAAAGAAAAAGAAAAGGGGTGCAACACGAGGACTTCCCAAGAGGTCACCCATCTTAGTACTGCTCTCGCCCAAGCACGTTTAACTTCGGAGTTCTGATGGGATCCGGTGCATTAGTGCTGGTATGATCGCACCCGTTGTGTCCCTCGCCATCAAATCACACATACCTTTCCCCCACCTCCGCGCGGCGCCCCTCCCCTCTCCATCCGGCGCGTGGGCCCCGCGTCCCGTACCGTGCCTTCCCCCTGCCCCCTCTTCGCCTCCCGTCCCGGTTCCTTCTCCCCTCCCCGCGCTGCTCCGTCGCTGCGGGACTCCCTCCCCCGCCTGTCTTTCCGTCTCGTGGCCCCATCTTCTTGCTCGTTCCCCCGCTTTCGGCGATCTTCATTTTTCTTTTTTCATTCCCATTTAACTTTTCGACATGCACATGTATCTAAATCGATAGCGATACCGAGCGAGAAAATAAAAACCCGAAATGGCACCGCCGGCGGCGAGGAGCGCTGCGGAGGAAAAGAAAAAGAAAAGGGGTGCAACACGAGGACTTCCCAAGAGGTCACCCATCTTAGTACTGCTCTCGCCCAAGCACGTTTAACTTCGGAGTTCTGATGGGATCCGGTGCATTAGTGCTGGTATGATCGCACCCGTTGTGTCCCTCGCCATCAAATCACACATACCTTTCCCCCACCTCCGCGCGGCGCCCCTCCCCTCTCCATCCGGCGCGTGGGCCCCGCGTCCCGTACCGTGCCTTCCCCCTGCCCCCTCTTCGCCTCCCGTACCGGTTCCTTCTCCCCTCCCCGCGCTGCTCCGTCGCTGCGGGACTCCCTCCCCCGCCTGTCTTTCCGTCTCGTGGCCCCATCTTCTTGCTCGTTCCCCCGCTTTCGGCGATCTTCATTTTTCTTTTTTCATTCCCATTTAACTTTTCGACATGCACATGTATCTAAATCGATAGCGATACCGAGCGAGAAAATAAAAACCCGAAATGGCACCGCCGGCGGCGAGGAGCGCTGCGGAGGAAAAGAAAAAGAAAAGGGGTGCAACACGAGGACTTCCCAAGAGGTCACCCATCTTAGTACTGCTCTCGCCCAAGCACGTTTAACTTCGGAGTTCTGATGGGATCCGGTGCATTAGTGCTGGTATGATCGCACCCGTTGTGTCCCTCGCCATCAAATCACACATACCTTTCCCCCACCTCCGCGCGGCGCCCCTCCCCTCTCCATCCGGCGCGTGGGCCCCGCGTCCCGTACCGTGCCTTCCCCCTGCCCGCTCTTCGCCTCCCGTCCCGGTTCCTTCTCCCCTCCCCGCGCTGCTCCGTCGCGGCGGGACTCCCTCCCCCGCCTGTCTTTCCGTCTCGTGGCCCCATCTTCTTGCTCGTTCCCCAGCTTTCGGCGATCTTCATTTTTCTTTTTTCATTCCCATTTAACTTTTCGACATGCACATGTATCTAAATCGATAGCGATACCGAGCGAGAAAATAAAAACCCGAAATGGCACCGCCGGCGGCGAGGAGCGCTGCGGAGGAAAAGAAAAAGAAAAGGGGTGCAACACGAGGACTTCCCAAGAGGTCACCCATCTTAGTACTGCTCTCGCCCAAGCACGTTTAACTTCGGAGTTCTGATGGGATCCGGTGCATTAGTGCTGGTATGATCGCACCCGTTGTGTCCCTCGCCATCAAATCACACATACCTTTCCCCCACCTCCGCGCGGCGCCCCTCCCCTCTCCATCCGGCGCGTGGGCCCCGCGTCCCGTACCGTGCCTTCCCCCTGCCCCCTCTTCGCCTCCCGTCCCGGTTCCTTCTCCCCTCCCCGCGCTGCTCCGTCGCTGCGGGACTCCCTCCCCCGCCTGTCTTTCCGTCTCGTGGCCCCACCTTCTTGCTCGTTCCCCCGCTTTCGGCGATCTTCATTTTTCTTTTTTCATTCCTGTAATACCCGGCTAGACTCCGGTATCGGAATCCCTACCGTCCGGTGGGACCTCGGATGTCGGAAACCTCTAGAAGGGTAAAACTATGATTTTATGAAATGTTTTCATGTATTTCATGTTTTAAGTAAGAAAATTAAATGAGTTTTTACATGAAAAGTCTTTGGAGGGAAACCCAGGTTCGGCCGCCGAAAGTCAAGTTCGGCCGCCGAACATGCATGCGTTTTGGAGGCACGTTAGGCCCCGAAAGCATGGGTGAGGGAAGTCCAAGTTCGGCCGCCGAAAGTCATGTTCGGCCGCCGAACCTTGCATGCATGCGGAGGCACTTTCGGCCCCCGAACGTGGCCTGGCCAGCCACTATAAAAGGGACCCTTAGCCGAAATGGGCGAGGTTTTCTCCCATTTTCGGCCACAGCAAGCTTCCGACCTTCCCTTAGCAAATCTTGAGTTCTTCCTCCAAATCTCTTCCTTTTCTTTGAGTTTTAAGGTTCCACAAAAGTTTTTGAGTGTTTTTAAGCAAGTTTGGAGCTTGGAAGTCTTGGAGCTAAATCCCTCCATTTTCCGAGCTAGGGTCGTTCTTCCTCTAGATCTTCAAGAGGTAAGCCTCGATCTATGCTTCTTTTATGTTTTATGAAAGTTTTATGCAAGTTGATGGGGTAGAATGCATGTTTAGGTTATGTGTATGTTTATGGGTATAATGTATGCTTTGATGAACAATGTATGTTGATGTTTGTGTGTTTGAAGTGTTGTAGATGGGGTATATTATAGTTTGAGACCCCTAGGTGTGAAGTATGATGTGTATGCATGTGTAGAAGCAAGTTTATGCTTGTTTTGGAGGCTGTGGACACAAGGGAACCAAGTTTCTGCCCTTCGGCAGAAACTCAGGTTCGGCCGCCGAAGTGACTTTCGGCCGCCGAACCCCCTTGTGGAGGCAGTTTCGGCTGCCGAAGCCTGCCCCCGAAACTCAAGTTTCGTTTCTGTCTGGGAGGTTCGGCCGCCGAAGGTGCCGCCGAACCTGCCTGACTTTCGTCTCTGGAGGGACTTTCGGCCGCCGAACCTGCCGCCGAAAGTGCCCTGTTTAGCCGTTTCTTGCATGTTTTCATGTGATGTTTTCAGGATGTTTTAGGGGGTCTTTGAGGAGTATTTTAGAGTCATGTTCATGTATGTTTGGTGCCTCATTTGAGTCCACCTGTGTAGGTTCGGACCCGAGGAACCGAGACCCCCGGTTGTGAGATAATCGTTCAGAGTTCGTTGTTAAAGCTTCAGTTACCAGGTGAGTGGAACAACCCCTTAAGCTTTAAAGTAAACGAATAAATGAATGAATCATAAAGCATTGCCCATGCATCATTATGCATGCAATATTAGGTTGTTTGCATTAGAAGTCACGAATATGTTGCATTGCACACTTTGTTGTTGATGTGGATGAATGTTGAATGATCCATTAGCCCTTGTATGTCATGATAGCCTATGTGAGTCCAGGTGTGCCTGCTACGGCTCTACGCCCCTGGCACTATGACAGATTATGGAAGTCCGGGTGTGCCTGCTACGGCTCAACGCCCCCGGCATGTATAAGTAAGAAAGATAGGGGCTAAATGGTGACAAGTTCATCCTTGTTGTGGAATGTTTGTGTTATGGCGCATACATGAAAGCATGAATAAGAAAGAAAAGTTAATTGATAATAATAATAATAAAATGAATAATAATGTACCTAAAAATGGAGGAATTAAAACAAATGTTTTTAGTTTCTACTCACTGGGCTCTAGTAGCTCACCCCACTCCCTTTATCCCCAAAGTTGCAGGTACAGGATAGATCAAGAAGTCGGCTAGAGTGAAGTCAAGTCCTGTATGATGTTATAGATAGTAGTGGACATGAACATGATGTAATGAGTAATTATGACCATGTAATGTAATGTAATGATGATGATGATGATTGAGGATTAGTGTGTGCTTGACCCTATGTTTATGGTTATCCCTTTGACACATGATCTATAGAAATGTTTTTATGATGTAATTGATAGTCCAAGCTTATCGAATGATGAAATACCCCATTGGAGCATTTGATGAGGACTCCAGTGGTGGTTATGTTATTAGATGTGCACATGTTCAGGTTAAGCTTGGAAAAAGAAAGAAAAAGTTTACAGTTTCATGTATGTTGTTGATCATGTATGGGATATTACAGGTTACAGCAGGTATGCTTGGCTTGCTACGGGTCCCGGCGGCCTTAAGCCGATCTGGATCCTAGCGCCGGTAACGGGTCGGATTTCCGGGTCGTTACAGAGTGGTATCAGAGCCCTAGGTTCATATGGTCGGACCTAGAGTGTTGGGCTCATAGATGTTTTAGAAGGTCAAGCACACTAGGAAAACCATGTCCACTAGGATAGGATGTAGAGTCCTGTCTATATGATGATATGATATGCCATGATGATATGCATGTGCATAAATGCTATGATATGATGCTATGTATGTGATGAGGGTTCATGTGTTTCCACATGAACCATATGATGCTAATGATTGTTTATACTGTGTGCTGTTTTTCAGAAGATAGAATGAGAGGAACTCGTCGATCTGCACGATTGACTGGAGTGCCACCTCAGGACGAGGGCACTGATGCCCGTCCTTCAGCTTTGCCTAGGGCAATGTCCAGTAGGTCCAACAGAGACAGAGTAGCAAGAGACCCTAGAAGGTCTTTGGATCTGGGAAGAAGCAGATCAGTAAGAGGAACAGTGCAGGGAGGAGCGTCTGAGGATATGGAAGTAGATCAAAGGAGGGATGGCAGTCTCGGTGTGAGTATGCCGGAAGAGGGCATGGGAGAATCAGAAGGAGGCACTCAGGCCTCGAGTCATGTCCAGCCACATCACTACCCACCCTATTCACACCATCCAGGGTATTCGATGGGAGGTACATCGGATTACCCCAGTTTTAGCCCTTATCCTCCACATATGCCATACCCACCTTACTACCCACCATACTCTCAGTACCCCACGTACCCACCTCCACCTCCCTATACCAGTATAGCAAACCCTAACCCAGGGGATGTTGCACCGCCACCGCCACCAGTACCTACTGTCCCGGAAACACAAGTACCCAAACCTACCTCATCTGGAGGGAGCAAGGTCAAGATGACCGATTACATGAAGTTGGGTGCTCCTCAGTACCGATCAGGCGATGACCCATTTGAGTATCTGAACAGGGTCAAGACGATTACAGATGAGATAGGGGCTGATGACAGTAGAGCCATTCAGATGGCTGGGTTCACACTAGAGTGCAAGAAGGCACGTAGTTGGTTTAAGAACTATGTGAACCCGAGAGCGGACAGTATGTCCTGGGAGGAGTTCGCAAATGAGTTTGCAGGATGGGCTTTCCCTGAGAGCTCTAGAGAGCAGAAGATGATAGAATTCGAGCAGTTGAGGCAGACTGATCAGATGAGTGTGGAGGAGTACACAGACAGGTTCCTGGAGTTGTTGCCATATGCTGGGCTGAATTTGGACACAGATCAAAAGAAGTCAAGGAGATATATTATGAGGCTGCACTCCAGGTATTCCTCTTTGGTACAGTCAGCAGAGAGGGAGAGTTTCCACGCCATAGTGGATATGGCTAGAAGAATGGAGGCTAGTGCTATCGTTGAGGGGAAGGTAAAACAGTCAGTGGCACAGTCTTCTGGTTCCAAGACCCCAGGTGGGGAAAGGTTAGACTCTTCTTCTCTGAGTACAGCAGTTGCAGGCAGTAAGAAGTGGGACAGAGGCCACAGAAAATCTAAGAAGAATAAGTTCTGGAACAAGATCAAGTCAGGTCTGGGTTTAGGCAGTGGCTCAAGCTCTGGCGCAGAGGTTACAGCATGTATGAGATGTGGGAGACCACACAAGGGAGTATGTCTGGCAGGGACAAACACATGTTTCAGGTGCGGACAGGCGGGTCATTTGGCTCGAGATTGTCCTAGAGCAGCCTTTGCAGCACCGTCTCAGCAGACAGCCTCCGACAGTGTAGTGCAGCCAGTAGCTCCAGCCGCAACACAGGTCAGTGGCAGAGGCAGGGGGAGAGGGTCAGCCTCTTCATCAGCAGGATACAGAGGTGAAGGTCCATCAGCTCCGGCACGGATCTTCACTATGACTCAGCAGGAGGCCAGCACATCCAACACCGTGGTGGCAGGTAATCTCATCATTGGTTGTTCTGATGTGTATGCCTTAATGGACCCGGGTGCATCTCATTCTTTTATTGCTCCGAGAGTCGTGGAGAGGGTAGGATTGATGGTCTCTGGGTTAGAGTGTCCCCTATGGGTCAGTGGACCCAAGTGTGACCCGTCAGTGGCAGAGGCAGTCTGCCAATGTAGTCCAGTTTTCATAGAGGGAAGATGCCTTTCCGCCGACCTCGTGGTTCTAGATTTGACAGATTTTGACGTCATTCTAGGGATGGATTGGTTATCGACCCATGGTGCTACCTTGGACTGTAGAGACAAGGTAGTCAGATTCAGAGATCAGGATGGGTCAGAGGTCGTCTTCAGAGGAGACAAGAGGGGTACACCTAGAGGTCTGATCTCAGCTCTTCAGGCTCGTAGGTTGCTTAGGAGGGGATGTCAGGGGTTTCTAGCTCATGTGAGGGAGTTAGATAGTCATGTCAGAGAGCCCGCCTCATTGCCTGTGGTGAGTGAATTCTTAGATGTTTTCCCAGACGAGCTGCCAGGGTTACCACCTGCTAGGGAGATAGAGTTCGAGATTGAGTTAATGCCTGGTACCAGCCCGATCTCTATCCCTCCCTACAGGATGGCACCAGCTGAATTGAAAGAACTGAAGGAACAGTTGCAAGAGCTGGTAGATAAGGGTTTCATCCGACCGAGTACTTCACCTTGGGGTGCTCCGGTTTTGTTTGTGAGGAAGAAGGATGGATCCCTCAGACTTTGTATCGACTACAGACAGTTGAACAAGGTCACTACCAAGAACAAGTACCCTCTGCCGAGGATCGACGATCTATTCGACCAGCTAGCAGGAGCAGGTTGTTTCTCCAAAATAGATCTGAGATCAGGGTACCATCAGTTGAGGATAAGGAATGAAGATGTACCGAAGACAGCTTTCAGGACCAGGTATGGGCACTATGAGTTCCTTGTGATGCCGTTTGGGTTGACCAACGCCCCTGCAGCATTCATGGACCTCATGAACAGAGTATTCAGTCAGTATCTGGATCACTTCGTTATTGTCTTCATAGACGATATCTTAGTGTATTCCAGAAATGCAGAGGAGCATGCCCATCACCTGAGGACAGTTTTGCAGACCTTGAGAGAGCATGGCTTGTATGCCAAGTTCTCCAAGTGTGAGTTTTGGCTTAGGAGCATTTCATTCTTGGGGCACGTTGTGTCAGAACAGGGTATTGAAGTAGACCCCAAGAAGGTAGAGGCTGTAGCTAACTGGCCTAGACCCACCACAGTGACCGAGATCAAGAGTTTTCTGGGTTTAGCAGGTTACTACTGGAGGTTCGTTCAGGACTTCTCAAAGATTGCTGCTCCTATGACCAAATTGACAAAGAAGAATCAGAAGTTTGTATGGACCGATCAGTGTGAGGAAAGCTTTGAGGAGCTTAAGAGGAGGTTGACTTCAGCACCAGTGTTAGCTCTGCCAAAAAGTGATGATGACTTCTCAGTATATTGTGATGCGTCCCGTGTGGGACTGGGTTGTGTGCTAATGCAAAATGAGAGGGTGATCGCTTATGCTTCTAGACAGCTGAAAAAGCATGAGCTGAATTACCCCACACATGACCTAGAGATGGCAGCAGTGATCTTTGCACTCAAGATGTGGAGGCATTACCTTTATGGGGTAAAGTGTGAGATCTTCACTGATCATAAGAGCCTGCAGTACATCTTGAGTCAGAGAGAACTGAACATGAGGCAGAGGAGATGGGTAGAGCTGTTGAGTGACTATGATTGCAAGATTCAGTACCATCCGGGTAAGGCGAATGTTGTGGCAGACGCCCTAAGCCGGAAATCACTCGGCAGTCTATCCCACATTTCAGCAGAGAGGAGGCCGGTGGTGAAGGAGTTCCACAGACTTATGAATGAGGGATTACAGTTGGAGTTGTCTGGCACAGGTGCCTTAGTGGCTCAGATGAGAGTGACACCCGTGTTTCTAGAGCAGGTAGCTCAGAAACAGCATGAGGACCCAGAGTTGGTCAGGATTGCCAGAACGGTTCAGTCAGGCCAGAGTAATGAGTACAGGTTTGATGATAAGGGGATCCTCCGCTACGGGAACAGATTATGTGTGCCAGATGACATTGGTCTGAAGGGAGATATTATGGGGGAAGCCCATAATACCAGGTATAGTGTTCACCCTGGAGCCACCAAGATGTATCAGGATCTGAAGAGGGTGTATTGGTGGCCAGCTATGAAGAAGGACGTGGCACTGTTCGTGTCAGCCTGCGATGTGTGTCAGAGGGTGAAACTAGAGCATCAGAAGCCGGCTGGAATGTTGAATCCACTACCGATTCCAGAGTGGAAATGGGAGAATATAGCTATGGACTTCGTAGTGGGGTTACCGGCGACGTCCAACAGATTGGACTCCATATGGGTGATTGTGGACAGACTCACCAAATCTGCTCACTTCATCCCTGTCAGGAGTGGTTACTCTGTGGACAAGTTGGCGCAGGTGTACGTAGATGAGATTGTCAGACTGCATGGGGTTCCGGTATCTATAGTGTCAGATAGAGGGCCCTAGTTCACCTCCAGGTTTTGGCGGAGTCTGCAGAACGCTATGGGTACCAGATTAGACTTCAGTACTGCCTTCCACCCACAGACAGACGGACAGTCAGAAAGGACCATCCAGACAATAGAGGATATGCTCAGAATGTGTGTGCTAGATTTTGGCGGTTCTTGGAGGCAACATCTGCCTTTGGTGGAGTTTGCCTACAATAACAGCTATCATGCTAGCATAGGGATGGCTCCATATGAAGCTTTATATGGGAGGAAGTGCAGATCACCTATCTGCTGGGAGGAAGTAGGAGAGAGGACTCTTGCGGGTCCAGAGTTAGTAGAGCTTACCAGCAGGGTGGTACCCATAATCAGAGAGAGGATCAAGACTGCTGCTAGTCGACAGAAGAGTTATGCAGATATCCGCAGAAGACAGCTAGAGTTTCAGGAGGGGGATTTGGTTTTGCTCAAGGTGTCTCCTATGAAAGGAGTGGTTCGGTTCGGGAAGAAGGGTAAGTTAGCCCCACGGTACATCGGTCCTTTCGAGGTGCTTCAGAGGGTCGGTAATGTGTCGTACAAGCTAGACTTGCCTACTTCGATGGAGAGAATCCATCCGGTTTTCCATGTTTCTCTGTTACGGAAGTACGTGTCAGATCCGAGCAAGGTTCTCAGTGAGCCTGATGTAGAGATCCAAGAGGATCTCACCTATGTAGAACAGCCAGTGCGGATCCTAGACACTCAGATCAGAAAGCTGAGGAACAAGGAAATTCCGATGGTGAAAGTCCTTTGGAACCACCACAATATTGAAGAATGTACCTGGGAGACACGGGAGTCCATGCTCCAGCAATACCCCCATCTGTTTTGAGGTGAATGTTAGTTGTTCTATGTGTTGCATGTATGCTGTTGTATGTTATGATTGATGCCATGCTTTGTGTGTTAGTTGAGGAACATTCGGGGACGAATGTTCTTAAGGGGGGGAGAATGTAATACCCGGCTAGACTCCGGTATCGGAATCCCTACCGTCCGGTGGGACCTCGGATGTCGGAAACCTCTAGAAGGGTAAAACTATGATTTTATGAAATGTTTTCATGTATTTCATGTTTTAAGTATGAAAATTAATGAGTTTTTGCATGAAAAGTCTTTGGAGGAAAACCCAGGTTCGGCCGCCGAACCTCAAGTTCGGCCGCCGAACATGCATGCGTTTTGGAGGCACGTTAGGCCCCCGAAAGCATGGGTGAGGGAAGTCCAAGTTCGGCCGCCGAAAGTCATGTTCGGCCGCCGAACCTTGCATGCATGCGGAGGCACTTTCGGCCCCCGAACGTGGCCTGGCCAGCCACTATAAAAGGGACCCTTAGCCGAAATGGGCGAGGTTTTCTCCCATTTTCGGCCACAGCAAGCTTCCGACCTTCCCTTAGCAAATCTTGAGTTCTTCCTCCAAATCTCTTCCTTTTCTTTGAGTTTTAAGGTTCCACAAAAGTTTTTGAGTGTTTTTAAGCAAGTTTGGAGCTTGGAAGTCTTGGAGCTAAATCCCTCCATTTTCCGAGCTAGGGTCGTTCTTCCTCTAGATCTTCAAGAGGTAAGCCTCGATCTATGCTTCTTTTATGTTTTATGAAAGTTTTATGCAAGTTGATGGGGTAGAATGCATGTTTAGGTTATGTGTATGTTTATGGGTATAATGTATGCTTTGATGAACAATGTATGTTGATGTTTGTGTGTTTGAAGTGTTGTAGATGGGGTATATTATAGTTTGAGACCCCTAGGTGTGAAGTATGATGTGTATGCATGTGTAGAAGCAAGTTTATGCATGTTTGGTTTTGGAGGCTGTGGACACAAGGGAACCAAGTTTCTGCCCTTCGGCAGAAACTCAGGTTCGGCCGCCGAAGTGACTTTCGGCCGCCGAACCCCCTTGTGGAGGCAGTTTCGGCTGCCGAAGCCTGCCCCCGAAACTCAAGTTTCGTCTCTGTCTGGGAGGTTCGGCCGCCGAAGGTGCCGCCGAACCTGCCTGACTTTCGTCTCTGGAGGGACTTTCGGCCGCCGAACCTGCCGCCGAAAGTGCCCTGTTCAGCCATTTCTTGCATGTTTTCATGTGTTGTTTCAGGATGTTTTGGGGGGTTTTTGGAGAGTCTTTTGGAGTCATGTTCATGTATGTTTGGTGCCTCATTTGAGTCCACCTGTGTAGGTTCGGACCCGAGGAACCGAGACCCCCGGTTGTGAGATAGTCGTTTAGAGTTCGTTGTTAAAGCTTCAGTTACCAGGTGAGTGGAACAACCCCTTAAGCTTTAAAGTAAACGAATAAATGAATGAATCATAAAGCATTGCCCATGCATCATTATGCCATGCAATATTAGGTTGTTTGCATTAGAAGTCACGAATATGTTGCATTGCACACTTTGTTGTTGATGTGGATGAATGTTGAATGATCCATTAGCCCTTGTATGTCATGATAGCCTATGTGAGTCCAGGTGTGCCTGCTACGGCTCTACGCCCCTGGCACTATGACAGATTATGGAAGTCCGGGTGTGCCTGCTACGGCTCTACGCCCCCGGCATGTATAAGTAAGAAAGATTGGGGCTAAATGGTGACAAGTTCATCCTTGTTGTGAAATGTCTGTGTTATGGCGCATACATGAAAGCATGAATAAGAAAAAGTTAATTGATGATAATAATAATAATAAAATGAATAATAATGTACCTAAAAATGGAGGAATTAAAACAAATGTTTTTAGTTTCTGCTCACTGGGCTCTAGTAGCTCACCCCACTCCCTTTATCCCCAAAGTTGCAGGTACAGGATAGATCAAGAAGTCGGCTAGAGTGAAGTCAAGCCTTGTATGTTGTAATAGATAGTAGTGGACATGAATATGATGTAATGAGTAATTATGACCATGTAATGTAATGTAATGATGATGATGATGATTGAGGATTAGTGTGTGCTTGACCCTATGTTTATGGTTATCCCTTTGACACATGATCTATAGAAATGTTTTTATGATGTAATTGTTAGTCCAAGCTTATCGAATGATGAAATACCCCATTGGAGCATTTGATGAGGACTCCAGTGGTGGTTATGTTATTAGATGTGCACATGTTCAGGTTAAACTTGGAAAAAGAAAGAAAAAGTTTACAGTTTCATGTTTTTTGTTGATCATGTATGGGATATTACAGGTTACAGCAGGTATGCTTGGCTTGCTACGGGTCCCGGCGGCCTTAAGCCGATCTGGATCATAGCGCCGGTAACGGGTCGGATTTCCGGGTCGTTACAATTCCCATTTAACTTTTCGACATGCACATGTATCTAAATCGATAGCGATACCGAGCGAGAAAATAAAAACCCGAAATGGCACCGCCGGCGGCGAGGAGCGCTGCGGAGGAAAAGAAAAAGAAAAGGGGTGCAACACGAGGACTTCCCAAGAGGTCACCCATCTTAGTACTGCTCTCGCCCAAGCACGTTTAACTTCGGAGTTCTGATGGGATCCGGTGCATTAGTGCTGGTATGATCGCACCCGTTGTGTCCCTCGCCATCAAATCACACATACCTTTCCCCCACCTCCGCGCGGTGCCCCTCCCCTCTCCATCCGGCGCGTGGGCCCCGCGTCCCGTACCGTGCCTTCCCCCTGCCCCCTCTTCGCCTCCCGTCCCGGTTCCTTCTCCCCTCCCCGCGCTGCTCCGTCGCTGCGGGACTCCCTCCCCCGCCTGTCTTTCCGTCTCGTGGCCCCATCTTCTTGCTCGTTCCCCCGCTTTCGGCGATCTTCATTTTTCTTTTTTCATTCCCATTTAACTTTTCGACATGCACATGTATCTAAATCGATAGCGATACCGAGCGAGAAAATAAAAACCCGAAATGGCACCGCCGGCGGCGAGGAGCGCTGCGGAGGAAAAGAAAAAGAAAAGGGGTGCAACACGAGGACTTCCCAAGAGGTCACCCATCTTAGTACTGCTCTCGCCCAAGCACGTTTAACTTCGGAGTTCTGATGGGATCCGGTGCATTAGTGCTGGTATGATCGCACCCGTTGTGTCCCTCGCCATCAAATCACACATACCTTTCCCCCACCTCCGCGCGGCGCCCCTCCCCTCTCCATCCGGCGCGTGGGCCCCGCGTCCCGTACCGTGCCTTCCCCCTGCCCCGTCTTCGCCTCCCGTCCCGGTTCCTTCTCCCCTCCCCGCGCTGCTCCGTCGCTGCGGGACTCCCTCCCCCGCCTGTCTTTCCGTCTCGTGGCCCCATCTTCTTGCTCGTTCCCCCGCTTTCGGCGATCTTCATTTTTCTTTTTTCATTCCCATTTAACTTTTCGACATGCACATGTATCTAAATCGATAGCGATACCGAGCGAGAAAATAAAAACCCGAAATGGCACCGCCGGCGGCGAGGAGCGCTGCGGAGGAAAAGAAAAAGAAAAGGGGTGCAACACGAGGACTTCCCAAGAGGTCACCCATCTTAGTACTGCTCTCGCCCAAGCACGTTTAACTTCGGAGTTCTGATGGGATCCGGTGCATTAGTGCTGGTATGATCGCACCCGTTGTGTCCCTCGCCATCAAATCACACATACCTTTCCCCCACCTCCGCGCGGCGCCCCTCCCCTCTCCATCCGGCGCGTGGGCCCCGCGTCCCGTACCGTGCCTTCCCCCTGCCCCCTCTTCGCCTCCCGTCCCGGTTCCTTCTCCCCTCCCCGCGCTGCTCCGTCGCTGCGGGACTCCCTCCCCCGCCTGTCTTTCCGTCTCGTGGCCCCATCTTCTTGCTCGTTCCCCCGCTTTCGGCGATCTTCATTTTTCTTTTTTCATTCCCATTTAACTTTTCGACATGCACATGTATCTAAATCGATAGCGATACCGAGCGAGAAAATAAAAACCCGAAATGGCACCGCCGGCGGCGAGGAGCGCTGCGGAGGAAAAGAAAAAGAAAAGGGGTGCAACACGAGGACTTCCCAAGAGGTCACCCATCTTAGTACTGCTCTCGCCCAAGCACGTTTAACTTCGGAGTTCTGATGGGATCCGGTGCATTAGTGCTGGTATGATCGCACCCGTTGTGTCCCTCGCCATCAAATCACACATACCTTTCCCCCACCTCCGCGCGGCGCCCCTCCCCTCTCCATCCGGCGCGTGGGCCCCGCGTCCCGTACCGTGCCTTCCCCCTGCCCCCTCTTCGCCTCCCGTCCCGGTTCCTTCTCCCCTCCCCGCGCTGCTCCGTCGCTGCGGGACTCCCTCCCCCGCCTGTCTTTCCGTCTCGTGGCCCCATCTTCTTGCTCGTTCCCCCGCTTTCGGCGATCTTCATTTTTCTTTTTTCATTCCCATTTAACTTTTCGACATGCACATGTATCTAAATCGATAGCGATACCGAGCGAGAAAATAAAAACCCGAAATGGCACCGCCGGCGGCGAGGAGCGCTGCGGAGGAAAAGAAAAAGAAAAGGGGTGCAACACGAGGACTTCCCAAGAGGTCACCCATCTTAGTACTGCTCTCGCCCAAGCACGTTTAACTTCGGAGTTCTGATGGGATCCGGTGCATTAGTGCTGGTATGATCGCACCCGTTGTGTCCCTCGCCATCAAATCACACATACCTTTCCCCCACCTCCGCGCGGCGCCCCTCCCCTCTCCATCCGGCGCGTGGGCCCCGCGTCCCGTACCGTGCCTTCCCCCTGCCCCCTCTTCGCCTCCCGTCCCGGTTCCTTCTCCCCTCCCCGCGCTGCTCCGTCGCTGCGGGACTCCCTCCCCCGCCTGTCTTTCCGTCTCGTGGCCCCATCTTCTTGCTCGTTCCCCCGCTTTCGGCGATCTTCATTTTTCTTTTTTCATTCCCATTTAACTTTTCGACATGCACATGTATCTAAATCGATAGCGATACCGAGCGAGAAAATAAAAACCCGAAATGGCACCGCCGGCGGCGAGGAGCGCTGCGGAGGAAAAGAAAAAGAAAAGGGGTGCAACACGAGGACTTCCCAAGAGGTCACCCATCTTAGTACTGCTCTCGCCCAAGCACGTTTAACTTCGGAGTTCTGATGGGATCCGGTGCATTAGTGCTGGTATGATCGCACCCGTTGTGTCCCTCGCCATCAAATCACACATACCTTTCCCCCACCTCCGCGCGGCGCCCCTCCCCTCTCCATCCGGCGCGTGGGCCCCGCGTCCCGTACCGTGCCTTCCCCCTGCCCCCTCTTCGCCTCCCGTCCCGGTTCCTTCTCCCCTCCCCGCGCTGCTCCGTCGCTGCGGGACTCCCTCCCCCGCCTGTCTTTCCGTCTCGTGGCCCCATCTTCTTGCTCGTTCCCCCGCTTTCGGCGATCTTCATTTTTCTTTTTTCATTCCCATTTAACTTTTCGACATGCACATGTATCTAAATCGATAGCGATACCGAGCGAGAAAATAAAAACCCGAAATGGCACCGCCGGCGGCGAGGAGCGCTGCGGAGGAAAAGAAAAAGAAAAGGGGTGCAACACGAGGACTTCCCAAGAGGTCACCCATCTTAGTACTGCTCTCGCCCAAGCACGTTTAACTTCGGAGTTCTGATGGGATCCGGTGCATTAGTGCTGGTATGATCGCACCCGTTGTGTCCCTCGCCATCAAATCACACATACCTTTCCCCCACCTCCGCGCGGCGCCCCTCCCCTCTCCATCCGGCGCGTGGGCCCCGCGTCCCGTACCGTGCCTTCCCCCTGCCCCCTCTTCGCCTCCCGTCCCGGTTCCTTCTCCCCTCCCCGCGCTGCTCCGTCGCTGCGGGACTCCCTCCCCCGCCTGTCTTTCCGTCTCGTGGCCCCATCTTCTTGCTCGTTCCCCCGCTTTCGGCGATCTTCATTTTTCTTTTTTCATTCCCATTTAACTTTTCGACATGCACATGTATCTAAATCGATAGCGATACCGAGCGAGAAAATAAAAACCCGAAATGGCAACCGCCGGCGGCGAGGAGCGCTGCGGAGGAAAAGAAAAAGAAAAGGGGTGCAACACGAGGACTTCCCAAGAGGTCACCCATCTTAGTACTGCTCTCGCCCAAGCACGTTTAACTTCGGAGTTCTGATGGGATCCGGTGCATTAGTGCTGGTATGATCGCACCCGTTGTGTCCCTCGCCATCAAATCACACATACCTTTCCCCCACCTCCGCGCGGCGCCCCTCCCCTCTCCATCCGGCGCGTGGGCCCCGCGTCCCGTACCGTGCCTTCCCCCTGCCCCCTCTTCGCCTCCCGTCCCGGTTCCTTCTCCCCTCCCCGCGCTGCTCCGTCGCTGCGGGACTCCCTCCCCCGCCTGTCTTTCCGTCTCGTGGCCCCATCTTCTTGCTCGTTCCCCCGCTTTCGGCGATCTTCATTTTTCTTTTTTCATTCCCATTTAACTTTTCGACATGCACATGTATCTAAATCGATAGCGATACCGAGCGAGAAAATAAAAACCCGAAATGGCACCGCCGGCGGCGAGGAGCGCTGCGGAGGAAAAGAAAAAGAAAAGGGGTGCAACACGAGGACTTCCCAAGAGGTCACCCATCTTAGTACTGCTCTCGCCCAAGCACGTTTAACTTCGGAGTTCTGATGGGATCCGGTGCATTAGTGCTGGTATGATCGCACCCGTTGTGTCCCTCGCCATCAAATCACACATACCTTTCCCCCACCTCCGCGCGGCGCCCCTCCCCTCTCCATCCGGCGCGTGGGCCCCGCGTCCCGTACCGTGCCTTCCCCCTGCCCCCTCTTCGCCTCCCGTCCCGGTTCCTTCTCCCCTCCCCGCGCTGCTCCGTCGCTGCGGGACTCCCTCCCCCGCCTGTCTTTCCGTCTCGTGGCCCCATCTTCTTGCTCGTTCCCCCGCTTTCGGCGATCTTCATTTTTCTTTTTTCATTCCCATTTAACTTTTCGACATGCACATGTATCTAAATCGATAGCGATACCGAGCGAGAAAATAAAAACCCGAAATGGCACCGCCGGCGGCGAGGAGCGCTGCGGAGGAAAAGAAAAAGAAAAGGGGTGCAACACGAGGACTTCCCAAGAGGTCACCCATCTTAGTACTGCTCTCGCCCAAGCACGTTTAACTTCGGAGTTCTGATGGGATCCGGTGCATTAGTGCTGGTATGATCGCACCCGTTGTGTCCCTCGCCATCAAATCACACATACCTTTCCCCCACCTCCGCGCGGCGCCCCTCCCCTCTCCATCCGGCGCGTGGGCCCCGCGTCCCGTACCGTGCCTTCCCCCTGCCCCCTCTTCGCCTCCCGTCCCGGTTCCTTCTCCCCTCCCCGCGCTGCTCCGTCGCTGCGGGACTCCCTCCCCCGCCTGTCTTTCCGTCTCGTGGCCCCATCTTCTTGCTCGTTCCCCCGCTTTCGGCGATCTTCATTTTTCTTTTTTCATTCCCATTTAACTTTTCGACATGCACATGTATCTAAATCGATAGCGATACCGAGCGAGAAAATAAAAACCCGAAATGGCACCGCCGGCGGCGAGGAGCGCTGCGGAGGAAAAGAAAAAGAAAAGGGGTGCAACACGAGGACTTCCCAAGAGGTCACCCATCTTAGTACTGCTCTCGCCCAAGCACGTTTAACTTCGGAGTTCTGATGGGATCCGGTGCATTAGTGCTGGTATGATCGCACCCGTTGTGTCCCTCGCCATCAAATCACACATACCTTTCCCCCACCTCCGCGCGGCGCCCCTCCCCTCTCCATCCGGCGCGTGGGCCCCGCGTCCCGTACCGTGCCTTCCCCCTGCCCCCTCTTCGCCTCCCGTCCCGGTTCCTTCTCCCCTCCCCGCGCTGCTCCGTCGCTGCGGGACTCCCTCCCCCGCCTGTCTTTCCGTCTCGTGGCCCCATCTTCTTGCTCGTTCCCCCGCTTTCGGCGATCTTCATTTTTCTTTTTTCATTCCCATTTAACTTTTCGACATGCACATGTATCTAAATCGATAGCGATACCGAGCGAGAAAATAAAAACCCGAAATGGCACCGCCGGCGGCGAGGAGCGCTGCGGAGGAAAAGAAAAAGAAAAGGGGTGCAACACGAGGACTTCCCAAGAGGTCACCCATCTTAGTACTGCTCTCGCCCAAGCACGTTTAACTTCGGAGTTCTGATGGGATCCGGTGCATTAGTGCTGGTATGATCGCACCCGTTGTGTCCCTCGCCATCAAATCACACATACCTTTCCCCCACCTCCGCGCGGCGCCCCTCCCCTCTCCATCCGGCGCGTGGGCCCCGCGTCCCGTACCGTGCCTTCCCCCTGCCCCCTCTTCGCCTCCCGTCCCGGTTCCTTCTCCCCTCCCCGCGCTGCTCCGTCGCTGCGGGACTCCCTCCCCCGCCTGTCTTTCCGTCTCGTGGCCCCATCTTCTTGCTCGTTCCCCCGCTTTCGGCGATCTTCATTTTTCTTTTTTCATTCCCATTTAACTTTTCGACATGCACATGTATCTAAATCGATAGCGATACCGAGCGAGAAAATAAAAACCCGAAATGGCACCGCCGGCGGCGAGGAGCGCTGCGGAGGAAAAGAAAAAGAAAAGGGGTGCAACACGAGGACTTCCCAAGAGGTCACCCATCTTAGTACTGCTCTCGCCCAAGCACGTTTAACTTCGGAGTTCTGATGGGATCCGGTGCATTAGTGCTGGTATGATCGCACCCGTTGTGTCCCTCGCCATCAAATCACACATACCTTTCCCCCACCTCCGCGCGGCGCCCCTCCCCTCTCCATCCGGCGCGTGGGCCCCGCGTCCCGTACCGTGCCTTCCCCCTGCCCCCTCTTCGCCTCCCGTCCCGGTTCCTTCTCCCCTCCCCGCGCTGCTCCGTCGCTGCGGGACTCCCTCCCCCGCCTGTCTTTCCGTCTCGTGGCCCCATCTTCTTGCTCGTTCCCCCGCTTTCGGCGATCTTCATTTTTCTTTTTTCATTCCCATTTAACTTTTCGACATGCACATGTATCTAAATCGATAGCGATACCGAGCGAGAAAATAAAAACCCGAAATGGCACCGCCGGCGGCGAGGAGCGCTGCGGAGGAAAAGAAAAAGAAAAGGGGTGCAACACGAGGACTTCCCAAGAGGTCACCCATCTTAGTACTGCTCTCGCCCAAGCACGTTTAACTTCGGAGTTCTGATGGGATCCGGTGCATTAGTGCTGGTATGATCGCACCCGTTGTGTCCCTCGCCATCAAATCACACATACCTTTCCCCCACCTCCGCGCGGCGCCCCTCCCCTCTCCATCCGGCGCGTGGGCCCCGCGTCCCGTACCGTGCCTTCCCCCTGCCCCCTCTTCGCCTCCCGTCCGGTTCCTTCTCCCCTCCCCGCGCTGCTCCGTCGCTGCGGGACTCCCTCCCCCGCCTGTCTTTCCGTCTCGTGGCCCCATCTTCTTGCTCGTTCCCCCGCTTTCGGCGATCTTCATTTTTCTTTTTTCATTCCCATTTAACTTTTCGACATGCACATGTATCTAAATCGATAGCGATACCGAGCGAGAAAATAAAAACCCGAAATGGCACCGCCGGCGGCGAGGAGCGCTGCGGAGGAAAAGAAAAAGAAAAGGGGTGCAACACGAGGACTTCCCAAGAGGTCACCCATCTTAGTACTGCTCTCGCCCAAGCACGTTTAACTTCGGAGTTCTGATGGGATCCGGTGCATTAGTGCTGGTATGATCGCACCCGTTGTGTCCCTCGCCATCAAATCACACATACCTTTCCCCCACCTCCGCGCGGCGCCCCTCCCCTCTCCATCCGGCGCGTGGGCCCCGCGTCCCGTACCGTGCCTTCCCCCTGCCCCCTCTTCGCCTCCCGTCCCGGTTCCTTCTCCCCTCCCCGCGCTGCTCCGTCGCTGCGGGACTCCCTCCCCCGCCTGTCTTTCCGTCTCGTGGCCCCATCTTCTTGCTCGTTCCCCCGCTTTCGGCGATCTTCATTTTTCTTTTTTCATTCCCATTTAACTTTTCGACATGCACATGTATCTAAATCGATAGCGATACCGAGCGAGAAAATAAAAACCCGAAATGGCACCGCCGGCGGCGAGGAGCGCTGCGGAGGAAAAGAAAAAGAAAAGGGGTGCAACACGAGGACTTCCCAAGAGGTCACCCATCTTAGTACTGCTCTCGCCCAAGCACGTTTAACTTCGGAGTTCTGATGGGATCCGGTGCATTAGTGCTGGTATGATCGCACCCGTTGTGTCCCTCGCCATCAAATCACACATACCTTTCCCCCACCTCCGCGCGGCGCCCCTCCCCTCTCCATCCGGCGCGTGGGCCCCGCGTCCCGTACCGTGCCTTCCCCTGCCCCCTCTTCGCCTCCCGTCCCGGTTCCTTCTCCCCTCCCCGCGCTGCTCCGTCGCTGCGGGACTCCCTCCCCCGCCTGTCTTTCCGTCTCGTGGCCCCATCTTCTTGCTCGTTCCCCCGCTTTCGGCGATCTTCATTTTTCTTTTTTCATTCCCATTTAACTTTTCGACATGCACATGTATCTAAATCGATAGCGATACCGAGCGAGAAAATAAAAACCCGAAATGGCACCGCCGGCGGCGAGGAGCGCTGCGGAGGAAAAGAAAAAGAAAAGGGGTGCAACACGAGGACTTCCCAAGAGGTCACCCATCTTAGTACTGCTCTCGCCCAAGCACGTTTAACTTCGGAGTTCTGATGGGATCCGGTGCATTAGTGCTGGTATGATCGCACCCGTTGTGTCCCTCGCCATCAAATCACACATACCTTTCCCCCACCTCCGCGCGGCGCCCCTCCCCTCTCCATCCGGCGCGTGGGCCCCGCGTCCCGTACCGTGCCTTCCCCCTGCCCCCTCTTCGCCTCCCGTCCCGGTTCCTTCTCCCCTCCCCGCGCTGCTCCGTCGCTGCGGGACTCCCTCCCCCGCCTGTCTTTCCGTCTCGTGGCCCCATCTTCTTGCTCGTTCCCCCGCTTTCGGCGATCTTCATTTTTCTTTTTTCATTCCCATTTAACTTTTCGACATGCACATGTATCTAAATCGATAGCGATACCGAGCGAGAAAATAAAAACCCGAAATGGCACCGCCGGCGGCGAGGAGCGCTGCGGAGGAAAAGAAAAAGAAAAGGGGTGCAACACGAGGACTTCCCAAGAGGTCACCCATCTTAGTACTGCTCTCGCCCAAGCACGTTTAACTTCGGAGTTCTGATGGGATCCGGTGCATTAGTGCTGGTATGATCGCACCCGTTGTGTCCCTCGCCATCAAATCACACATACCTTTCCCCCACCTCCGCGCGGCGCCCCTCCCCTCTCCATCCGGCGCGTGGGCCCCGCGTCCCGTACCGTGCCTTCCCCCTGCCCCCTCTTCGCCTCCCGTCCCGGTTCCTTCTCCCCTCCCCGCGCTGCTCCGTCGCTGCGGGACTCCCTCCCCCGCCTGTCTTTCCGTCTCGTGGCCCCATCTTCTTGCTCGTTCCCCCGCTTTCGGCGATCTTCATTTTTCTTTTTTCATTCCCATTTAACTTTTCGACATGCACATGTATCTAAATCGATAGCGATACCGAGCGAGAAAATAAAAACCCGAAATGGCACCGCCGGCGGCGAGGAGCGCTGCGGAGGAAAAGAAAAAGAAAAGGGGTGCAACACGAGGACTTCCCAAGAGGTCACCCATCTTAGTACTGCTCTCGCCCAAGCACGTTTAACTTCGGAGTTCTGATGGGATCCGGTGCATTAGTGCTGGTATGATCGCACCCGTTGTGTCCCTCGCCATCAAATCACACATACCTTTCCCCCACCTCCGCGCGGCGCCCCTCCCCTCTCCATCCGGCGCGTGGGCCCCGCGTCCCGTACCGTGCCTTCCCCCTGCCCCCTCTTCGCCTCCCGTCCGGTTCCTTCTCCCCTCCCCGCGCTGCTCCGTCGCTGCGGGACTCCCTCCCCCGCCTGTCTTTCCGTCTCGTGGCCCCATCTTCTTGCTCGTTCCCCCGCTTTCGGCGATCTTCATTTTTCTTTTTTCATTCCCATTTAACTTTTCGACATGCACATGTATCTAAATCGATAGCGATACCGAGCGAGAAAATAAAAACCCGAAATGGCACCGCCGGCGGCGAGGAGCGCTGCGGAGGAAAAGAAAAAGAAAAGGGGTGCAACACGAGGACTTCCCAAGAGGTCACCCATCTTAGTACTGCTCTCGCCCAAGCACGTTTAACTTCGGAGTTCTGATGGGATCCGGTGCATTAGTGCTGGTATGATCGCACCCGTTGTGTCCCTCGCCATCAAATCACACATACCTTTCCCCCACCTCCGCGCGGCGCCCCTCCCCTCTCCATCCGGCGCGTGGGCCCCGCGTCCCGTACCGTGCCTTCCCCCTGCCCCCTCTTCGCCTCCCGTCCCGGTTCCTTCTCCCCTCCCCGCGCTGCTCCGTCGCTGCGGGACTCCCTCCCCCGCCTGTCTTTCCGTCTCGTGGCCCCATCTTCTTGCTCGTTCCCCCGCTTTCGGCGATCTTCATTTTTCTTTTTTCATTCCCATTTAACTTTTCGACATGCACATGTATCTAAATCGATAGCGATACCGAGCGAGAAAATAAAAACCCGAAATGGCACCGCCGGCGGCGAGGAGCGCTGCGGAGGAAAAGAAAAAGAAAAGGGGTGCAACACGAGGACTTCCCAAGAGGTCACCCATCTTAGTACTGCTCTCGCCCAAGCACGTTTAACTTCGGAGTTCTGATGGGATCCGGTGCATTAGTGCTGGTATGATCGCACCCGTTGTGTCCCTCGCCATCAAATCACACATACCTTTCCCCCACCTCCGCGCGGCGCCCCTCCCCTCTCCATCCGGCGCGTGGGCCCCGCGTCCCGTACCGTGCCTTCCCCCTGCCCCCTCTTCGCCTCCCGTCCCGGTTCCTTCTCCCCTCCCCGCGCTGCTCCGTCGCTGCGGGACTCCCTCCCCCGCCTGTCTTTCCGTCTCGTGGCCCCATCTTCTTGCTCGTTCCCCCGCTTTCGGCGATCTTCATTTTTCTTTTTTCATTCCCATTTAACTTTTCGACATGCACATGTATCTAAATCGATAGCGATACCGAGCGAGAAAATAAAAACCCGAAATGGCACCGCCGGCGGCGAGGAGCGCTGCGGAGGAAAAGAAAAAGAAAAGGGGTGCAACACGAGGACTTCCCAAGAGGTCACCCATCTTAGTACTGCTCTCGCCCAAGCACGTTTAACTTCGGAGTTCTGATGGGATCCGGTGCATTAGTGCTGGTATGATCGCACCCGTTGTGTCCCTCGCCATCAAATCACACATACCTTTCCCCCACCTCCGCGCGGCGCCCCTCCCCTCTCCATCCGGCGCGTGGGCCCCGCGTCCCGTACCGTGCCTTCCCCCTGCCCCCTCTTCGCCTCCCGTCCCGGTTCCTTCTCCCCTCCCCGCGCTGCTCCGTCGCTGCGGGACTCCCTCCCCCGCCTGTCTTTCCGTCTCGTGGCCCCATCTTCTTGCTCGTTCCCCCGCTTTCGGCGATCTTCATTTTTCTTTTTTCATTCCCATTTAACTTTTCGACATGCACATGTATCTAAATCGATAGCGATACCGAGCGAGAAAATAAAAACCCGAAATGGCACCGCCGGCGGCGAGGAGCGCTGCGGAGGAAAAGAAAAAGAAAAGGGGTGCAACACGAGGACTTCCCAAGAGGTCACCCATCTTAGTACTGCTCTCGCCCAAGCACGTTTAACTTCGGAGTTCTGATGGGATCCGGTGCATTAGTGCTGGTATGATCGCACCCGTTGTGTCCCTCGCCATCAAATCACACATACCTTTCCCCCACCTCCGCGCGGCGCCCCTCCCCTCTCCATCCGGCGCGTGGGCCCCGCGTCCCGTACCGTGCCTTCCCCCTGCCCCCTCTTCGCCTCCCGTCCCGGTTCCTTCTCCCCTCCCCGCGCTGCTCCGTCGCTGCGGGACTCCCTCCCCCGCCTGTCTTTCCGTCTCGTGGCCCCATCTTCTTGCTCGTTCCCCCGCTTTCGGCGATCTTCATTTTTCTTTTTTCATTCCCATTTAACTTTTCGACATGCACATGTATCTAAATCGATAGCGATACCGAGCGAGAAAATAAAAACCCGAAATGGCACCGCCGGCGGCGAGGAGCGCTGCGGAGGAAAAGAAAAAGAAAAGGGGTGCAACACGAGGACTTCCCAAGAGGTCACCCATCTTAGTACTGCTCTCGCCCAAGCACGTTTAACTTCGGAGTTCTGATGGGATCCGGTGCATTAGTGCTGGTATGATCGCACCCGTTGTGTCCCTCGCCATCAAATCACACATACCTTTCCCCCACCTCCGCGCGGCGCCCCTCCCCTCTCCATCCGGCGCGTGGGCCCCGCGTCCCGTACCGTGCCTTCCCCCTGCCCCCTCTTCGCCTCCCGTCCCGGTTCCTTCTCCCCTCCCCGCGCTGCTCCGTCGCTGCGGGACTCCCTCCCCCGCCTGTCTTTCCGTCTCGTGGCCCCATCTTCTTGCTCGTTCCCCCGCTTTCGGCGATCTTCATTTTTCTTTTTTCATTCCCATTTAACTTTTCGACATGCACATGTATCTAAATCGATAGCGATACCGAGCGAGAAAATAAAAACCCGAAATGGCACCGCCGGCGGCGAGGAGCGCTGCGGAGGAAAAGAAAAAGAAAAGGGGTGCAACACGAGGACTTCCCAAGAGGTCACCCATCTTAGTACTGCTCTCGCCCAAGCACGTTTAACTTCGGAGTTCTGATGGGATCCGGTGCATTAGTGCTGGTATGATCGCACCCGTTGTGTCCCTCGCCATCAAATCACACATACCTTTCCCCCACCTCCGCGCGGCGCCCCTCCCCTCTCCATCCGGCGCGTGGGCCCCGCGTCCCGTACCGTGCCTTCCCCCTGCCCCCTCTTCGCCTCCCGTCCCGGTTCCTTCTCCCCTCCCCGCGCTGCTCCGTCGCTGCGGGACTCCCTCCCCCGCCTGTCTTTCCGTCTCGTGGCCCCATCTTCTTGCTCGTTCCCCCGCTTTCGGCGATCTTCATTTTTCTTTTTTCATTCCCATTTAACTTTTCGACATGCACATGTATCTAAATCGATAGCGATACCGAGCGAGAAAATAAAAACCCGAAATGGCACCGCCGGCGGCGAGGAGCGCTGCGGAGGAAAAGAAAAAGAAAAGGGGTGCAACACGAGGACTTCCCAAGAGGTCACCCATCTTAGTACTGCTCTCGCCCAAGCACGTTTAACTTCGGAGTTCTGATGGGATCCGGTGCATTAGTGCTGGTATGATCGCACCCGTTGTGTCCCTCGCCATCAAATCACACATACCTTTCCCCCACCTCCGCGCGGCGCCCCTCCCCTCTCCATCCGGCGCGTGGGCCCCGCGTCCCGTACCGTGCCTTCCCCCTGCCCCCTCTTCGCCTCCCGTCCCGGTTCCTTCTCCCCTCCCCGCGCTGCTCCGTCGCTGCGGGACTCCCTCCCCCGCCTGTCTTTCCGTCTCGTGGCCCCATCTTCTTGCTCGTTCCCCCGCTTTCGGCGATCTTCATTTTTCTTTTTTCATTCCCATTTAACTTTTCGACATGCACATGTATCTAAATCGATAGCGATACCGAGCGAGAAAATAAAAACCCGAAATGGCACCGCCGGCGGCGAGGAGCGCTGCGGAGGAAAAGAAAAAGAAAAGGGGTGCAACACGAGGACTTCCCAAGAGGTCACCCATCTTAGTACTGCTCTCGCCCAAGCACGTTTAACTTCGGAGTTCTGATGGGATCCGGTGCATTAGTGCTGGTATGATCGCACCCGTTGTGTCCCTCGCCATCAAATCACACATACCTTTCCCCCACCTCCGCGCGGCGCCCCTCCCCTCTCCATCCGGCGCGTGGGCCCCGCGTCCCGTACCGTGCCTTCCCCCTGCCCCCTCTTCGCCTCCCGTCCCGGTTCCTTCTCCCCTCCCCGCGCTGCTCCGTCGCTGCGGGACTCCCTCCCCCGCCTGTCTTTCCGTCTCGTGGCCCCATCTTCTTGCTCGTTCCCCCGCTTTCGGCGATCTTCATTTTTCTTTTTTCATTCCCATTTAACTTTTCGACATGCACATGTATCTAAATCGATAGCGATACCGAGCGAGAAAATAAAAACCCGAAATGGCACCGCCGGCGGCGAGGAGCGCTGCGGAGGAAAAGAAAAAGAAAAGGGGTGCAACACGAGGACTTCCCAAGAGGTCACCCATCTTAGTACTGCTCTCGCCCAAGCACGTTTAACTTCGGAGTTCTGATGGGATCCGGTGCATTAGTGCTGGTATGATCGCACCCGTTGTGTCCCTCGCCATCAAATCACACATACCTTTCCCCCACCTCCGCGCGGCGCCCCTCCCCTCTCCATCCGGCGCGTGGGCCCCGCGTCCCGTACCGTGCCTTCCCCCTGCCCCCTCTTCGCCTCCCGTCCCGGTTCCTTCTCCCCTCCCCGCGCTGCTCCGTCGCTGCGGGACTCCCTCCCCCGCCTGTCTTTCCGTCTCGTGGCCCCATCTTCTTGCTCGTTCCCCCGCTTTCGGCGATCTTCATTTTTCTTTTTTCATTCCCATTTAACTTTTCGACATGCACATGTATCTAAATCGATAGCGATACCGAGCGAGAAAATAAAAACCCGAAATGGCACCGCCGGCGGCGAGGAGCGCTGCGGAGGAAAAGAAAAAGAAAAGGGGTGCAACACGAGGACTTCCCAAGAGGTCACCCATCTTAGTACTGCTCTCGCCCAAGCACGTTTAACTTCGGAGTTCTGATGGGATCCGGTGCATTAGTGCTGGTATGATCGCACCCGTTGTGTCCCTCGCCATCAAATCACACATACCTTTCCCCCACCTCCGCGCGGCGCCCCTCCCCTCTCCATCCGGCGCGTGGGCCCCGCGTCCCGTACCGTGCCTTCCCCCTGCCCCCTCTTCGCCTCCCGTCCCGGTTCCTTCTCCCCTCCCCGCGCTGCTCCGTCGCTGCGGGACTCCCTCCCCCGCCTGTCTTTCCGTCTCGTGGCCCCATCTTCTTGCTCGTTCCCCCGCTTTCGGCGATCTTCATTTTTCTTTTTTCATTCCCATTTAACTTTTCGACATGCACATGTATCTAAATCGATAGCGATACCGAGCGAGAAAATAAAAACCCGAAATGGCACCGCCGGCGGCGAGGAGCGCTGCGGAGGAAAAGAAAAAGAAAAGGGGTGCAACACGAGGACTTCCCAAGAGGTCACCCATCTTAGTACTGCTCTCGCCCAAGCACGTTTAACTTCGGAGTTCTGATGGGATCCGGTGCATTAGTGCTGGTATGATCGCACCCGTTGTGTCCCTCGCCATCAAATCACACATACCTTTCCCCCACCTCCGCGCGGCGCCCCTCCCCTCTCCATCCGGCGCGTGGGCCCCGCGTCCCGTACCGTGCCTTCCCCCTGCCCCCTCTTCGCCTCCCGTCCCGGTTCCTTCTCCCCTCCCCGCGCTGCTCCGTCGCTGCGGGACTCCCTCCCCCGCCTGTCTTTCCGTCTCGTGGCCCCATCTTCTTGCTCGTTCCCCCGCTTTCGGCGATCTTCATTTTTCTTTTTTCATTCCCATTTAACTTTTCGACATGCACATGTATCTAAATCGATAGCGATACCGAGCGAGAAAATAAAAACCCGAAATGGCACCGCCGGCGGCGAGGAGCGCTGCGGAGGAAAAGAAAAAGAAAAGGGGTGCAACACGAGGACTTCCCAAGAGGTCACCCATCTTAGTACTGCTCTCGCCCAAGCACGTTTAACTTCGGAGTTCTGATGGGATCCGGTGCATTAGTGCTGCTATGATCGCACCCGTTGTGTCCCTCGCCATCAAATCACACATACCTTTCCCCCACCTCCGCGCGGCGCCCCTCCCCTCTCCATCCGGCGCGTGGGCCCCGCGTCCCGTACCGTGCCTTCCCCCTGCCCCCTCTTCGCCTCCCGTACCGGTTCCTTCTCCCCTCCCCGCGCTGCTCCGTCGCTGCGGGACTCCCTCCCCCGCCTGTCTTTCCGTCTCGTGGCCCCATCTTCTTGCTCGTTCCCCCGCTTTCGGCGATCTTCATTTTTCTTTTTCATTCCCATTTAACTTTTCGACATGCACATGTATCTAAATCGATAGCGATACCGAGCGAGAAAATAAAGACCCGAAATGGCACCGCCGGCGGCGAGGAGCGCTGCGGAGGAAAAGAAAAAGAAAAGGGGTGCAACACGAGGACTTCCCAAGAGGTCACCCATCTTAGTACTGCTCTCGCCCAAGCACGTTTAACTTCGGAGTTCTGATGGGATCCGGTGCATTAGTGCTGGTATGATCGCACCCGTTGTGTCCCTCGCCATCAAATCACACATACCTTTCCCCCACCTCCGCGCGGCGCCCCTCCCCTCTCCATCCGGCGCGTGGGCCCCGCGTCCCGTACCGTGCCTTCCCCCTGCCCCCTCTTCGCCTCCCGTCCCGGTTCCTTCTCCCCTCCCCGCGCTGCTCCGTCGCTGCGGGACTCCCTCCCCCGCCTGTCTTTCCGTCTCGTGGCCCCATCTTCTTGCTCGTTCCCCCGCTTTCGGCGATCTTCATTTTTCTTTTTTCATTCCCATTTAACTTTTCGACATGCACATGTATCTAAATCGATAGCGATACCGAGCGAGAAAATAAAAACCCGAAATGGCACCGCCGGCGGCGAGGAGCGCTGCGGAGGAAAAGAAAAAGAAAAGGGGTGCAACACGAGGACTTCCCAAGAGGTCACCCATCTTAGTACTGCTCTCGCCCAAGCACGTTTAACATCGGAGTTCTGATGGGATCCGGTGCATTAGTGCTGGTATGATCGCACCCGTTGTGTCCCTCGCCATCAAATCACACATACCTTTCCCCCACCTCCGCGCGGCGCCCCTCCCCTCTCCATCCGGCGCGTGGGCCCCGCGTCCCGTACCGTGCCTTCCCCCTGCCCCCTCTTCGCCTCCCGTACCGGTTCCTTCTCCCCTCCCCGCGCTGCTCCGTCGCTGCGGGACTCCCTCCCCCGCCTGTCTTTCCGTCTCGTGGCCCCATCTTCTTGCTCGTTCCCCCGCTTTCGGCGATCTTCATTTTTCTTTTTTCATTCCCATTTAACTTTTCGACATGCACATGTATCTAAATCGATAGCGATACCGAGCGAGAAAATAAAAACCCGAAATGGCACCGCCGGCGGCGAGGAGCGCTGCGGAGGAAAAGAAAAAGAAAAGGGGTGCAACACGAGGACTTCCCAAGAGGTCACCCATCTTAGTACTGCTCTCGCCCAAGCACGTTTAACTTCGGAGTTCTGATGGGATCCGGTGCATTAGTGCTGGTATGATCGCACCCGTTGTGTCCCTCGCCATCAAATCACACATACCTTTCCCCCACCTCCGCGCGGCGCCCCTCCCCTCTCCATCCGGCGCGTGGGCCCCGCGTCCCGTACCGTGCCTTCCCCCTGCCCCCTCTTCGCCTCCCGTCCCGGTTCCTTCTCCCCTCCCCGCGCTGCTCCGTCGCTGCGGGACTCCCTCCCCCGCCTGTCTTTCCGTCTCGTGGCCCCATCTTCTTGCTCGTTCCCCCGCTTTCGGCGATCTTCATTTTTCTTTTTTCATTCCCATTTAACTTTTCGACATGCACATGTATCTAAATCGATAGCGATACCGAGCGAGAAAATAAAAACCCGAAATGGCACCGCCGGCGGCGAGGAGCGCTGCGGAGGAAAAGAAAAAGAAAAGGGGTGCAACACGAGGACTTCCCAAGAGGTCACCCATCTTAGTACTGCTCTCGCCCAAGCACGTTTAACTTCGGAGTTCTGATGGGATCCGGTGCATTAGTGCTGGTATGATCGCACCCGTTGTGTCCCTCGCCATCAAATCACACATACCTTTCCCCCACCTCCGCGCGGCGCCCCTCCCCTCTCCATCCGGCGCGTGGGCCCCGCGTCCCGTACCGTGCCTTCCCCCTGCCCCCTCTTCGCCTCCCGTCCCGGTTCCTTCTCCCCTCCCCGCGCTGCTCCGTCGCTGCGGGACTCCCTCCCCCGCCTGTCTTTCCGTCTCGTGGCCCCATCTTCTTGCTCGTTCCCCCGCTTTCGGCGATCTTCATTTTTCTTTTTTCATTCCCATTTAACTTTTCGACATGCACATGTATCTAAATCGATAGCGATACCGAGCGAGAAAATAAAAACCCGAAATGGCACCGCCGGCGGCGAGGAGCGCTGCGGAGGAAAAGAAAAAGAAAAGGGGTGCAACACGAGGACTTCCCAAGAGGTCACCCATCTTAGTACTGCTCTCGCCCAAGCACGTTTAACTTCGGAGTTCTGATGGGATCCGGTGCATTAGTGCTGGTATGATCGCACCCGTTGTGTCCCTCGCCATCAAATCACACATACCTTTCCCCCACCTCCGCGCGGCGCCCCTCCCCTCTCCATCCGGCGCGTGGGCCCCGCGTCCCGTACCGTGCCTTCCCCCTGCCCCCTCTTCGCCTCCCGTCCCGGTTCCTTCTCCCCTCCCCGCGCTGCTCCGTCGCTGCGGGACTCCCTCCCCCGCCTGTCTTTCCGTCTCGTGGCCCCATCTTCTTGCTCGTTCCCCCGCTTTCGGCGATCTTCATTTTTCTTTTTTCATTCCCATTTAACTTTTCGACATGCACATGTATCTAAATCGATAGCGATACCGAGCGAGAAAATAAAAACCCGAAATGGCACCGCCGGCGGCGAGGAGCGCTGCGGAGGAAAAGAAAAAGAAAAGGGGTGCAACACGAGGACTTCCCAAGAGGTCACCCATCTTAGTACTGCTCTCGCCCAAGCACGTTTAACTTCGGAGTTCTGATGGGATCCGGTGCATTAGTGCTGGTATGATCGCACCCGTTGTGTCCCTCGCCATCAAATCACACATACCTTTCCCCCACCTCCGCGCGGCGCCCCTCCCCTCTCCATCCGGCGCGTGGGCCCCGCGTCCCGTACCGTGCCTTCCCCCTGCCCCCTCTTCGCCTCCCGTCCCGGTTCCTTCTCCCCTCCCCGCGCTGCTCCGTCGCTGCGGGACTCCCTCCCCCGCCTGTCTTTCCGTCTCGTGGCCCCATCTTCTTGCTCGTTCCCCCGCTTTCGGCGATCTTCATTTTTCTTTTTTCATTCCCATTTAACTTTTCGACATGCACATGTATCTAAATCGATAGCGATACCGAGCGAGAAAATAAAAACCCGAAATGGCACCGCCGGCGGCGAGGAGCGCTGCGGAGGAAAAGAAAAAGAAAAGGGGTGCAACACGAGGACTTCCCAAGAGGTCACCCATCTTAGTACTGCTCTCGCCCAAGCACGTTTAACTTCGGAGTTCTGATGGGATCCGGTGCATTAGTGCTGGTATGATCGCACCCGTTGTGTCCCTCGCCATCAAATCACACATACCTTTCCCCCACCTCCGCGCGGCGCCCCTCCCCTCTCCATCCGGCGCGTGGGCCCCGCGTCCCGTACCGTGCCTTCCCCCTGCCCCCTCTTCGCCTCCCGTCCCGGTTCCTTCTCCCCTCCCCGCGCTGCTCCGTCGCTGCGGGACTCCCTCCCCCGCTTGTCTTTCCGTCTCGTGGCCCCATCTTCTTGCTCGTTCCCCCGCTTTCGGCGATCTTCATTTTTCTTTTTTCATTCCCATTTAACTTTTCGACATGCACATGTATCTAAATCGATAGCGATACCGAGCGAGAAAATAAAAACCCGAAATGGCACCGCCGGCGGCGAGGAGCGCTGCGAAATAGTTGAGTCAGAAAATAGCAATACAATGATTTAAACATGACTTTTTGGTTTTACTAATTTGCAAGCAGATGAGAAAAATACTAAAAGTTATCTTTCAAATAGTTTACTTTCTCAATAAAAAATGGATAAAGATGCTGTCATAAATTCAATTGAATAAGTTAATAAAGTAGTCCAAATACGTTCTTAAGGTAAAATAATTTACTTTTAAAATCTTTCTGCCAATAAAAAATAAAAAATAAATAAATAAAATAAAATAAAATAAAACAAAACAAATCTATGATTATACTTTTTAAAAGATATATGTATATAGGTGCCCTAATTTGCAAAATGAATTATGCTATGGAGAACTGTAACACTTGGTATCGCGGTGTACGTTTAATTGGAAGAACTAATACTTATTACTATTATTATTATTATTATTTTACTTTTATCTATATTTTTGCAAATATAGAGTTTGTCTTATCGTGGCAATATGTACGAGTATTGGGCTCAACCAGTTCGTTAAAAGAAAACTTACGGAGAAGCAAACCAAAAATAATTGAATAAAAATGTAGTGGCTTTTGTGGGTATTGAACACAAGATGTACATAATAAAATAAATGAAACGTTGACAACACAACCACAATTATATTTGCTAAATCATTGTTTGTAAATAATTATATGTCATTATGACTGCAATGCCAAATTTAGTTCTAATAAATTGTAATATTTATAGTCTTTTACCTGTAGAAGATGCCCTCAAGTGAAAATTTTAAAATAAATATTTTAATATAACGAAAATGATGTTTGAATATGTAAAAATTTAAAAAACTTAATAAATTGAATAAAATAAAATGTTTTTGAGATCGAATTGTGACTAAACCGCCTTCGGCGGTTTACCAGTGTGTAGAGCTTGAAAAATAACATGAAATAAAAAAAAAATTCGCTCGAATCGGATACCCGAGATGGGAGATATGACCATTCAAAGTTTTTAAACTATGCCACTTCCACTAGACTGATCCTAGTCTTGGGCGCTCTGGGCTGGACTCAGCAATTTGCACCATAAGGGAAACAGCATCGTTTGATTACACTAATATCCCAAAATATTTCATTTTGGCCCTTTTCAAATGTTACCAGGCCTTCACGCGCGCGCTCTCCATCTCTCATTCCCGAAGCAACGCTAGCTCTCTTTGCAACGACCACTCAAACCATTCATTCACTGCTTCTTGCAAATTCTCATGTCGTATCTCATGATTCGTTTTCTACGAATCTATAATTTCGATTTCAAATGTCAGCAGTATTGGATTTCTACCTGACAGAAAATTTCCAAAGGTGAGAACTTTTCAATTTCATCTCCTATTCTCTCTCTCTAAACTTTAAATCATGTGATAGGGTTTAATTCTATATTACCAATTAACCGATTTTGGCATGTGTGAGTTGTTAAGGGATTTGACTCCCGTGATGTTTGAACCAAATTTTACATGCTTCGAATGCAGGTTTTACATCTTTTTTCTTGATTTTGTGTTCATGTTAAATGACCTCAGAGTGATTTTTGGTACAAGATGTATCATCAATTCCCTACATGACATGAATTTTCAGGTTTATTTCTATAATACTCTTAAAGTCGACATCACAATTTTTCATTAGTAAAGAATTTAAAAAGGTTTCTCTCCCCAGAGTTTCAATTTCCTACTTTTATCATGTGTTATTCCACTTCACTATTTAATAATAGGATAGCAACTATAAAAATTTACCGGAAATACTTGCCGATATTTAGAATATTAATTAGAGAGGGATTATTACCTACATTTATTATGTACAATGTCTGAATCCATATTATTTCATGACAAATTTCACTTAATAAAATGCGCTCTATCGAAGAAGATCGTTGCAATCAAGAAACTAACCCTTCGAGTGGATATGATTAGACATTTTCCTTTGCAAGTCATCATGGGAGCAGCTGGATATACACACAGCAAGTTGTGTCATGAAAGGTATAAGTAGCTTGCTTCCTTTGTTATGCTTGGAAGAATATTTAGATGGTGATATAGTTAGGATAGATGGACATAAGTTAACATATGAAAATTCAATAAAAAAATATTGTTAAAAATATAATATTATAATATCTTAAAATTGAATTTTATAATATTCTAAAAATTAGTATTTTAATAAAATTACATTATTGTAGTATTTTATTAAAAAATATAAAAAATGAAATGATTAAATAGTTTTTTTGCTCGCTAAACAATTACAATGGTAGCAACGAATCAGCAACTAATATGTTGTCGCTAAACAATTATTTTTTGCCCGCATATGCATGAATAAAATAATATCGTTGGTTTAAGATAGCGATTAAATAGCGACCAAAACAGTAGCAATCAATCAACTATGAATTTTTAGTCACTACATTATAATTTAAGATTTTTAAATTAATTTTAAATAAATAAGTTATTTATTGTATGGACCAAAACAACGTCATTTTGATTTGTTCAGAGTGAGTAAAACGACATCATTTGGGAGATACCCAAACCTAATCATTGACATTCTTAATTTTCTTTCCTTCTTTGCCATTTCAGTCGTTCCATGCCATTTGTTTCTGGTGAAGAAGATCTCTGTTGTGGTTCACATTACTGTAGTCCTTCGCTAGTGATTCACTGCCGTCATGTCCAGTCGCTGATCTCTACTGTGGTTTACGTTGATTCATCGGCCAAGCAGATCCATCTTTGCTAGTCTTCTGCATTCAGCATTGTTGTGAGTATAAGCCATTATTTCTCCCATTCTCTATCTTCATCTTAGTTTGCGTTTTGTTCGTAGTATGTTTTTTCCTTTGAGATTATTTTTTAAAAGTTTTGTTTATAGAAAAAAATTTGCATATGATTTTTGTCTATCTGTTGCAGCTTTCAATATTTCTTTGATAATTTTCACTTTCTCTTTAGTCCATCTTATCAACTCTGGACCTGCAAGTTTAACTTCACTAAGTTCTGTCCAACATAATGGAGTTTCACATTTTTGGCCATACAATGCTTTATAAGAAGCCATCTTAATACTAGTCTGATAACTGTTAATGTAAGCAAATTCTACTAGTGGAAGATATCTTTTCCAACTTCCTTCAAATTTAATTGCACAACTTCTAAGCATATCTTCCAAAACTTTAATTACTCTTTTTAACTGACCATCGGTCTGAGGATAAAAAGTTGTACTAAAATTTAATCTAGTACCTAGAGCTTCATGTAGTTTTTCCTAGAATCTGAATGTGAATCTTGAATCTCTGTCTGATATGATAGAGATAGGAACACCATGCAGTCTCACAATTTCATTAATGTACAATTTTTCATACTTTTCCAATGTATAATCTATTCTAATTGGCAAGAAATGTGCTGATTTAGTTAATCTGCCAACTATTACCCAAATGACATCTTTTTTTCTTAGTGTGAATGGCAATCCTGTTATAAAATCTAGGGTAATTCTATCCCATTCCCATTCTGGTATAGCGATAGGCTGTAATAACCCTGATGGAACCTGATTTTCTGCTTTTGCCTATTGACATGTCAAACATTTTGTTACAAATTCAACTATATCTCTTTTCTTACCAGGCCACTAATAGTACACCTTCAAATCTTGATACATCTTAGTGCTACCTAGATGCATAGCATATGGATTGTTGTGTGCCTCTGTAAGAATATTCTGTTTCAACTCTCTAGTGTTAGGTACACATATTCTATTACCATAGTACAATTAGCCATCATCACTTATTACATGCTTCTGCTTCTTCCCCTCTTGTACTGTCTAATCCATAAAGTTATCTCTATATCTTCTTTATGTGTTTCTTTAATTTGTTATAGTAATCTAAGTCTAACTTTTAATTCTGCTATGGTAGCTCCATCATCCGCTATAATCAACCGTGCATTCATTGCTCTTAATGCAAATAAGAATTTCCTACTGAGTGCATATGCTATCAGATTAGTTTTGTCTGAGTGATAATATATAATGCAATCATAATATTTTAGTAACTCCAACCATTTTCTCTGTCTTAGGTTCAACTCCTTTTGTGCGGGTAAGTATTTCAGACTTTTATGATCTATATAGATGTAACATTTTTCATCATATAAGTAATGCCTTCATATCTTTTGTGCAAAAACTATGGCAGCCAACTCTAGATCATGGGTAGGATAATTCTTCTCATGTGACTTCATTTGTCTAGAAGCATAGGCAATCACTTTATCTTCTTGCATCAAAATACATCTGTAACGACCCAAAAACCGGACCGCTACCGGCGCTAGAATCCAAATCGGCTTAAGGCCGCCGGGACCTGTAGCAAGCCTGACATACATCCTGTAAAACTGGTATCATCCCATACATGATCAAACATTCCATAAAAACTTTAAAACATTTACTATACCAAGCTTGACCTGAACATACAATATACTATAAACATATAACCCACACCAAAGCCCTCATCAAATGTGTAACGACCCGGAAATCCGGACCGCTACCGGCGCTAGGATCCAGATCGGCTTAAGGCCGCTGGGACCCGTAGCAAGCCTAACATATGTCCTGTACATCTGGTATAATCCCAAACATGATCAAACATTTCCATAAAACATGTAAAACTTTACCTTTAACCAGTTTGACCTGTGTATGCACTATGACTGAACTCATAGAACCCCTAGGGTCAGCATACCCTATGTCAAACTCGGTTCAACACATATAACAGTATAAAATAAAACTCATGTACAAAGGGATTATCCAAACTCGGGCCAAGCACAATACTATAACTCTGAACATATATCATAATATCATTATGCAATACATCTCTTTTTACATCAATACATAACCTTACATTACATCATGTCCACTACTATTCTATTACATAAACACGACCATGGACATAACCTGCTGATCTCCTGACTATCTCTGACCCTGCAAACCTGGGGTTAGGGGAGAGGGGTGAGCTAAAAGCCCAGTGAGCAGAAACCATAAAGAAAACAATTCATTTTTAACATATGCTTTCATGAAATGCGCCACAGCACAAACATATTACATCAAGGATGAATTTGTCACCACTAGCCCTCTACATATCATAACATGTCCAACTACACCAGGGGCGATTAGGCCTCACCTAGTGTTCGCTTACATAACTCATATCATAACATGTCCGACTACACCAGGGGCGATTAGGCCTCACCTAGTGTTCGCTTGCATAAACATAGTACCAGGGGCGACCTGGTCTTTTCATCTCATATCATATCATCATCATCATTATCATATACTATCATGGTGAGGGCTAGAGGATCATTCAACATTCATCCACATCAACAACATAATATGCAATGCATCATATTCGTGAATACTAGTGCAGCACAACCTAATATATATTTCATGGCATTTTATGATGCATGGATCATGCTAAAACATTCGTTTAACTTTTAAAACATAAGGGTTAGTTCCACTCACCTCTGGCTAGCTCTGGACAAACTCTGAAGCAGCTAACACTGCTAAACACCTCGGTTCCTCGGGTCCGATCCTACACAGGTGGGCTCCAGTGAGGTGCCAAACATACTCTAAACAATCCATAAACAACTACCCAAAAACCCCCTAAAACATCACTGAAACATGCATAGAAAACACTCATGAAAAGGCTGGACAGGGCACTTTCGGCGGCACCTTCGGCGGCCGAAAGTCCCAGACAGAGACGAAAGTCAGGCAGGTTCGGCGGCACCTTCGGCGGCACCTTCGGCGGCCGAACTCTCTCTCCAGAGACGAAAGTCAGGCACTTTCGGCGGCCGAACATTACCTTCGGCGGCCGAAAGTCTGCTTTCAAGCCAAAAACCCAACTTTCGGGGGCAAGGTTAGGCGGCCAAACCATGCATCCTCAGGCAGGTTCGGCGGCCGAACCTGAGTTCATCCAGAACTCAGCCTTTGTGCATTTCAAGCCTCCCAAACCTTCCATACACCCCAAAACAAGCATCCAACTTCTCAAACACATGCATTCATCCTTAACCATGCACAAAGGAGCTCAAACAAGCTTAAACTCCCAAAAACAACATCTAAAGCATACATAGATAGTTTATGACCCACATAGGCCAAAACCATCAAAACAAACCAAACCTCACATACTCTTTCTCAATCATGCATACTCTCTCCCATATGCTCAAGGGGCTTGAAAACTAACTTAAACCCCAACACAAACATCACATGAGCATACATTATCATACATTGGGCATAAAACCCACATAAACCCTAACATGCATATCTACCCATGCTCAACCATAAAAACCTCTTAAAACTCACTTAAAACTTCATGAAACGTAAAAGAAAGCATAGATCCACACTTACCTCTTGAAGATCGAGGGTTTGTGCGAGCTCTAACTTGGAGATGGGAGGAAACTACTACTTGGGTCTCCAAGCTTCCAAAACTTTGATCTAAGCTTGAAAACTCTTCAAAACAACCATGGAACTCATAAAAATATGAAGGAGATGAAGAGAAAACATGAAAATGACCAAAGGAGGACATGAACACACCTGAGCTCGAGAATGGGGAGAAAACTCGCCCATTTTCGGTCTGAGGGGCTTTTATAGGTGGCCAGCCAAACCTCCTTCGGCGGCCTAACGTGCATGCAAAACACCCCCATGTTCGGCGGCCGAACCTGGTTTGTTCAAACAAGGCTTTCGGAGGCCAAAAGCACTCCCAAAACCAACTCATGTTCGACGGCCCAACTTCACTTTCGGCGGCCGAACCTGGCAAAAACCTCCTTAGTCTTTTCTTTTCAAAACTCACTTCTTTTTCATTTAAAACCATGAAATCAGTAAAAAAAATCATTTTAGAAATCACATTTTTACCCCTCTAGAAGACTCTGGCATCATCGAAATTCCATATTCCAACGGAGATTCCGCCGGAAGGTAGGGATTCCGATGCCGGAATCTAGCCGGGTATTACATTCTTCCCCCCTTTAAGAACATTCGTCCTCGAATGTTCAAACAAACAAACATGCATCAAGCATACATCAGCAAGCAAGCAACAAGCAAGCAAAACCTAAAAACCTCTCTTCTAAAAGAGAGACACGGTCATTGCTGGAGTATAAACTCTCGGTCTCGCTGGTGAACTTTTCATCTTAAGGTGATTCTAAGGGACTTTCACCATCGGGATTTCCTTGTTTCCACACTTTCTGCCTTGTGTGTCGGCGGTTCGTACTAGCTGCTCAACATAGGTGAGATCCTCTACGGTCTCCACCTCTGGTTCCTTTAAGAACCTCACTCGGACCCGGCACGAACTCATATACCGTGGAAACATGGAAAAATGAATGGATCTCTTCCATCAAAGTGGGCAAATCTAACTCGTGGGATACATTCCCAAATCCTTTGCAGGATTCCAAAGGGTCCAATGTATCGGAGAGTTAATTTACCTTTCTGCCCATAACAAATCACCCTCTTTAGGAGACACCTCCAGCAAACCTCAACTTTCTCGAGGACCTCAACACGCTTCCGCCGCGCACTCTAACAAAACTCTTCTTCTCTTCTGAAACTCTACATGCCTCTTGCGGACGACTTCATACTCTCCTGCTGACTCACAGCAGTTTTGATTCTTCTCATCTTCTGACTATGCAGCTCTTACTCCTTTTCTCTGCCTCTGATTCTCCTCTCTTGACTCAAGATGTATTGCAAGCTCTTTCGATCTGTAAGGATCTGTCCTCATACCTTATACAGGTACCGCCTCCACATCTTGAGTGCAAAGATTACCATCGCCATCTCTAGGTCGTGCGTAAAATGATTCAACTCATGCTTCTTCAGCTACCTAGAAGCATAAGCAATCATTCTACCACTTTACATAACACACAACCTAGTCCCACACGGGACGCATCACAGGACACTGCGAAACCTCCATCACTGGCGGACAGAGCCACCACTGGTGCTGACATCAACATTTCCTTTGGCTCTTCCAAAGCCCTCTTCACTCTGAGTAGACCACGCACCTTCTGGTTCTTCTTGATCCATCTGGCCATAGGAGCGGCAACTCTAGAGAAGTTCTAGATGAACCTCCATTAGGTAACCTGCCCAACCCAAAAAGCTCTTGATCTTAGTCACTACAAGGGGTCTGGGCTAGTTAGCTACAACTTCAACTTTCTCAAGTCTACTTCACTTTTCTTTTCTCCGACACACATGACCCAAGAAGGATATACTCCTCGACCAAAACTCACATTGGAGAACTAGGCATCCAAGCCATGTTCTCTCAGGATCTGCAATCCTGATTTCAGATAATGGGCATACTCTTCTGCATTTCGGGGACTCACCGAGGTACCGTCAATGAAGACAATAACGGAGTGATCTAGAAACCGACTAAAACTCTGCTTATGAGATCCATGAATGCCGTAGGGGCGTTCATTGACCCGAACGACACTCCTAGAAACTCATAGTGCCCATATCTGGTTCTAAACACTGTTCTCAGTACATCTTCTTCCTTGATCTTAACTGATGGTACCTAGACTTCAGATTTATCTTGGAAAGGCAACCAGCTCCTGCTAGCTGGCTTAAAATAGATCGTCGATCCAAGGTAACAAATACTTATTCTGGGTAGTGACTTTGTTCAACGACTAGTAGTCGATACAAAGTCCTTGGGATCCATCTTTCAGCCTCGCAACAACACTGGAACACCCCAAGGTGAAGTGCTCAATTACATGGGAACCCTTGTCTACCAACTCTTACAACTGATCCTTATAACTCCTTTAACTCTGTTGATACCATCCTGTGGGGAGGGATAGAGATTGGTCCAATTCCATGAATTACTTCTATTTTAAGCTCTATCTCCCTGACAGGTGGTAGTCCTAGAAACTCATCTGGGGAAACATCTAAACTCTCTAACAATGGGCACTGAGGCAGGCTCCCTGACCCGACTGCTATACTCTCTCTGAAGAGCTAGAATCCCTGACAACTTTTTCCTGAACAACCTACGAGCCTATAGGGTTGATACTGAACCTCTAGGTATCCCTATTCTGTCCCCTCTAAGGACTACCTCTGATCCATCCTGACCTCTGAACCTGACTACCTTGTCTCTGCAGACTAGGTAGTACCACTAGTAGAAGAACCAATCCAACCCTAGAATGACGTCAAACAGTCAAATCTAGAACCGCTAGGTCAGCTGGAAGGCATCTACTCACAACACATACTCTGACTATACCGGCAGACTGACTCTGCCACAGATGGATCACACTTGGGTGCACTGACCCCAAGGGACTACTCTAACCCATAAGCTATCAACCCAACCTCACAAGGGCTCACAAGCAAACAAAGAAAAGAGAAACATCAGGGTTCATGAAACAGACACACCAGAACATACCAGAGTGAGATTACCTGATCCCATCGGGTTCGATGTGTTAGCCTCCTGCTGAGTCATGGCGAAGATCCGCGCTGGAGCTGATGGACCTTCCCCACGGGAACCTGCTGAAGAAGGGGCTGTCCCCCTATCTCCGCCTCTACCACTGCCCTGAAACATGGATGGAGCTACTGGGTGAGCTACACTGCCCGAAACTGTCTGCTGGGACCGTGCCACCAAGGTCGCGGTGGGACACTCACGTGCCATGTGCCCCTCCTGTCCGCACCTGAAGCATGCTGTTGTCCCAATCAGACAGACTCCCTTGTGCTGCCTACCGCACCGTGTACATCTGGAGTTACCCGAACCAGAGCTCGAACCATCACCTAAACCCAGACCAGACTTTATCTGTTCCCAAAACTTGCTCTTCTTCGATCTTCTGAGGCCTCTGCCTCCCTTCTTACTCTTTGTGACAACCTCGCTTAGAGGGGAGAGATCAACATCACTTGTCCCCGGGATTTTGGAACTCGAAGACTGTGCCACATACTGTTTAACTGTCCCCTGGACAATGGCACTAGCCTCCATTCTCCGCGCCATATCCACTATAGCATGGAAGCTCTCCCTTTCTGCTGATTGAACCAACGAGGAATACCTGGAGTGAAGCTTCATAACATATCTCCTAGACTTCTTCAGGTCTGTGTCAAGACCTTGTCCTGCAAACGGCAACAGCTCCAGGAACCTGTCTGTAAACTCCTCTACGCTCATCTCTTCCGTCTGCCTTAGCTGCTCAAACTCAATCATCTTCAGTTCTCTGGAACTATCTGGAAAAGCCCATCCTGCAAACTCATTGGCAAACTGCTCCCAGGATAAGCTCTCCAACTTTGGGTCCACATAGTTCTTGAACCATTCCCTTGCCTTCTTGCATTTTAATGTGAACCCTGCCATCTGAATGGCTCTACTGTCACTTGCTCCTAGCTCATCTGTTATCATCTTTACCGTTCTGAGGTACTCAAAGGGGTCATCGCCTGCTTCGAACTTGGGGGCATCCAACTTGAGGTAATCTGTCATCTTTACTTTACCCCCAACTGATGAACCAGGTTTGGGTATCCGGACATCAGGGACTATTGGTTCTGCTGGTGGAGAAGGAGGTGCAGCATCCCCTGGGTTAGGGTTTGCTGGACCTGAGAAAAAGGGTGCAGATGGAAACATGGGGTACTGTGGGTAAAAGGGAGGATAGGGCATAAAGGTGGGATATGGGTTATGGCTAAAGAAATCCGATGTACCTCCCATCGGATACCCTGGCCCTTGCGGGTAGGGTGGATACTGTGGTGGAACAAAGCCCGAGGCCTGAGTGCCTCCTTGGGACTCTCCCATATCCTCTACTGACATACTCATGCCCAAACTACTATCTCTTCTTTGGTTATCCTCCTCTGTTTCCATCACAACCGCTGACATACCTTCATGAACTGATCTCCTCTGACCTGCATCAAAAGACCTTCTAGGGTCCCTTGATGTACTTTCCCTGATCACCCTACAAGATCTTGCCCTCTGCAGAGCAGGGGGATGGGCATCCATGCCCTCATTCTCTGGCGAAGCTCCAGTCAATCTCGCGGATCGACGAGTTCCTCTCATCTTGACTTCTGAAAGCATAACATAGCACATAAACATTAGCATTATATGGTTCACGTGGAAACACATGAACCTGCACCACATACATAACATACATATCATAGCATTAATGCACATGCTCATCAACATGGCATTTCACATCATCATACAAGACAGGACTCCATATCCTATCCTAGTGGACATGATCTTCCTATTGTGCTTGCCCTACTATAACCTCTATGAGCCCGACACACTATAGGTCCGACCATGTGAACCTAGGGCTCTGATACCATTCTGTAACGACCCGGAAATCCGGACCGCTACCGGCGCTAGGATCCAGATCGGCTTAAGGCCGCCGGGACCCGTAGCAAGCCTAACATATGTCCTGTACATCTGGTATAATCCCAAACATGATCAAACATTTCCATAAAACATGTAAAACTTTACCTTTAACCAGTTTGACCTGTGTATGCACTATGACTGAACTCATAGAACCCCTAGGGTCAGCATACCCTATGTCAAACTCGGTTCAACACATATAACAGTATAAAATAAAACTCATGTACAAAGGGATTATCCAAACTCGGGCCAAGCACAATACTATAACTCTGAACATATATCATAATATCATTATGCAATACATCTCTTTTTACATCAATACATAACCTTACATTACATCATGTCCACTACTATTCTATTACATAAACACGACCATGGACATAACCTGCTGATCTCCTGACTATCTCTGACCCTGCAAACCTGGGGTTAGGGGAGAGGGGTGAGCTAAAAAGCCCAGTGAGCAGAAACCATAAAGAAAACAATTCATTTTTAACATATGCTTTCATGAAATGCGCCACAGCACAAACATATCACATCAAGGATGAATTTGTCACCACTAGCCCTCTACATATCATAACATGTCCAACTACACCAGGGGCGATTAGGCCTCACCTAGTATTCGCTTACATAACTCATATCATAACATGTCTGACTACACCAGGGGCGATTAGGCCTCACCTAGTGTTCGCTTGCATAAACATAGTACCAGGGGCGACCTGGTCTTTTCATCTCATATCATATCATCATCATCATTGTCATATACTATCATGGTGAGGGCTAGAGGATCATTCAACATTCATCCACATCAACAACATAATATGCAATGCATCATATTCGTGAATACTAGTGCAACACAACCTAATATATATTTCATGGCATTTTATGATGCATGGATCATGCTAAAACATTCGTTTAACTTTTAAAACATAAGGGTTAGTTCCACTCACCTCTGGCTAGCTCTGGACAAACTCTGAAGCAGCTAACACTGCTAAACACCTCGGTTCCTCGGGTCCGATCCTACACAGGTGGGCTCTAGTGAGGTGCCAAGCATACTCTAAACAATCCATAAACAACTACCCAAAAACCCCCTAAAACATCACTGAAACATGCATAGAAAACACTCATGAAAAGGCTGGACAGGGCACTTTCGGCAGCACCTTCGGCGGCCGAAAGTCCCAGACAGAGACGAAAGTCAGGAAGGTTTGGCGGCACCTTCGGCGGCCGAACTCTCTCTCCAGAGACGAAAGTCAGGCACTTTCGGCGGCTGAACATTACCTTCGGCGGCCGAAAGTCTGCTTTCAAGCCAAAAACCCAACTTTCGGGGGCAAGGTTAGGCGGCCAAACCATGCATCCTCAGGCAGGTTCGGCGGCCGAACCTGAGTTCATCCAGAACTCAGCCTTTGTGCATTTCAAGCCTCCCAAACCTTCCATACACCCCAAAACAAGCATCCAACTTCTCAAACACATGCATACATCCTTAACCATGCACAAAGGAGCTCAAACAAGCTTAAACTCCCAAAAACAACATCTAAAGCATACATAGATAGTGTATGACCCACATAGGCCAAAACCATCAAAACAAACCAAACCTCACATACTCTTTCCCAATCATGCATACTCTCTCCCATATGCTCAAGGGGCTTGAAAACTAACTTAAACCCCAACACAAACATCACATGAGCATACATTATCATACATTGGGCATAAAACCCACATAAACCCTAACATGCATATCTACCCATGCTCAACCATAAAAACCTCTTAAAACTAACTTAAAACTTCATGAAACGTAAAAGAAAGCATAGATCCACACTTACCTCTTGAAGATCGAGGGTTTGTGCGAGCTCTAACTTGGAGATGGGAGGAAACTACTCCTTGGGTCTCCAAGCTTCCAAAACTTTGATCTAAGCTTGAAAACTCTTCAAAACAACCATGGAACTCATAAAAATATGAAGGAGATGAAGAGAAAACATGAAAATGACCAAAGGAGGACATGAACACACCTGAGCTCGAGAATGGGGAGAAAACTCGCCCATTTTCGGTCTGAGGGGCTTTTATAGGTGGCCAGCCAAACCTCCTTCGGCGGCCTAACGTGCATGCAAAACACCCCCATGTTCGGCGGCCGAACTTGAGGTTCGGCGGCCGAACCTGGTTTGTTCAAACAAGGCTTTCGGAGGCCAAAAGCACTCCCAAAACCAACTCATGTTCGGCGGCCCAACTTCACTTTCGGCGGCCGAACCTGGCAAAAACCTCCTTAGTCTTTTCTTTTCAAAACTCACTTTTTTTCATTTAAAACCATGAAATCAGTAAAAAAAATCATTTTAGAAATCACATTTTTACCCCTCTAGAAGACTCTGGCATCATCAAAATTCCATATTCCAACGGAGATTCCGCCGGAAGGTAGGGATTCCGATGCCAGAATCTAGCCGGGTATTACAAAATGCCCTAGTGTGATCAACATTGCCTGTGTCAAGCCTGGTTTCTCATATAACATCATTTAACAACATAACATACTGATCATGTATATGAAAGGATTAACCATACATTAGGGCCAAGCACACAACTAATCCTCAAGTCATTACATTATTTTACAATCCTCAAGTCTTAGATGTGTTCCCAGACGAGCTGCCAGGTTTACCACCTGCTAGGGAGATAGAGTTCAAAATTGAGTTGATGCCTGGAACTAGACCGATCTCTATCCCTCCCTATAGGATGGCACCAGCAGAATTGAAAGAGTTAAAAGAACAGTTGCAAGAGTTGGTAGATAGAGGATTCATCCGACCGAGTACCTCACCTTGGGGTGCTCCAGTGCTATTTGTGAAAAAGAAGGATGGATCTCTCAGACTTTGTATCGACTACAGGCAGTTGAACAAAGTCACTACCAAGAATAAGTACCCGTTGCCAAGGATCGACGATCTATTTGACCAGCTAGCCGGAGCAGGTTGTTTCTCCAAAATAGATCTGAGATCGGGGTACCATCAGCTAAGGATAAGAGAAGAGGATGTGCCGAAGACAGCATTCAGGACCAGATATGGGCATTATGAGTTCCTTGTGATGCCGTTCGGGTTAACCAATGCCCCTGCAGCATTCATGGATCTCATGAACAGAGTTTTCAGTCAATACCTGGATCACTTTGTTATTGTCTTCATAGATGATATCTTAGTGTATTCCAGGAATGCAGAGGAGCATGCCCATCATCTGAGGTTAGTTCTGCAGACCTTGAGGGAACATGGCTTGTATGCCAAGTTCTCCAAGTGTGAGTTCTGGCTGAGGAGCATTTCATTCTTGGGGCATGTGGTGTCAGAAAATGGAATCGAGGTAGACCCCAAGAAAGTGGAAGCTGTAGCAAACTGGCCTAGACCCACTACTGTGACTGAGATCAAGAGTTTCTTGGGTTTGGCAGGTTACTACAGGAGGTTCGTTCAGGACTTCTCTAAGATTGCAGCTCCCATGACCAAACTGACTAAGAAGAACCAGAGGTTTGTGTGGACCGACCAGTGTGAAGAGAGCTTTGAGGAGCTAAAGAAGAGGTTGACTTCAGCATCAGTGTTAGCTCTGCTATCTAGTAATGAAGACTTCTCAGTGTATTGTGATGCGTCCCGTGTGGGACTGGGTTGTGTGCGAATGCAGAATGAAAGGGTGATTGCTTATGCTTCTAGGCAGCTAAAGAAGCACGAGTTAAATTACCCTACATATGACCTAGAGATGGCAGCGGTGATCTTTGCACTCAAGATGTGGAGGCACTACCTTTATGGGGTTAAATGTGAGATCTTCACAGATCATAAAAGCCTGCAGTACATCCTGAGTCAGAGAGATTTGAATTTGAGGCAGAGAAGATGGGTGGAACTGCTCAGTGACTATGATTGCAAGATCCAGTACCATCCGGGTAAGGCGAATATTGTGGCAGACGCCTTAAGCCGGAAATCACTTGGCAGTTTGTCCCATATATCAGCAGAGAGGAGGCCGGTAGTGAGAGAGTTCGTCGAGCTCATGAACGAAGGTCTACAGTTGGAGTTGTCTGGTACAGGTGCTTTAGTTGCCCAGATGAGAGTGACACCCGTGTTTCTGGAGCAGGTGGCTCAGAAACAGCATGAGGACCCAGAGTTAGTGAAGATTGCCAGGACTGTTCAGTCAGGCAAAGATAGTGAGTTCAGATTCGACAGCAAGGGGATCCTCCGCTATGGGAGCAGATTGTGTGTACCAGATGACGTAGGGCTGAAAGGAGACATTATGAGAGAGGCTCATAATACCAGATACAGTGTTCACCCTGGAGCCACCAAAATGTACCAAGATCTGAAGAAGGTTTATTGGTGGCCAGCTATGAAAAGAGAAGTGGCACAGTTTGTGTCAGCCTGCGAAATATGTCAGAGGGTGAAGCTGGAACATCAGAAGCCGGCTGGAATGCTTAACCCACTACCTATTCCAGAGTGGAAATGAGAGAATATAGCTATGGACTTCGTGGTGGGGCTACCGACAGCGTCCAACAGATTAGACTCTATATGGGTGATTGTGGACAGACTGACCAAATCTGCTCACTTCATCCCTGTCAGGAGTGGCTATTCTGTGAATAAGTTGGCGCAGGTGTATGTTGATGAGGTTGTCAGATTGCATGGGGTTCCTGTTTCAATAGTGTCTGATAGAGGGCCCCAGTTCACCTCCAGGTTTTGGCGGAGTCTGCAGAACGCTATGGGTACCAGGTTGGATTTTAGCACTGCTTTCCATCCTCAGACGGACGGACAATCAGAGAGGACCATCCAGACAATAGAAGATATGCTCAGAATGTGTGTGCTGGATTTTGGCGGTTCTTGGAGGCAGCATCTACCTTTAGTGGAGTTTGGCTACAATAATAGCCATCATGCCAGCATAGGGATGGCCCCATATGAAGCTTTGTATGGAAGGAAGTGCAGGTCGCCTGTCTGTTGGGAAGAAGTAGGAGAAAAGGCCTTGGCAGGGCCTGAGCTAGTAGAGATCACCAGCAGAGTGGTGCCCATAATCAAAGAAAGGATCAAGACTGCTGCAAGCAGACAGAAGAGTTATGCAGATATCCGCAGAAGGCAAGTAGAGTTTCAGGAGGGGGATTTGGTATTGCTCAAGGTCTCTCCAATGAAAGGGGTGATTCGGTTTGGGAAAAAGGGTAAGCTAGCTCCGCGGTACATCGGACCCTTTGAAGTCTTGCAAAAGATTGGGAATGTATCGTACAAGCTGGACTTGCTTGCTTCAATGGAGAGAATCCATCCGGTTTTCCATGTTTCCATATTGAGAAAGTTCGTGTCAGATCCGGGCAAGGTTCTTAGTGAGCCTGATGTGGAGATCCAAGAGGATCTCACCTATGTTGAGCAGCCGGTACGGATCCTAGACACCCAGATCAGAAAGCTAAGAAACAAGGAAATCCCGAAGGTGAAAGTCATTTGCAATCACCACAACATCGAAGAGTGTACCTGGGAGACACGGGAGTCCATGCTCCAGCAATATCCTCATCTCTTCTAAGGTGAGTTTTTATGTGTTTTATGTGAATGTTTATGTTTTATGCTTTGTATGATCATGTTTGATGCCATGCTATGTTGTTTGGTGAACATTCGGGGACAAATGTTCTTAAGGGGGGAAGAATGTAATACCCGGCTAGACTCCGGTATCGGAATTCCTACCGTCCGGTGGAATCTCGGATGGCGGAAACCTCTAGAAGGGCAAAACCACGTTTTTATAAAATGTTTTAATGTATTTTATGATTTTAAGTAAAAAGGAAATTGAGTTTTGAATGAAAAAGACCAAGGAGGCATTTCCAGGTTCGGCCGCCGAACCTCAAGTTCGGCCGCCGAACATTGGATGGTTTAGGGGGGCAAGTTAGGCTTCCGCAAGTCTCAAAGGTTCGGCCACCGAACCTCATGTTTGGCCGCCGAACTTGCATGAGATGTGGGGGCTGCCGAAAGGTGGTTTGCCAGCCCTATAAAAGAGCTCCATGGCCGAAACGGGCGAGTTTTCTCCCCATTTTCGGCCACAGTGAGTTCATACTCTCCTTTGGTTCATTTTTGATGTTTTTCTTCCGATCTTTCATGTTTTAACAAGCTTTTTGTTGATTTGAAGAGATTTGAGCAAAAAGAGCAAGTTTTGGAAACTTGGAGACCAAAGAGTGGATCTCTCCCATCTCCGAGTCGGATTGTCTCTCCTCTCATTCTTCAAGAGGTAAGAGTAAATCCATAGTTCCTTTCATGTTTTAAGTAAGTTTTAAGTTGATCTATGGGGTAGAAATGCATGTTTAGGATAGTTGAGCTTTGTTAGGTTTTATGTGATTATATGGACAACGTGTGTTGATTATGCATGTTTGATGTGTTGTAGTTGGGGTTTAGGATAGTTTGAGACCCCTAGGTGTTGTTGTTTGAGTGTATGCATGCTTTGAGGGAGTTGGATGCTTGTTTGGAAGGTTTGGGAGGAAAGTGTGCATGGAAGAGCTGAGTTTCTGCCCTTTGCGAGAAACCAGGTTCGGCTGCCGAAAGGATTTTCGGCCGCCGAACCTGTCTGTGAGGCAAGCCTTTCGGCTGCCGAAGCCTGCCCCCGAAAATGGACTTTCGTATCTGGAGGGCACTTTCGGCCGCCGAAGGTGCCGCCGAACCTGCATGACTTTCGCCTCTGGAGGGACTTTCGGCCGCCGAACCTGCCGCCGAAAGTGCCCTGTTCAGCCTTCCTTTGCATGTTTTCTATGGATGTTTTGAGGTATTTTAAAGGGGTTTTTGGGGAGTATTTTAGAGTCATGATCATAGATGTTTGGTCCCTCATTTGAGTCCACCTGTGTAGGTTCGGACCCGAGGAACCGAGGACCCCAACAGTGAGATAGCTGCTTTCGAGTCTTGTCAGAGCTAGCCAGAGGTGAGTGGAATAACTCTCTATGTTTTCAAAGTAAATAATGAACGTTGTAGCATGATTCACGCATCATGAATGCCATGAGATATATTGCTTGCATTAGAATTCACAAATATGTCGCATTGCACTTTATGTTGTTGATGTGGATGAATGTTGAATGATCCATTAGCCCTTATATGGTAAGACATGACAGACTACGGAAGTCCGGGTGAGCCTGCACTACGCCCCCGGCATGATTGGATATGTATGTTATGCTATGGAAGTCCAGGTGTGCCTGCACTACGCCCCTGGCATCATTAGACTGTAAAGAGGGCTAAGTGGTGACAAGTTCATCCTTGATGTGAAATGTTTGTGTTGTGATGCATTCCATGATATCATATGTTTTAAATGCTATGTTTTATTATTCTGCTCACTGGGCTCTAGTAGCTCACCCCTCTCCCTTAACCCCTAGGTTTACAGGTACAGGGTAGACCAGGAGGTCAGCAAGAGTAATGAAGTCATGGTCATGTAATAGCTAGTGTGGACATGATAAATGTTGTTATGTTATGTTGAGTACAGTCATGTAAAAGCATAGTATAGAAATGTAATGTGATGATGTCTATTGAGGTTATAGTTGTGCTTGACCCTAGTATGTTGTTAATCCCCTTGAGTACATGATTTCTATGATGCTTATGTAACCAAACTCAATATATGTGATATCACCCCATTGGGACAATGTTGAGACTCCAAAGAGGAGTTAATGTTCATGATCATGTTATGTATAGTGCATGCGCAGGTTGAGTTTGGTGAATGAATGAATGAAAGAATGAATGAATGTAAGGAAAAGTTTAAAATTTTTGTGTATGTGTTGATCATGTATGGGATTAAACAGGTTTACAGGATGAATGTTAGGCTTGCTACGGGTCCCGGCGGCCTTATGCCGACCTGGATCCTAGCGCCGGTAGCGGTCCGGATTTTTAGGTCGTTACAGAGTGTTAGTCCCATATAAAATATTTCTTCAAGCCACTTCATGCCAGGTGTCGATCCCATTTTACAAAAAGAATGGGTTATCTTATGACCAGTTGTTAAGCCAAAGACCAAGTATCATGATTGGGTGTTAATCTCTTAGAAATTTTTATCAATTATTCAAGTATGGATTGATAAATAAATGAAAGAGGGCGAGTACCGATCATACAAAAGCACACAAAGATAATAAAGATGTGACAAAAATATTCTTCATTAAAAGCCTTAGAAGATTACAAAGGAGGGATGACTTTAGGAGCATCTATTACATCAGCATTCGATACATCTATTATATTTTCTGCAGGAGCTTAGTCAATATCATAAACCCTCCCCTTCGCATGCTCATCCTCATCCTTATCCTCTTTCTCCTTTAGAAGGATGTCATTTATCCAAGAAAAATCCTCATAACGAAATCGCTTCACTAGCTCCTTCTTGACTTAGTCTTAGCCTTTGACGAATATCTCCCCTCCTCGAGCCACCATTTCTTAAAGTTCAGCCTCTACAGCAACTTTATGGGAGGTGGCCCGATTCTCCTCAACTTGAGACTACAGCTCTTACACTTGGTGTTGAGGCATAGCCACTTGATCCTTAGCACTCTTAGCTTGAGTCTCAAGGGCAAGTTTAAAAGTGTTAGCCTCAACTAGGTCTGCATGGAGCTTATCAACGGACTCCAGAGTCTCCTTCATAGTGCCTTCCACCTCGTCAGCCCTAGCCTTCAGTCTCGAGCACTCCTCTACTAGGAGCCTTCTGTCTATTTCTTCAGCACCAAACGCTTGCCTCAGGATTTTGTTACGCTCTTTGGACATATAGACACACGGGGCACTCTCCAGGGCAGAGTGCATGGAATTGTCAAAAAGATCATCTGTCTCGAGATCATTTTGGCAGCAATGGTCCCTAGGCCTTAGAGTATTCTTGGTTAACAGGACGGCTAGGGTAGGATCATCAATGAGAGAAGGTGTTCGAGTCAGTGCCAAGGCGAGACACTGGATACTAGGAAGCCATGAGGAGTCAACCCCATGTTCATAAGAACAAGCTCGGTAAGAGCAAGGATGGTAGCAGGAGGCTTAGAAATGGGGGCAGATTCAAAGGCGCCCATGGTAGAATACTAGGCTGCAAGTGGGCCGACTCTTCTATGGTAGGTGGGGGAGGACGAGGAAGCATGATCACTCCTTCTGCTTGCCAAGCACACTTGAGAGGGGACCAATTTCCTCAATGACAGCCTTGCCTTGGCGGGCAGCACACGCCGCTTCAGCAAATTTGCTCCTTGATCCAGCCATATCTGCATAAATTGAAAAGTAAGTAAAGCAGTTTGAAATCTAAAAGAAGGCATAAAGAAAAGTACTCTAATCTCTAGCTAGGGAAGTGTTCTCCACAAGGCCAGAAAGGCTGGGCGGGTGAGTACCTCGAGTTTGGCTCGCTTGTAAATGACTCTGCCAAGACAAAACAACATTCCTCACCGCCTGAGTGATGTCCATTTTCTTTAGAGACTTAGCATTCATCAAGAGAAAGGCTAAAACCTTGTCCTCATCCCTCTTCAGTTGGACCCCATCCTTCCTCAATTCTATCTAGAAGTTTTAGCTCGTGTGGAGCCGTCCAAAACCCCCAAACATCCAGTGACGAAGCATAAAAAACTTGTTTTTTCACTGCTTTAGTGAATAAGGTATTCGATTGAATATGGTCTGGCATTTTTGCCCGCTAAGAAATCAGAACTCTTCATTTTTGCGAGTACCCAGCTGGTACAACTGAAAGAAGAGCGCTACACTCGGTTTAATATGGTTGTTAAGACAGATGAATCGAACGGCCACCAAGATTATCTAGTTGTTAGGATGCAATTGGACAATCGAAAGCTTATGGAACCAAAGGACATCAATAAAAAAGGGGTCTATAGGGAACCGAAGATCCGCCTTCAGCTGCTCCTCAAAGACCATAATAGTATCCGATAATCTGAGATCCAGAAAGTTGGGTTTTACAAGGGTTTTGCAAATTCAGAAAAAGCTTAGTCTGAAAGGAGAGTGACCTTCTCCTTTTATTCTTTTCTTTCCTCTATCAGTGACATGTAACGGCTTTGTTTCCATTGGGCCACCTGTCTCTACCATACTGATATGGTCGTATGAGAATATCAGATATCTACTGCATGCGTAACGGCCATTTAATTCTCCCCTGGCGCGTATGCAGACGGACCCACCCGGGGGTCGGGCTGGACACCTTCCTTCCTCCGGGCTGGGTAGGAAGAGGAATTCAAGACTGAGCCCAGAGAAGATCTTATTGTTGGGCTGAGAAGGTTGGGCCGGTCTAATTGAGAAATCTGGATTGAGCCCAGTCTTAAGGCTGAGCGAGCCGGACCTGGTTCATGTGGAAAGCTTAAAGGCCTCCAGGTAATGGGCTGTCATCGTGGGCCTGGCCTTAGACCGGGCTAGTGAAATCCAACGGTCATCAATTGCCCCTTTACCTTCTCATCAGTTATTGCCTGAATAATGAGGAGGTAAATACCGAGAATCATTATGACCGCGCAGCCTAAATACAGCTTGCCTCAGAACATCTTTTCACCTTATTGTCATTTCGAATTTCAAATTATCTCCTTCTTCTCCAAGTTCTTGCTTTCCTCTGTTCTTCGTGCGCACTGCTATCTTCGTCTCCCTGTCTTTATTTTCAAGGTACGCTTCTCTCTTCACCATGGAAGGCTCAAAGCTTCCTGAAGTCTTTAATCTAGAGTCTAGTATCACCCCTTCCAATCTGACAAACTTCTTCTCTCGAAAATATTTGGACACCCCTCTTTACCGTATCCGAGCTCCTTATCGGAATGAGAGGATCGTTCTTCCCGATCCTCCCTCTCCCGGTTTGATAGACCCATAGAAGGACCTTAGCCTAGTCTTTTTTATTAAACAACGAGACTATGGCTTAACTTTTCCTTTCACTCCCTTCTTCACCGAGGTCTTCCAATACTTCAGGATAACCCCCCGAATGTTATCTCCCAACTCCATTTTATTTATGTGTTCTTTCGAGTCCATTTGTCTGAGCTGGGGGTTTGTGCCCACGACGTGTCTATTCGTGACCTTTTTTCGTCTCATCCGGGCAAGTCAGTGCTTCTACTACTTTGCCCCCTGTGGTGGCTTATCCATTTTCACGGGCTATAAGGACTCAATAAAGGGCTGGGTAGAGGGCTTTGTTATGGTGGAGTTGAAAGAAGACCTCGGTTTGTCCTGGGGGGTAGAACTCGATTGGGAAGACGTCTCGTTGGGTTGCAACGACCTGCCCCAGTTGAGCCTTACCGAGCAAGTAGGGTTTGTTCGACTGACTTCTGTCGAAAAGAAGTATGATGTCGAGAAGTGTATATTTGTGTCCAGTCTCCGGGATATCCAGGATGCGGGTACCCTATTTCATTTACCCGTTTTGCTTTATTTTTGTGATTTTTGTTGAGGATTGCTCTAACTTGCCATGATTTTGGATCTTTGCAGCTTCTGAGGTGAAAATGGACCAAATTAAGCCTCCCAAGAATCTTATATTGTCCCGGGAGAGCATGAACGCTGCTCTGGATGCCCTCCTGTCTAGGCAATCCATGGGGAAGGCTACTCAAAGGGTGGCCAAAGTCATTTCTTCTAGGTCGGCTACCCGACCTCCTCCTCCTCCAGTCTCCTCTCGGGCTCCCAGACCGATGTAACGACCCGAAAACCTGACCGCTACCGGCGCTAGGATCCAGATCGGCATAAGGCCGCCGGGACCCGTAGCAAGCCTATTATGCATCTTGTACAGTCGGTATAATCCCAAACATGAACAAACATTTCCATAAAACATTTAAAACTTTACCTTTAACCAGCTTGACCTGTGTATGCACTATGACTGAACTCATAGAACCCCTAGGGTCAGCATACCCTATGTCAAACTCGGTCCAACATATACATCAACATAAAAATTAAAAAAAACTCATGTACAAGGGATTATCCAACTCGGGCCAAGCACAATACTATAACTCTAAACATATAACATAATATCCTTTTGTCATACAACTCTTTTTACCTCATTACATAAACTTACATTACATCATTTCATATCTTTACAAAGCATAATGTCTACTACTAAACTATTACTCAACATAACCATAGCCATAGCTTGGTGACTTCCTGAACTATCTCTGACCCTGCAAACCTGGGGTTAGGGGAGAGGGGTGAGCTATAAAGCCCAGTGAGCGGAAATCATAAAGAAAACAATTCATTTTAACATATGCTATCATGGAATGCATCACATCACAAACATATCACATCAAGGATGAATTTGTCACCAATAGCCCTCTACATATCGTTACATGTCCAACTATACCAGGGGCGATGAGGCCTCACCTAGTATTCGCTTACATAACTCATATCATAACATGTCCAACTATGCCAGGGGCGATTAGGCCACACCTGGTCTTCTCTGTCATATCATATATTGCCAGGGGCGATTAGGCCACACCTGGTCTTTCTATCTCATATCATACCATGTCATATCATATCATACTGAGGGCTAGAGGATCATTCAAGATTCATCCACATCACTTTCATCGTATTATGCAATGCATCATATTCGTGAATTCTAATGCAAACAACCTATTACATAACATGGTAATCATGATGCATGAACATGCTTAACATTTGATTTATTTTAAAACATAAGGTTCAGTTCCACTCACCTCTGACTAGCTCTGGGCCGACTCTGAAACGGCTGACACTGCTAAACACCGCGGCTCCTCGGGTCCGATCCTACATAGGTGGACTCCAGTGAGGTGCCAAACACACTCTAAACAACTCATAAACAACTTCCCAAAAACCCCCTAAAACATCAAAGAAACATGCATACAGAACACTCTTGGAAAGGCTGGACAGGGCACTTTCGGCGGCACTTTCGGCGGCCGAAGGTCCCTGCCAGAGACGAAAGTCATGCAGGTTCGGGGGCGCCTTCGGTGGCCGAACCCTCTCTCCAGAGACGAAAGTCAGGCACTTTCGGCAGCCGAACATCACCTTCGGTGGCCGAAAGTCTGCTCCAGCTCCGAAACACAACTTTCGGGGGCAAGGTTTGGCGACCAATTCATGCATCCATAGGCAGGTTCGGCGGCCGAAACCACCTTCGGCGGCCGAACCTGAGTTCTTCCAGAACTCAGCCCTTGTGCATACAAGCCTCCCAACCCCCCCAAAACAAGCATCCAACCTCATTAAAACATGTATAAACTGCTCAAAACCAAGCATTAACCCTTAACCATGCATAAAGGAGCTTAACAACTAGATTAAACTCCAAAACAACATCCAAAGCATACATAGATAGCTCATGACCCACATAGGCCAAAACCATCAAAACATCCCACAATCTCACTTGCTCTTTCCCAATCATGCATACACTCTCCCACATGCATAAACTAGTTCAAACACATCACATAGGCATACATTGGGCATAAAACCCACATAAACCCTAACATGCATATCTACCCATACTCAACCATCAAAACCTCTTAAAACTCACTTAAAACTTCATGAAACGTAAAGGAAAGCATAGATCCACACTTACCTCTTGAAGATCGAGGGTTTGTGCGAGCTCTAACTTGGAGATGGGAGGAAACTACTCCTTGGGTCTCCAAGCTCCCAAAACTTTGATCTAAGCTTGAAAACTCTTCAAAACAACCATGGAACTCATAAAAATATGAAGGAGATGAAGAAAAAACATGAAAATGACCAAAGGAGGACATGAACACACCTGAGCTCGAGAATGGGGAGAAAACTCGCCCATATTCGGTCTGAGGGGCTTTTATAGGTGGCCAGCCAAACCTCCTTCGGCGGCCTAACGTGCATGCAAAACACCCCCATGTTCGGCGGCCGAACTTGAGGTTCGGCGGCCGAACCTGGTTTGTTCAAACATAGCTTTCGGAGGCCAAAAGCGCTCCCAAAACCAACTCATGTTCGGCGGCCGAACCTGGCAAATGTCTCCTTGGTCTATGCTTTTCAAAAACTAAATTCTTTTTCATTTGAAACCATGAAATCAGTAAAAATCATTTTAGAAACCACATTTTACCCCTCTAGAAGACTTTGGCATCATCAAAATTCCATATTCCAACGGAGATTCCGCCGGAAGGTAGGGATTCCGATGCAGGAATCTAGCCGGGTATTACAACCGAGCTCTCGACATAGCAAGTCATCCCAGCTATCCAGCCGCAACAGATCGAGCTCGGCTCCTCAGCATTCCTAAGCCCCCCGGTCTCGACGGCCTTCTAATGAGGGGACGGAAGAGGCTCCAGGGGTCATCTCTAAGCTGGTCGAAGGCACCGAACTGGCGAGGACGGATCCTGTCCTTCCTTCTGAGGAGGTTCCTGAGGTGAGACTTGAGGCCTTCGCCGCTGAAGAGAGGGCTCCGGAGAAAGGAATGGAGGTTATTCCGGCGGTTGAAGGTGCCCAGGAGGCCTCTTTCGGGGTTGCCCCTGCTTTTGAGGGAATGGGACCCAGTCCTGTTGATGGTGGGGGTGTCGCGGAAAAGGTCGGGGACAAGCGTCCTGCCCCCACCGAAGTGCCTGCCCCGGTTCCTGTCCCAAAGAAATCTCGGGCTTCTAGGAGACCGGCTCCAGCTCTCCCTCCTATCGAAAAGAAGAAAGATGCTCCCGTGGTGCCTTTGTTGTCTGCTCCTGACAACGACATCTTAAACGCGGAGGATATTACTCACCAAACTCCGGCGAGCATTGTAGCGGAGATCTTACGGGAGCGGATGTTCGGTGGGATCACGGAGGCTTCAGAACCCTCGTCTGCTTGCTCTGACTGGCCATTTGGCTGGTTTTACTCGAGAGTAGGCAGCATTTCGGTCTCGACCCCGAGGGGAGCTCAGAGATAGAATCAGGGAGATGCTCCTGATGGTAAGTTGTCCCTTTTGTTTTCATTTTAGCTTTCTTGGTTTCTTTGTCTTAACGGTTGTCTCTTTGTACTAGGTGATGGGCCTCTTCATGGAGGTGGACGCTCGTGAGTACTCTCTCCGGGAGTCTGTGGATCGCCGAATTGAGGAGGCACGCCTAGAGGAGAACCTATCTGCAACCAGCGACGCCAGGGCAATCTCGCGGCTGCCCGAGAGCATTGCAGGTCCCTCCAGATAGAGCTACACACTACGCTGGAGGCCCTCAAAAGGGCTGATGGGAGGACAGCTGAGGCGGAGGATCAGCGTGACAAAGCTTTAAAGCAGCTGTCCTCCTTGGAGGAGATCCAGCGAGAAAGGGATGAGGCCCTGAGTAAGAAGGATGAGGCCCGGCACTAGCACGAGCTACTGAAGGCAGATTTTGATGCCATGCTGGCACGGAGAGAAGAAGCCCTGGCTCGGGTGGTGGTCCTTGAGCAAGAGCTGGCTAAGCGGGCTAATAATGAGAGAGACCTAGCCCTGGCAGTAGAGACGTCTAAACTTCAAAACCAGCATCTCTGCCAGGAGGTCGAGGTTCTTAAGAAAAGGTGTGCGGCCTTGCTCGAGGACGCCAAGCATGCTGAGGACAGAGTCCAGCTGGAGTGCGAGGAGCGCTTAAGGGAGTACAAGGAGTCGGCTGAGCTCAAAAGGGAGATCCAGCAGGCCTGTGAAGCTTATCTCCAAGAATATAAGGACTCTTCGGAGCTAAAAACCAAGATAGCTGAGGCCTGCAAGGAGCGACTTGCGGAATTCAAAGGCTCTGGCGAGATGAAGACAGCCATATAGAATAAAAGCTTCCGCATGTTCGTCTCTGGATACAATCGAGGCCTGAGGACTGCCAGATATGCCCCCTCCACCCCGTTGGCTGAACTCCGAGTCGCCGAGGAAGACTCCGACGGCGAGGAAGTGCTTTACGGGGAGGATGACAGGCCCTTGCCTAAAGGCGCTTCTCGCACTGTTGCTGGGCCTTCTAAGGTAGACACCGAGCTGGGGGAAGGAGATGAAGGTGCTGGGCCTCAGGGGCAGGAGGGAGTAGGACCCCAAGGGGGGGAGATTGTACCCTTTGTAAATAGCAATATAGGAAATAGTGATGTAGATAACGTAGATACACCTAGGCATGTAAGTCCTTTGAGGACGGTTTTTCCTCCATCCAATGTAGATGATTAGAATAGGCTGTAATATACTTTTCCTTTAATGAAAATTTATTTTTGTCTTCTGCTTCATGCTCATACTTTGAGTTATTTTCTGTTTTATGTTTATGCTTAAGTTGTTTTTACCTTTGTTTATTTTTCCTGCTTCACCAAGCTATTTAAACTGTTACAAGCATAATTTGCTCAATTTGTTAAGAATAAAACATTTAAGCTATGCCCCATAATTTATAAGGAATTGAGCATACTGTCCATTACTCCTTGCTTTTAAGCTAATCAGGGCTGGAAATTTAGCAAAAGACTTGGCTTCTGACTTGTAAACTTTTCCAATTTCACAAGGGCATTCTTATCTGCAGGCTTTTTCCGAACTGGATTTGCCTTAAGAATGAAAACCTTTAAGCTACGTGTTTAATTATTCTCTCACGGGGTTCAAACATATCAGGTCGTCACCTATGAGTTCGATTTTTAACAATTGACTATACTTCCAATTCATGAGTTTCTATAACTTCGTACAGGCTTTCTTATTATTTTCTGTTCTGTTGACTCGTCCACAATGCGAGTTCAAACGTACAACATTCATATAACCAAAGTGAAATGGATCATGTACCTTTTAAGGTGATGAGCAGGGCTAGCCCTTTTGTTCTTAGTTCTACTCCGATAGGAACCGAGGCTGGGGCCTTGTTTGCTCGTGCTTTAGGTTTCCTTCTGGATCATAGGAGGTTTATAACTTGCTGAGTTCGACTTTTTCCTTATTTGCCTCTCCGGACTTACGTTTGTGTGTCTCAGGTCGGCACTTTTGTCTTCATGTTACTTATATCTTTTCAGCTCGGCCTTTTGGTGCCGAGAGATCTTGGGGATCCCGGTCATGTTGCACCGGGAGATCTTGGAGATCCCAGCCTTGTGGCACCGGGAGATCTTGGGGATCCCTGTAACGACCCGGAAACCGGACCGCTACCGGCGCTAGGATCCAGATCGACTTAAGGCCGCCGGGACCCATAGCAAGCCTACTATGCATCCTGTACAGTTGGTATAATCCCATACATGATCAAACATTTCCATAAACCTTTAAACTTTTCATTTACCAAGCTTGACCTGTGCATGCACTATCTCTGAAAACATAGAACCCCTATACTAGAGCCCTCATCAAATGCTCTAGTAGGGTCAACATACCATATGTCAAGCTCGGTCCATAAACATTTCATCATTAAACATTAACATAAAAAAATCATGTACAAAGGGATTATCCAACTCGGGCCAAGCACAATACTATAACTCTGTATACATTACATGGTATAACATGTCTGAACATAACATAATCTTACTTTACATCATGTCCACAACACTTCTATTACATAGCCATAACTCTACTCTTGCAGACTCTGATCTTTCTCTGTGGCCCTGAAAACATGGGGTTAAGGGAATGGGGTGAGCTATAAAGCCCAGTGAGCAGAACTATAAAAACAGTAAAACATATGCCATCATGGAATGCATCACATCACAATAAATCACATAAAGGATGGACTGACTCAAAACTCCCTCTACTCTGTGTCCGGCCCTCGAAGGAGCTCCTTGGGACTTCTGTTACATACATAGCTCTGTGCCCGGCCCTCAAGGGGCTCCTTAGAACTTCTGTTACATGCAATAAAAACTAGAGGGCTAATGAGTCGTCCTGTTGTCCATCCATATCCATAATAAACAATGCAATGCGTCATCTTCGTGGTTACTAATGCAATACAACCTACTATAGACATGGCATTCATGATGCATGGAACATGCTAAAACATTCATTTATTTAAAAAACATAGTTCAGTTCTACTCACCTCTAGCAACTGCTGGGCTAACTCAGACCAGCTAACTCTGTGGGCCTCCTCGGTTCCTCGGGTCTAATCCTACAATGGAGGACTCAAATGAGGGACTAAACATACGCTAACATAACTCTAAACATTCCCCCAAAAGCCCCCTAAAATATCATAAACATGCAAGGAAAAACAGGCAAAGGAAGGCTGGACAGGACACCTTCGGCGACACCTTCGGCGGCCGAACACCCTCTCCATATCCGAAAGTCAGGCACTTTCGGCGGCACCTTTGGCGGCCGAAAGTCTGCTCCAGATCCGAAACTCAACTTTCAGGGGCAAGGTTAGGCGGCCAAACCATGCATCCACAGGCAGGTTCAGAAGCCGAAACTACCTTCGGCGGCCGAACTTGAGTTCATCCAGAACTCAGCCCCTTATGCATACAAGCCTCCTAAACCTTCCAAACACCCAAAATATGCATCCAACCTCTCTAAAACATGCATATGCCCTTAACCATGCATAAAGGAGCTTAAAACAAGCTTAAACTCCAACAAACAACTCATCTAGCATACAAATAGCTCATGATCAACATAAGCCAAAACCATGCAAACCATGCATAAACCTCCCTTAAACCCTTCAAAACACACTTAAAACATAAGGAAAGGTGAGGATCCATGTTTACCTCTTGAAGATCGAGAGGATTCATGGTCTGAACTCGGAGATGCAAAGGAAAACAGATCCAAAATCTCCAAGCCTCACAACTTTGCTCCTTAGCTCAAAACTCTTCCAAACAAGGATAAAACTCATGAAAACCTTCAGAGATTTGAAGGAACATCATAAAAACAACCAAAGGAGAGCATGAACTCACCTTAGCCTAAGAATGGAGAGAAAACTCTCCCATTTTCCGGACAAGGGGCCTTTTATAGGTGGCCTGGTCAACCATTTCCGGCGGCCAAACCTGCTTTCAAAATCTCACCATGTTCGGCGGCCGAAAGAAAGCCACTTTCAGAAGCCTAATGTGGCCCCTAAACTATCCCATGTTCGGCGGTTGAACTTCACTTTCGGCGACTGAACCTGGCACATGCCTCCTTGGTCTTTTCTTTCAAACTCAATTTGCTCTTGCTCAAATCCCTCAAAACATGTAAAAATATTTTAGAAAACCTTTCTTTTACCCTTCTAGGAACCTCCGACATCCTCATATTCCATATTCCAACGGAAATTCCGTCGGAAAGTAAGAATTCTGATGCCGGCGTCTAGTGGGGTATTACAATCTCCCCCCTTAAGAACATTCGTCCCCGAATGTTCCTCAATGAGGACATGCATAGCAAAGCATAACATAAACATAAATACACAACCTCTGGAGTATAAACTCTCGGTCTCCCAAGCACACTAAACATACTAAAGTGATTCTAAGGAACCTCCACCATCGGAATTTCCTTGTTCCTCAACCTCTGCTCTGCGTGTCTATGATCCGCTCTAGCTACTCAACATAGGTGAGATCCCCTAAGATCCTCACCTTTGGTTCATAAAGAACCTCACTCGGATCCGACACGAACTGTAACGACCCGGAAACCTGACTACTACCGGCGCTAGGATCCAGATCGGCATAAGGCCGCCGGGACCCGTAGTAAGCCTACTATGCATCCTGTACAGTTGGTATAATCCCAAACATGATCAAACCTTTGCATAAAACATTTAAAACTTTACCTTTACCAAGCTTGACCTGTGTATGCACTATGACTGAACTCATAAAACCCTTTAGGGTCAGCATATGCTATGTCAAACTCGGTCCAACAAATATCTCAACATAACATAAAACTCATATACAAAGGGATTATCCAACTCGGGCCAAGCACAATACTATAACTCTGAACATATTACAAAATATCATTTTACAATACAATTCTTTTACATCATTACATAACCTTACATTACATCATGTCCACTACTATTCTATTACACATCATAACCATAGCCATATCCTGTTGACTTCCTGAACTATCTCTGACCTTGCAAACCTGGGGTTAGGGGAGAGGGGTGAGCTATAAAGCCCAGTGAGCAGAACGATAATAAAATCATTTGAACATATGCTTTCATGAAATGCATCACATCACAAACATATCACATCAAGGATGAACTTGTCACCAATAGCCCTCCACAAATCGTAACATATCCAACTGTGCCAGGGGCGATAAGGCCACGCCTGGTCTTTTCTTACATAACTCATATCATAACATGTCCAACTATGCCAGGGGCGATTAGGCCACACCTGGTCTTTTCTTACATATAATGTATTGCCAGGGGCGATTAGGCCACACCTGGTCTTTCCATCTCATGTCATACCATGTCATATCATATCATATCATATCGTATTGGGGGCTAGAGGATAATTCAATATTCATCCACATCATCATCATCGTATTATACAATGCATCATATTCATGAATTCTAATGCAAACAACCTATTACATAACATGGTATTCGTGATGCATGAACATGCTTAAATCAATTGGTTTAAATTTAAAAAAAAACATAAGGTTCAGTTCTACTCACCTCTGGCTAGTTTTGGGCTAACTCTGAAGCAGCTAACTCACTGCTGAACACCGCGGTTCCTCGGGTCCGATCCTACATAGGTGGACTCAAATGAGGGACCAAACACGCTCTAAACAACTCATAAACAACTCCCCAAAGAACCCCCTAAAATATCATCAAAGCATGCATAAAAATACCCAAGAAAATGCTGGACAGGGCACTTTCGGCGGCAGGTTCGGCGGCCGAAAGTCCCTCCAGAGCTGAAACTCAGCCATTTTCGGCGGCACCTTCGGCGGGCGAAAGTCCTTTTCAGAGACGAAACTTATGCATGTTCAGCGGCACCTTCGGCGGCCGAATCTCCCCTCCAGAGCCGAAAGTCCAACTTTCGGGGGCAAGGTTCGGCAGCTAAAAGCTGCCTCCACAGGCAGGTTCGGCGGCCGAAAGTCCCTTCGGCTGCCGAACCTGAGTTCATCCAGAACTCAGCCTCATGCACAAACAAGCCTCCAAACATCCTAAACATGCATTCAACTTCTCAAAAACATGCATAAATCCTTAACCATGCATAAAGGAGCTTAACAACTAGATTAAACTCCTAAAACAACATCAAAAAGCACACATCAATAGTTTATGACCCACATACACCAAAACCATTAAAGCAACCCATAATCTCACTTGCCCTCTCCCAATCATGCATACACTCTCCCACATGCATATAGGGCATAAACACTAGTCCAAGCCCCCAACAATCAGCACATAAACATACATTGGGCACAAAACCCACAAAAACCTTAACATGCATATCTACCCATACTCAACCATCAAAACATCTTTAAACTTACTTAAAACTTCATTAAAACACAAGGAAAGCAAGGATCTACACTTACTTCTTGAAGATCGAGGGGTGGTGCGATCCCTAATTCGGAGGTGTGGAGGATCCAAGCTCCAAAACTTCTATTTAGGCTTCAAAACTTTAAAACAAGGGTAGAACTCATGAAAACTGGAGGGATGGGTAGAGAAAGCATGAAAACGACCAAAGGAGGACCAAAACTCACCTGAGCTCGAGAATGGGGAGAAAACTCGCTCATTTTCGATCTGAGGGCTCTTTTATAGGTGGCCTGCTGAACCACCTTCGGCAGCCTAACGTGCCCCCTAAACTCATGCATGTTCGGCGGGCGAACCTTGGTTCGTTCAAACAAAGCTTTCGGAGGCCAAAAGTGCTCCCGAAACCTTCCCATGTTCAGCGGCCGAACTTCACTTTCGGCGGCCGAACCTGGCAAATGCCTCCTTGGTCTAATCTTTTAAAAACTCATTTCTTTTCCATTAAAAACCATAAAATCGTGTGAAAACATTTTAGAAACACATTTTACCCCTCTAGAAGACTCTGGCATCGATAGAATTTCAGATTCCAATGGAGATTCCGTTGGAAGGTAGGGATTCCGATGGAAGGTAGGGATTCCGATGTCGGAATCTAGCCGGGTATTACATTCTTCCCCCCTTAAGAACATTCGTCCCCGAATGTTCCTCAACTAGTACATGCATATACATAACATAAACACAATCATAAAACACAAAAACTCTAGTCTATAAGAAAACACGGTACCACTGGAGTATGAACTCCCGGTCTCCCAAGTGCACTTTTCATATTAAGGTGATTCTAAGGGACTTTCACCATCGGGATTTCCTTGTTTCCACTTTCTGACTTGCGTGTCTGCGGTCCGTACTAGCTGCTCAATATAGGTGAGATCCTCTACGATCCCCACCTCTGGTCCCTTTAAGAACCTCACTCGGATCCGACACGAACTCATATACCGTGGAAACATGGAAAAACGGATGGATCTCTTCCATTGAAGTGGGCAAATCTAACTCGTGGGATACATTCCCAATCCTTTGCAGGATTTCAAAGGGTCTGATGTATCTTAGAGTTAGTTTCCCCTTTTTTCCATAACGAATCACCCTCTCTAAGGAGACACCCCCAGTAATACCACAACCTTCTCCTAGACTTTAACAAGCTTTCACTGTGCACTCTGATAAAACTCTTCTGCTGACTCACAACAGTTCTACTTCTTTCTCTAACCACCAGCCTTCTCTCCACTGTAATATGGGATAAACTGCCAAGTGATCTCCAGCTGAGGACGTCTAACATAACATTTGTCTCACCCGGATGATATTGGATCTTGCAATCATAGTCACTATGCAGTCCTACCCATCTTCTTTGCTTTAGGTTCAACTCTCACTGACTCAAGATGTACTGCTAACTGTTATGATCTGTAAAGATCTCACATTTTACCCCATGAAGGTAATGTCTCCTCATCTTGAGTGCAAAGATTACAACTGTCGTCTCTAGATCATGTGTAGGATAATTCAACTCATGCTTCTTCAGCTACCTAGAAACATAAGCAATTACCCCATCACTTGCATTAACACACAATCTAACCCCATACGGGAAGCATCGCAGATCACTGTGAAATCTTCATTACTGATAGGCAGAGCTACCACCGGTGCTGACGTCACCTTCTCTTCAGTTCTTCACAACTCTTTTCACATTGATCCGACCACACAACTTCGGGTCCTTCTTGGTCCATCTGGTCATAGGAGCGGCAACTCTAGAGAAGTTCTGGATGAACCTCCAGTAGGTAACCTGCCCAACCCAAAAAGCTCTTGATCTTTGTCACTACAATGGGCCTGGGCTGGTCAGCTACAACTTCAACTTTCTCGGGTCTACCTCACTTTTCTTCTTCCAACATACCATGACCCCAGAAAGATATGCTCCTTGACCAGAACTCACATTTGGAGAACTGAGCATCCAAGCCATGTTCTCTCAGGATCTGCAATCATGACCTCAGATAATAGGCATACTCTTCTGTATTTCTAGAACTCACCGAGGTACCGTCAATGAAGACAATAACGGAGTGATCCAGAAACCGACTAAAACTCTACTTATGAGAGCCATGAATGCTGTAAGGGCGTTCATTAACCCGAACGACATTCCTAGGAACTCATAGTGCCCATATCTGGTTCTAAACACCGCCTTCGGTACATCTTCTTCCTTGATCTTAACTGATGATACCTGGACTTCAGATCTATCTTGGAAAGGCAACCAGCTCTTGCTAGCTGGTTTAAAATAGATCGTCGATCCAGGGTAACACATACTTGTTCTGGGTAGTGACTTTGTTCAACGACTTGTAGTCGATACAAAGTCCTAGGGATCTATCCTTCATTTTCATAACCAACACTAGAGTATCGCAGGGCGAGGTACTCAGTCGGATGAAACCCTTGTCTACCAACTTTTATAACTGCTCTTTCTACTCCTTTAACTCTGCAGGTGCCATCCTGTAGGGAGAGGTAAAGACGGGTCTGGCCCCCATCATTACTTCAATTTCAAACTCCATCTCCCTATCAGGTGGTAAACCTGGCAGCTTGTCTGGGAAAACATCCAAGGACTCTCTAACTGCGGGCACTGAAGCTGGTTTCCCCGATCTGACTGCTATGCTCCCTAACATGAACAAGAAACCCCTGACAATCTTTTCTAAACAGCTCATGAGCCTGCAGGGCTGATATCAAACCTCTAGGCATCACTACACTGTCCCCTCAAAAGACTACCTTGATCCATCCTGATCTCTAAACATGACTACCCTACCTCTGCTAACTAAGGCAGCACTATGAGCAGCTAGCCAATCCACCCCTAGAATGACATCAAACAGTCACTCTAGAACCACTAGGTCAGCTGGGAGGCACCTACTCACAACATATTCTGAACTATACTGGCAGACTGACTCTGCCGCTGATGGATCACACTTGGGTCTATTGACCCAAAGAGGACACTCAAATCCCAGAAGCTATCAAACCCATATTCTCTACGGCTCTCAAAGCAACAAAGAAAGAGAAACATTAGGGTTCATAAAAGCAGACACATCAAAACATAAGGGAGTGAAAATTACCTGTCACCGCCATGTCTGATGTGTTAGCCTCCCGCTACGTCATAGTGAAGATCCGCGCTGGAGCTGATGGACCTTCACTTGGGAAACCTGTTGAAGAAGGAGCTATCCCTCTTCCTCTTCCTCTGGCCTGCGCCATGGCCGGAGCTCCTGGCTGAGCCACTCTACCTGAAGCTGTCTGCTGGGACTGTGTCACCAAGGTCGCGGTGGGACGCTCACGTGCCATGTGCCCCTCCTGTCCGCACCTGAAACATGCCGTTGTCCCCACCAGACAGACTCCCTTGTGCGACCTACCGCACCTCGTACATCTGGAGTCGTCCAACCCAGAGCTCGAACCATCACCTATTCCCAGACCAGACTTTATTCGGTTTCAGAACTTGTTCTTTTTCGATCTTCTAAGGCCTCTGCCTCCCTTCTTACTCTTTGTGACAGCCTCGCTCAGAGGGGAGAGATTAACATCACTTGTCCCCGGGATTTTGGAACCCGAAGACTATGCCACGTACTGCTTAACTGTCCCTTGAATGATGGCACTAGCCTCCATCTTTCGAGCCATATCTACTTTGGCATGGAAGCTCTCCCTGCCTACTGATTGAATCAAAGAGGAATACCTGGAATGGAGCCTCATGGTATACCTCTTAGCCCTCTTCTGGTCCGTATCATAGGCTTGTCCCACATATGGCAACAACTCCACAAACTTATCTGTAAACTCCTCAACACTCATCTCTTCTGTTTGCCTCAGCTATTCAAACTCAATCATCTTCAATTCTCTGGAACTATCTGGAAAAGCCCATCCTGTAAACTCATTGGCAAACTGCTCCCAGGATAAGCTCTCCAACCTTGGGTCCATATAGTTTTTGAACCATTCCCTTGCCTTCTTGCATTTCAATGTGAACCCTGCCATCTGAATGGCTCTACTGTCACTTGCTCCCAACTCATCAGTTATCATCTTTACCGTTCTGAGATACTCAAAAGGGTCATCACCTGTCTCAAACTTGGGAGCATCCAACTTCAGATAGTCCATCATCTTTACCTTGCTCCCCCCAGATGAGCTAGGATTAAGTGTTTGGACAACTGGGGTTACTGGTTCTACTGGTGGAGGAGGAGGTGCAGTATTTCCTGGATTAGGGTCTGCTGTTCCTGGAAAAAAGGGTGAGGGTGAAAACATGGGATACTGTGGATATGGCGGGTAAAAGGGAGGATAGGGCATAAAGGTGGGATATGGGTTATAGCTAAAGAAATCTGCTGCATTCCCCATCGGACGCCCTGGCCCTTGCGGGTAGGGTGGATACTGTGATGGAACAAAACCCGAGGCCTGAGTTCCTCCTTGGGACTCTCCCATATCCTCTGCTGACATACTCATGCCCAAGCTCCTATCTCTTCTCATATCATTCTCCTCCGATCCCCTCATATCCTCTGACATACCCCCCTGAACTGAGCTCCTCCTGTTTGCATCAAAAGACCTTCTAGGGTCCCTTGATGTACCTTCTCTGCTTGATCTACATGACATTGCCCTTGGCAATGCAGGGGGATGGGCATCCATGCCCTCATTCTCTGGTTGAGCTCCAGTCAATCGTGCAGATCGATGAGTTCCTCTCATCCTGCTTTCTGAAACGCACAACATACATACTAAACATAATATCATATGGTCCATGCGGGCACACATGAATCCACAATACACAATCATACAAACATTAGCATTATCATACGGTTCAGATGGAAACACATGAACCTGCAACATACATAGCATACATAGTATAACATTAATGCACATGCACAAAATCATGGCATTTCACATCATCATTCAAGACAGGACTCCACATCCTATTCTAGTGGACATGATTTTTCCTATTGTGCTTGCCCTTCTATAACCTTTATGAGCCCGACACACTATAGGTCCGACCATATGAACCTAGGGCTCTGATACAATCTATAACGACCCGAAAATCGGACAGCTACCGGCGCTAGGATCCAGATTGGCATAAGGCCGCTGGGACCCGTAGCAAGCCTACTATGCATCCTGTACAGTTGGTATAATCCCAAACATGATCAAACCTTTGCATAAAACATTTAAAACTTTACCTTTACCAAGCTTGACTTGTGTATGCACTATGACTGAACTCATAGAACCCCTAGGGTCAGCATACGCTATGTCAAACTCGGTCCAACACATATCTCAACATAACATAAAACTCATATACAAAGGGATTATCCAACTCGGGCCAAGCACAATACTATAACTCTGAACACATTACAAAATATCATTTTACAATACAATTCTTTTACATAATTACATAACCTTACATTACATCATGTCCACTACTATTCTATTACACATCATAACCATAGCCATATCCTGTTGACTTCCTGAACTATCTCTGACCCTGCAAACCTGGGGTTAGGGGAGAGGGGTGAGCTATAAAGCCCAGTGAGCAGAACGATAACAAAATCATTTGAACATATGCTTTCATGAAATGCATCACATCACAAACATATCACATCAAGGATGAACTTGTCACCAATAGCCCTCCACAAATCGTAACATGTCCAACTGTGCCAGGGGCGATAAGGCCACGCCTGGTCTTTTCTTACATAACTCATATCATAACATGTCCAACTATGCCAGGGGCGATTAGGCCACACCTGGTCTTTTCTTACATATAATGTATTGCCAGGGGCGATTAGGCCACACCTGGTCTTTCCATCTCATGTCATACCATGTCATATCATATCATATCATATCGTACTGGGGGCTAGAGGATCATTCAATATTCATCCACATCATCATCATCGTATTATACAATGCATCATATTCGTGAATTCTAATGCAAACAACCTATTACATAACATGGTATTCGTGATGCATGAATATGCTTAAATCAATTGGTTTAAATTTAACAAAAACATAAGGTTCAGTTCTACTCACCTCTGGCTAGCTTTGGGCTAACTCTGAAGCAGCTAACTCACTGCTGAACACTGCGGTTCCTCGGGTCCGATCCTACACAGGTGGACTCAAATGAGGGACCAAACACGCTCTAAACAACTCATAAAAAACTCCCCAAAGAACCCCCTAAAACATCATCAAAGCATGCATAAAAATACCCAAGAAAAGGCTGGACAGGGCACTTTCGGGGGCAAGTTCGGCGGCCGAAAGTCCCTCCAGAGCCGAAACTCAGCCACTTTCGGCAGCACCTTCGACGGCCGAAAGTCCTTCTCAGAGACGAAACTTATGCATGTTCGGCGGCACCTTCGGCGGCCGAATCTCCCCTCCAGAGCCGAAAGTCCAACTTTCAGGGGCAAGGTTCGGCAGCCAAAAGCTGCCTCCACAGGCAGGTTCAGCGGCCGAAAGTCCCTTCGGCTGTCGAACCTGAGTTCATCCAGAACTCAGCCTCATGCACAAACAAGCCTCCAAACATCCTAAACATGCATTCAACTTCTCAAAAACATGCATAAATCCTTAACCATGCATAAAGGAGCTTAACAACTAGATTAAACTCCTAAAACAACATCAAAAAGCACACATCAATAGTTTATGACCCACATACACCAAAACCATTAAAGCAACCCATAATCTCACTTGCCCTCTCCCAATCATGCATACACTCTCCCACATGCATATAGGGCATAAACACTAGTCCAAGCCCCCAACAATCAGCACATAAACATACATTGGGCACAAAACCCACAAAAACCTTAACATGCATATCTACCCATACTCAACCATCAAAACATCTTTAAACTTACTTAAAACTTCATTAAAACACAAGGAAAGCAAGGATCTACACTTACCTCTTGAAGATCGAGGGGTGGTGCGATTGTAACATCCTCAAACCCATAGGTAGAGTAGTGCCATCGTTAGGCTATTTCATTCCTAGAGTAAGTGGCATTAGGGGAGGTGCTAGCTTAACTCTAATCTGCTAATAACTGAATCATAGAAAACTTAAATAAAGAAACGGACATATCCAGAAATAAAGCAGACAGTGTGATTAGCGAGTCGGGAACGAGTCACTTTTGGGAGGTGCTTAGGATTTCCCGACGTGCTTGCTTGAGGTGCTTGTTTATATCCGTCATGCTTGCTTAAGTGAAAAGGGCTTCTAAAGGCTATATATATAGTTTAGTAGGTCAATCTATGAATATTGAAAGTTTAAAAACTAAATTGAAACATTGGAAAGAGTTTAGTAGGTTAAAGTAGAAATATGGAAAGTTAAAACATAAAAATTCAGATTTACTTTCCATGTGTCACCTACCTAAGGAGAGAAGAAATGACAATGCAAAAGAAAGAAAAGGGATTGTCTTCTTCCTTTGTCCATGTTGCCGTAGGTCATCCAACTTCAAAGAAGAAAAACATTTGCTTTTCTTTCTCCCACCAAAGCCAAGCCAAAACCTTACCAAAACAACTTCTTCCTTTAACCAAAATTCATCCTAAGATCAAGAGCTAAAGGAACAGCCATATAGTGAAAGAATTGAAGAAGAAAAGTTTAGGGTTCCATATGCACCAAGCTTGAAAATCAAAGGTGAGCTTAGAAATGAGTAGGAAATAGCATCATCTCATTTCTTCATGCATGAATTTGAATTATAAAGTTTTAATTTACAATTTATTCAATCCTTCCCTAAGATATAAATTGGCATAGGTGAAGGAACATCAAAGGGAAAGGAGATAGCTAGAGATTAGAAGAGGAAAAGAAAAGAAGAATTCAAGAAAGGTTTGGTGTTTTAATGATTTTCTGTTTTCCTTTGATTCTGCCATGAATAAGTGAAATTAGGGGTTGATTTTACTTGCTGGAAATGTTGCTTTGATTGTATAAATATGTTATATGAATGTTAAAATGATGTTTGAAAGGCTTAAGAGTAAAGAAATTTAACATGGGAGCTAAAAGTGTAAATCTGGCAGAATAGGTTGTAACAGGACAGCTTGTGTTACTAACTTCATAACTTATTGTGTATATATTGAAATTAGGCCTAAGATATACCAAATGAAAGCTAAGACAAATATCTAAAACTTTCATGAATTGACAAAATTCTGAATCTGTAGTTAAAATGATGAAAATTGCAAGTGAAACTAAACTGGACACAGTGGGAGTGCATCCGGAACAGAGTCTATTGATTATACCATAACTAATGACATACTCAGTGAAATTTGTTCAAACCAGTGCCAAATGAATCTTACGAAGTATACCTAAAACTTTTTAGAAGACACTTAAGCTTGAATTTGTATGGAAATACATAAATCTGATAAGTTTTGTGATACTATAAACAAGTACCAATACTGGACTGATTAAGACCTTATTGAGCAGCTTGTAAAGAAAAATTCATAACTTAAGCTAGGATGATCAGATTTGCATGAACCATACCTTGTTGGAAAGATAAGACATAAATGTACATTTCTTATGAAGAAACTGAAGTCAAATTGTAACTCTAAACTGCTTGAAAAGTTTATGCAATATATGGCAGAATGTAGTTTTCTATATTGAAATGCTAAGTCAATAGAGTTTTGCACTATTTGCCATGAGTTTTCCATATTGTAAACCTTGGCATATGATATATGTACTTTGGAAAAAGAAATCAAATAGCTTCAAATGACATGCATTTACATTGATACATTGAGTTAATGATACTTGGCCCTGGTACACGTAATAGGAGTCGAGGTTAGCTTAAGGGTATGGCATGCCATATAAATATACAGAGTTCGCAGTACTGCTACCGATACATGATCTATATTAGAGGTTACATATCTGGTACCTCATAAGCATGGCCACAGAGCCCTGCTATCACAGTTTTGGCCTCTGAGCCTACTGTTCGGCACCCTGTGCCTACCGTTATAACTCCTTATCTACCTAGTCGATCCTAATATGTGGTTATAAGGGCTAAGATCTTAATTAAGATTGATACTTGATTTTGTGAACTTATTGGTGAATGTTAACATGTTTACATCTACTAGCTTGTAATTGATTACTTGATTATCTATGTATGCGAGCTTGTTTGTTTGATTATATTATTTGTTGTTATCACCCACTGAGCATTAGCTCAGCGTGTTGGTTTTTACCTCACGCAGGTTGTAGATAACGTAGGCACGTGAAGTTCATCAGAGGTCTACATCAGATACCAAGGCCATTATCATAGCTGGTTGTTTTGAGTCTCTGAGTCATCGTGCAGTTATATTTTGGCATGTACATATTTAATAGAGTGAGTTGTAAAGGTTATGTAATCAAAGACTAGTAAGATGTCAAATATTAGTTGATAATTTTTCATGTGTTTTTCATGTGCTACAGTTTGAAATATTAATGAAACAGATGAGACTCTGTTAACTTTTTGGTTTAAAAATCTCACATTTATTTGATAAAATTTACATGCATTACCTTAAAACTTGGTATTTACAGATAAAGGTAATTGTTTAGTTGTGATATATCCAAAAAGGTATAGTTTGTGACATTCCTTGCACTGTCTACTCTTTGATAGGGTAAGGGGTGTTACAATTAGTGGTATCAGAGCATAGGTTTAGGCGGTTCTAGGTCATAGTATGTATGTGTATATGCGTAGTATATGTACATGCCAAAATGAGTTACAGCTATGATATGGTTCTGATGTAAATCTCTTCTTTTTGTGTTTAGGTCGTATATAAGATGTCATCTGACTCACAGAGAGCAATAGATGAGGAGGTAGAGAGTCATGCTCCCTCTGAGGCAGCTGCACCTGCTGCTACTCCTCCACCTGCTGCTGCTGGCGGACTAGGGCAGTATGCATTATTTCATCAAATAGCTGAGTTGCTTAGGAGGGTTACACAAAATGTACCAGAGGTACCACCACCACCTGTAGCAGTCCAGGTTCCCCCACCTGTGGTAGCTAGGCCTCCAATAGAAAAACTCAGAAAGTATGGTGCAACAGATTTTAGAGGTAAAAAGGAAGATGATCCTTCAGCTGCAGAATTCTGGTTAGAAAGTACAGAAAGGGTTTTACAGCAGCTACAGTGTTCACCAGTAGAGAGCTTGATGTGTGCAGTATCATTGCTAAAAGATGAAGCGTATCGATGGTGGACAACTTTAACACAGATGGTTCGACCAGAGCGCCAGACTTGGGAATTCTTTTTGTCAGAGTTTAAGAAGAAGTATGTTGGGGCCTTATATATAGAGGAGAGAAGGAGGGAGTTCTTATACCTCAGACAGGGCAGGCTTACAGTAACTGAGTACGAGCGAGAATTTGTCAGACTTAGTAAGTATGCCACAGAGATAGTTCCTACAGAGGAAGAAAGATGTAAACGCTTTGAGCAGGGATTACATGCTGATATCAGGATGTACCTCACAGCTATGCATATCAGGGAACTTTCAGTTTTAGTAGAGACAGCCCACAGCCTGGAGCGAATTAAAGAAGAAGAGCAAAGTAGAAGGCAGAAAGGGCAGCAGAAGAGGAGTCAGAGCCAGTATCAGAGACAATCCTCTGCATCGCAGACAAGTAGTAAGAGACAGAGGGAATTTCAACAGACAGGGCAGAGAGGACCACCTAGGCAGATTCAGAGACCTGGGCAGAGTTCAGTAGTAAGGTCTGGACAGCAGACTACCTCAGTATCCAGTACAGGAGGACCAGACAGAGGGTTGCCACCAGTATGTGAGCATTGTGGCAGGAGACATGGTGGAGTATGTAGGAGATTGACTGGGGCTTGCTACTTATGTGGAAGCTCAGACCACTTTATGAAGGATTGTCCTAGAGGCCAGTCAGTGCCGCCTATACAGACAGAGAGATCTTTGCCAATAGGGTCTAGAGGCAGAGGTAGAGGTAGAGGTGAATCTAGCAGTGCTCAGAGTCACAGAGTATCAGAGACAGTAGATAGACCAGACACTAGAGCACCTGCCAGAGCATATGCCATTCGTGCAAAGGAAGACCAGGACAAACCAGATGTTATTGCTGGTAAATTTTCTATCTTTGGCAAATATGTTTATGCATTAATTGATCCTGGTTCCACACATTCATACATCAGTATACCCATCAGTAATGAGAAGGGAATGCAAGTAGAACCCTTAGAACATGACATAGCAGTGACCAATCCCTTAGGACATCTTGTGATTGTTAATAGAGTTTATAGAGATTGTCCTATATGTGTGCAAGGTCATACCTTTTTAGGTGACTTGATAGAGTTACCTTTTAGAGAGTTTGATGTGATTTTGGGTATGGATTGGTTGTCTAGACATCATGTCATAGTTGACTGTAAGTTAAAGCGAGTTGCACTCAAAACATTAGAGGGGTCTGAGGTTATAGTTGTGGGTGAGAGGTCAGATTACCTCTCTAATGTTATATCTGCCACTACAGCTAGGAGGTTAATTAGAAAAGGCTGTACAGCCTATCTGGCTAGTGTAACTGAAACTAAGAAGGAAGGGCCTAATGTGTCAAACCTACCCACAATATGTCATTTTCCAGATGTATTTCCTGAAGAGTTACCAGGGTTACCTCCAGAAAGGGAAGTGGATTTTGCTATAGAAGTTGTGCCAGGCACCGCACCTATTTCAATTGCTCCTTATAGAATGGCTCCTACAGAATTGAAAGAGTTGAAAATACAGTTACAAGAGTTACTAGATAAGGGCTTTATTCGACCTAGTGTTTCACCATGGAGTGCACCAGTGTTGTTTGTGAAAAAGAAAGATGGATCTCTTCGATTGTGCATTGATTACAGACAGTTGAATAAGGTAACTATAAAGAATAAATATCCACTGCCCAGAATAGATGATTTGTTTGATCAGTTGAAAGGGGCCAGCATTTTCTCTAAAATAGATTTGAGATCGGGTTACCATCAGTTGAGAGTTAAAGGGGCAGATGTGCCTAAGACTGCATTCCGGACACGATATGGACATTATGAGTTTTTAGTTATGCCATTTGGGTTAACAAATGCACCTGCATCATTCATGGATCTAATGAACCGTATCTTCCATCCATATTTAGATCAGTTTGTTGTAGTATTCATTGATGATATTCTAGTATACTCTAAAACGAGAGAAGACCATGATAGACATCTGAGGGTAGTCTTGCAGACTCTGAGGGAAAAGCAACTTTATGCCAAGTTCAGTAAATGTGATTTTTGGCTCAATGAAATAGCATTGTGGGACATGTTGTATCAGCAGAGGGAATCAGGGTAGATCCTCAGAAGATTAATGCTGTTCTGGAATGGAAGCCACCAAAGAATGTTGCAGAGGTCAGAAGTTTCTTGGGTCTAGCTGGGTACTACAGACGGTTTGTGAAAGGGTTTTCACTTATAGCAGCTCCATTGACTAAATTACTACATAAGAATGTTAAGTATGTTTGGGATGATAGATGTCAGGCAAGCTTTGATAGATTGAAGACTATGCTCACTGAAGCACCTATACTTACACAACCTATTTCTGGCAAGGAATTTGTGATATACAGTGATGCTTCTCACAATGGACTTGGATGTGTTTTGATGCAAGAAGGTAAAGTGATTGCCTATGCTTCCAGACAACTGAAGCCACATGAGAAGAACTATCCTACCCATGATCTAGAATTGGCGGCCATAGTTTTTGCACTAAAGATATGGAGACATTACTTATATGGTGAGAAATGTTACATCTATACAGATCATAAAAGCCTGAAATACTTGCCCACACAAAAGGAGCTAAACCTGAGACAGAGAAGATGGATGGAGTTACTGAAAGATTATGATTGCATTATAGATTATCATCCAGGCAAAGCTAATTTGGTAGCAGATGCACTCAGCAGGAAATCCTTATTTGCATTAAGAGCAATGAATGCGCAGTTGACTATAGCAGATGATGGAGCTATCGTAGCAGAATTGAAAGTTAGACCCAACTTACTGCAACAAATTAAAGAAGCACAGAAAGAAGATACAGAGATAGCCTTATGGACTAGACAAGTACAAGAGGGGAAGAAGCAGAAGCATGTGATAAGTGATGATGGTTACTTGTACTATGGTAACAGAGTATGTGTACCTAACATTGGAGAGTTGAAACAGAGTATTCTTACAGAGGCACACAATAGTCCATATGTTATGCATCCAGGTAGCACTAAGATGTATCAAGATCTGAAGATGCACTATTGGTGGCCAGGTATGAAAAGAGATATAGCTGAATTTGTAACAAAATGTTTGACATGTCAACGGGTAAAAGCAGAGCATCAGGTTCCATCAGGGTTATTGCAGCCTATCGCTATACCAGAATGGAAATGGGATAGAATTACCATGGATTTTGTGACAGGATTGCCACTCACACCAAGGAAGAAAGATGCCATATGGGTAATAGTTGACAAGTTAACGAAATCAGCGCATTTCTTGCCAATCAGAATGGATTATACATTGGAAAAGTATGCAGAATTGTACATTGATGAAATTGTGAGACTACATGGTGTCCCTATCTCTATCATATCAGACAGAGATCCAAGATTCACATCCAGATTTTGGGAAACACTACATGAAGCTTTAGGGACAAGATTGAATTTTAGTACAGCTTTTCATCCTCAAACAGATGGCCAGTCCGAGAGAGTAATTCAAGTTTTGGAAGATATGCTCAGAAGTTGTATAATTGAATTTGAAGGAAGCTGGGAAAGATATCTCCCACTAGTGGAATTTGCTTACAACAATAGTTATCAGGCTAGTATTAAGATGGCCCCTTATGAAGCATTGTACGGCAGAAAATGTAGAACCCCATTGTGCTGGACAGAACTCAGTGAAGCTAAACTTGTAGGTCCAGAGTTGATAAGACAGACTGAGGAGAAAGTGAAGATTATCAAAGAAAGATTGAAAGCTGCAACAGATAGGCAAAAATCATATGCAGATTTGAAAAGAAAAGATATAGAATTTGCTATTGGGGATAAAGTGTTTTTGAAAGTTTCTCCGTGGAAGAAAGTGCTAAGATTTGGCAAGAAAGGTAAGCTAAGCCCTCGGTTTATTGGTCCATATGAAATAGTTGAGCGTGTGGGTCCAGTAGCCTATAGGCTAGCTTTACCTCCAGAGTTAGACAGAATACACAATGTCTTCCATGTATCCATGTTAAGAAGATACAGAGCTGATCCTTCACATGTCATTCCAGCTGAAACCATTGATGTACAATCTGATCTAACTTATGAAGAGGAACCAGTGAAAATTTTAGCAAGGGAAATGAAAGAGTTAAGAAATAAGAAGATTCCCTTAGTGAAAGTGTTGTGGAGAGATCACAAGGCAGAAGAAGCTACATGGGAAAGTGAAGAAGTGATGAAACAACAATATCCCCAGCTCTTCACAGCAGGTAAAATTTCGAGGTCGAAATTTCTTAAGAAGGGAAGAGTTGTAACATCCTCAAACCCATAGGTAGAGTAGTGCCATCGTTAGGCTATTTCATTCCTAGAGTAAGTGGCATTAGGGGAGGTGCTAGCTTAACTCTAATCTGCTAATAACTGAATCATAGAAAACTTAAATAAAGAAACGGACATATCCAGAAATAAAGCAGACAGTGTGATTAGCGAGTCGGGAACGAGTCACTTTCGGGAGGTGCTTAGGATTTCCCGACGTGCTTGCTTGAGGTGCTTGTTTATATCCGTCATGCTTGCTTAAGTGAAAAGGGCTTCTAAAGGCTATATATATAGTTTAGTAGGTCAATCTATGAATATTGAAAGTTTAAAAACTAAATTGAAACATTGGAAAGAGTTTAGTAGGTTAAAGTAGAAATATGGAAAGTTAAAACATAAAAATTCAGATTTACTTTCCATGTGTCACCTACCTAAGGAGAGAAGAAATGACAATGCAAAAGAAAGAAAAGGGATTGTCTTCTTCCTTTGTCCATGTTGCCGTAGGTCATCCAACTTCAAAGAAGAAAAACATTTGCTTTTCTTTCTCCCACCAAAGCCAAGCCAAAACCTTACCAAAACAACTTCTTCCTTTAACCAAAATTCATCCTAAGATCAAGAGCTAAAGGAACAGCCATATAGTGAAAGAATTGAAGAAGAAAAGTTTAGGGTTCCATATGCACCAAGCTTGAAAATCAAAGGTGAGCTTAGAAATGAGTAGGAAATAGCATCATCTCATTTCTTCATGCATGAATTTGAATTATAAAGTTTTAATTTACAATTTATTCAATCCTTCCCTAAGATATAAATTGGCATAGGTGAAGGAACATCAAAGGGAAAGGAGATAGCTAGAGATTAGAAGAGGAAAAGAAAAGAAGAATTCAAGAAAGGTTTGGTGTTTTAATGATTTTCTGTTTTCCTTTGATTCTGCCATGAATAAGTGAAATTAGGGGTTGATTTTACTTGCTGGAAATGTTGCTTTGATTGTATAAATATGTTATATGAATGTTAAAATGATGTTTGAAAGGCTTAAGAGTAAAGAAATTTAACATGGGAGCTAAAAGTGTAAATCTGGCAGAATAGGTTGTAACAGGACAGCTTGTGTTACTAACTTCATAACTTATTGTGTATATATTGAAATTAGGCCTAAGATATACCAAATGAAAGCTAAGACAAATATCTAAAACTTTCATGAATTGACAAAATTCTGAATCTGTAGTTAAAATGATGAAAATTGCAAGTGAAACTAAACTGGACACAGTGGGAGTGCATCCGGAACAGAGTCTATTGATTATACCATAACTAATGACATACTCAGTGAAATTTGTTCAAACCAGTGCCAAATGAATCTTACGAAGTATACCTAAAACTTTTTAGAAGACACTTAAGCTTGAATTTGTATGGAAATACATGAATCTGATAAGTTTTGTGATACTATAAACAAGTACCAATACTGGACTGATTAAGACCTTATTGAGCAGCTTGTAAAGAAAAATTCATAACTTAAGCTAGGATGATCAGATTTGCATGAACCATACCTTGTTGGAAAGATAAGACATAAATGTACATTTCTTATGAAGAAACTGAAGTCAAATTGTAACTCTAAACTGCTTGAAAAGTTTATGCAATATATGGCAGAATGTAGTTTTCTATATTGAAATGCTAAGTCAATAGAGTTTTGCACTATTTGCCATGAGTTTTCCATATTGTAAACCTTGGCATATGATATATGTACTTTGGAAAAAGAAATCAAATAGCTTCAAATGACATGCATTTACATTGATACATTGAGTTAATGATACTTGGCCCTGGTACACGTAATAGGAGTCGAGGTTAGCTTAAGGGTATGGCATGCCATATAAATATACAGAGTTCGCAGTACTGCTACCGATACATGATCTATATTAGAGGTTACATATCTGGTACCTCATAAGCATGGCCACAGAGCCCTGCTATCACAGTTTTGGCCTCTGAGCCTACTGTTCGGCACCCTGTGCCTACCGTTATAACTCCTTATCTACCTAGTCGATCCTAATATGTGGTTATAAGGGCTAAGATCTTAATTAAGATTGATACTTGATTTTGTGAACTTATTGGTGAATGTTAACATGTTTACATCTACTAGCTTGTAATTGATTACTTGATTATCTATGTATGCGAGCTTGTTTGTTTGATTATATTATTTGTTGTTATCACCCACTGAGCATTAGCTCAGCGTGTTGGTTTTTACCTCACGCAGGTTGTAGATAACGTAGGCACGTGAAGTTCATCAGAGGTCTACATCAGATACCAAGGCCATTATCATAGCTGGTTGTTTTGAGTCTCTGAGTCATCGTGCAGTTATATTTTGGCATGTACATATTTAATAGAGTGAGTTGTAAAGGTTATGTAATCAAAGACTAGTAAGATGTCAAATATTAGTTGATAATTTTTCATGTGTTTTTCATGTGCTACAGTTTGAAATATTAATGAAACAGATGAGACTCTGTTAACTTTTTGGTTTAAAAATCTCACATTTATTTGATAAAATTTACATGCATTACCTTAAAACTTGGTATTTACAGATAAAGGTAATTGTTTAGTTGTGATATATCCAAAAAGGTATAGTTTGTGACATTCCTTGCACTGTCTACTCTTTGATAGGGTAAGGGGTGTTACAGCGATCCCTAATTCGGAGGTGTGGAGGATCCAAGCTCTAAAACTTCTATTTAGGCTTCAAAACTTCAAAATAAGGGTAGAACTCATGAAAACTTGAGGGATGGGTAGAGAAAGCATGAAAACGACCAAAGGAGGACTAAAACTCACCTGAGCTCGAGAATGGGGAGAAAACTCGCCCATTTCCGATCTGAGGGCTCTTTTATAGGTGGCCTGCTGAACCACCTTCAGCAGCCTAACGTGCCCCCTAAACTCATGCATGTTCGGCGGCCGAACCTTGGTTCGTTCAAACAAAGCTTTCGGAGGCCAAAAGTGCTCCCGAAACCTTCCCATGTTCGGCGGCCGAACTTCACTTTCGGCGGCCGAACCTGGCAAATGTCTCCTTGGTCTAATCTTTTAAAAACTCATTTCTTTTCCATTAAAAACCATAAAATCGTGTGAAAACATTTTAGAAACACATTTTACCCCTCTAGAAGACTCTGGCATCGACAGAATTCCCGATTCCAATGGAGATTCCGCCGGAAGGTAGGGATTCTGATGCCGGAATCTAGCCGGGTATTACACGAACTCTCATACAAAGAAACATGGAAAAACCAGATGGATCCCTTCTCTAAAGCGGGTAAATTCAACTGGTAGGATACATCCCCAATCCTTTGCAGGATTTCAAAGGGTCCCATGTATCTTAAAGCTAGTTTACCCTTCTTCCCATAACGAATCACCCTCTCTTAGGAGACACTTCCAGCAATACCTCAACCTCCTCCTGAACCTTAACAAGCTTCCGTTGCGTACTCTGAACAACTCTTCTCTACTCACTGCTACATGATACTAGCTCTAACTCTCAACAGGTAGTACCCGGATCTCAGATCTATCCAGGAAAACAACCAGCTCCTGCTAGCTGATCCAATAGGTCATCAATCCTGAGTGGGAATACCTGTCCTTGGTAGTGACCTTGTTCAACTGCTTACAGTCGCTACAAAGTCTCAAGGATCCATCCTTCGTTTCCCACAACAATACTGGAACACTCCAGGGTGAGGTACTAGGTCAGATAATACCCTTGTCTACCAAGTCTCGCCACTGCTCTACCACTCTTACAACTCTGCAGGTGCCATCCTGTAGGGAAGAATAGAAAGGGTTCTGTGTCCAGACACCACTCCTATTCCAAACTCTAGCTCCCTGACAGGTGGTATACCTGACAGCTCGTCTGGAAAAACATCTACCTCTCTAGCTATGGGCACTGAGGCTGATTCCCTGACCTAACTGCTAAACTCTCCCACAAGAGCTAGAAACCCTCTAACAACCTTTCCTGAGCAAACTATGAGCCTGTAGGGCTGACATCAAACCTCTAGTTGCTCAACCTCTGTCCTCTCTAAGGACGACCTCTGATCCATCCTGATCTCTGAACCTGACTATCTTGTCTCTACAGACTCAGGTAGCACCACGAGTAGCTAGCCAATCCATCCCTAGCATGATATCAAACAGTCAACTCTAGAACCACAAGGTCGGCTGGAAGGCGTCTACTCACAACATACTCTAAACTATACTGGCAGACTGACTCTGCCACTGATGGATCACACGTAGGTCCACTGACCCAAAGAGGACACTCTAAGCCTAGAAGCTATCAACCCACTCTCTATGGCTCTCAAAGCAATAGGGAAAGAGAAACATCAGGGTCCAACAGAACATCATACACATCCGAACATCTACAAGTGAACGTTCCTGACGTCACCATGTTCGATGTGTTAGCCTCCTGCTAAGTCAGGGTGAAGATCCGAGCTAGAGCTGACGGACCTTCTCTGCGGGAACCTACTGAAGAAAAGGCTACCCCTCTCCTCCTGCCTCACCCACTGCCCTAAGACATGGCTGGAGCTACTGGCTGAGCCACACTGCCTGAAGTCGTCCGCTGGGACTGTGCCAACCAGGGCACAGTAGGACACTCACATACCATGTGCTCCTCCTGCTCGCATCTATACATGCCTTAGTCCCATACCGACAGACTCCTTTGTGCGGCTTACTACACCTCGTGCATCCAGAACTATCTGGACTAGAGCTCAACCACCACCTAATCCCAGACTGGACTGTAACCTCTCCTGCGCTTACTCTTACTTCTTCTTCCTATTCTTGGTTCTATCCCACTTTACTCCTCTTGTGGGGGCTGCACTCAGAGATGAGAGATCAACTCTCCCTGTACCCAGAGTTGTGAAACCCAAGGCTAGAGCATCTCTTGGCAACTCTCTTATGCCCTTCTCTGGCACACTAACCTCTAGCTACTATCTCTTCTCTGAACATCCATCTCTGCTATACTCTCATCAGCTGACATCCTTCAGGATCCAGTCCTCCTCTGACTGCATCAAAAGACCTCCTAGGGTCCCTTAATGAATCCTCCCAACTGATGCTACACTACTGCGCTCTTGGCAGAACAGGGGGAAAAGTAGCTATACCTTTCCTCTCAAGCGGAACTCCTGTCAATCCCGTAGATTAACGAGTACCCCGCATCCTGCCTGCTAGGAAAAGAGCACACACACAGCAACCATAGCATTACATAGCCCGTGCGGTTACACATGAAGCCACACTCATCCATAGCATATCATATAAACATAGCATCATATGGTCCATGTGGAAACACATGAACCCTATCACATACATATCATATCAAGGATGAACTTGTCACCAAGAGCCCTCTACATATCCATATCATTCACATTTCTCAATATGCCAGGGGCGATACAACCACACCTAGTCTTCTCTTACTCTATGCCAGGGGCGATACGGCCACACCTGGTCTTCCATCTCATATCATAACATGTCATGCTGGGAGCTAGAGGATCATCCAATATCCATCAACATATCTCATCATTAAAACTTTTACATAAAGATCATGAATAATAGGGATTACAAAGGTAAAAACTAGGGCAAAGCACAATTCTAGTCCATTATACAATACATGTCCACAACTATTCTATTACATTAAACTATACCAGCTACTTGCCGGCTTTCCGAGCTATCTTCGACCCTGCAAACCTGGAGTTAGGGGAAAGGGATAAGCTACAAGAGCCTAGTGAGCAGAACATAAAAATAGTCTAATAAACATATGCTCATATGAAATGCGTCACAGCACAAACAAATCACAACAAGATGGACTTGTCACCAGTAACCCTCTACATAATCCCATGTGTCCGGCCCTCGACGGAGCTTCTCAAGACTTTCGCTTAAACATAACATAACATTTCCATAAATGCCAGGGGCGTAGAATGGGCCTCGACCTGGACTTCTGTATCATATCATATCATAACCTGCTCGAGGGCTAGTGGGGTCATCCAAAATCCATCCACATCAATAGTATATTATGCAATGTATCATATTCGTGAATTTTAATGCAAACAACCTATTACATAACATGGCATTCGTGATGCATGAATATGCTCAAAAAGTTTGATTTCTTTAAAGCAAGAGATTAGTTCAGTTCTACTTATCTCTGGCTGACGCTTGACTTAAACTGGCGCAGTTACCTAATTGCAAGCCCCTACAGTCTTCCTGGTCCGATCCTACACAGATGGACTCGAATGAAGGACCAAACATAACTATTACATGACTCTAAACAACATTCCAAACCCCCCTAAAACAACACAAAACATGCATACAAAACAAGCAAAGGAAGGCTGGGTAGAGGACTTTCGGCGGCAGAAGGTCCTTCACAGATCCGAAAGTCAGGCACTTTCGGGAGCAGGTTCGGCGGCCAAAATCCCTTTACAGATCTGAAAGTCTATACTTTCGGGGGCAGGTTAGGTGGCCAAAAATGTAACACCCGGCTAAGCTCCGGCATCGGAATTCCAACTTTCTAGCGGAATCTCCGTTGGAATCCAGAATCTCGAGGTCGGAATCCCTTAGAAGGGTGAAAATAAAGGTTTTCTAAAATGGTTTTATATGTTTTTAAGGTTATAATAAAGAAAGAAAAGAGTTTTGGAAGAAAAATGCCTTGGAGGGAAAAGCCCAGGTTCGGCCGCTGAATATGGTGCGGTTGCGGAAGCTCTTTTGGCCCCCGAAGGTGGTCTGGCCAGCCACCTATAAAAGGCCCCCTGTCCGAAAATGGGCGAGTTTTCTCTTTCCATTTTCGGACAAAGGTGAGTTTTTGCCCTTCCATGGTTGATTTTGTATTTTTCCTTCAAATCCTTCAATGTGTTTATGAGTTTTTATCTTGTTTTGAAGATCTAAGCTTAAACCGAGTTTTGAAGCCTTGGAGACCGTTTGACTCATCTCCAAGTTGGGGGTTGTTGTCACTCCTAGATCTCCAAGAGGTAAGCCTAGATCTTTGCCTCTCTTATGTTTTTAATTAAGTTTTATGAAGGGTTAAGGTGTAATGATGCATGTTTTGGTTAGATCCAAAGTGTTAGGGTTGTGTTAGTTGTGTTGATGAATGTTTGCTTATGTATTGTTTTATAGTTATTTGTTGGGGTTTAGGCTAGTTTTTATGCCCCCTATGTATGATTGAGTGTATATGCATGTTTTAAAATAGTTGGATGTATGATTTGGGAGGTTTGGGTGGCTGGATGTGTGAGGCGAATCGGGTTCTGCCATTCTGGAGAACCCAGGTTCGGCCGCCGAACCTGCCTGTGGAGGCAGTCTTTGGCCGCCTAACCTGCCCCCGAAAGAATGGACTTTCGGATCTGGAAGGAAGTTTCGGCTACCGAACCTGTCGCAGAAGGTTGGTGACTTTTGGATCTGTGGAGACCTTCGGCCACCAAACCTGCTTCCGAAAGTGCCTGACTTTCGGATCTGTAGGGACCTTCGGCCGTCGAACCTGCCGCCGAATGTCCCCTGCCCAGCCTTCCTTTGCTTGTTTTGTGTGCATGTTTTTAGGATGTTTTAGGGGGGTTTTTGGGGAGATGTTTAGAGTCTTGCTATAGTATGTTTGGTCCCTCACTTGAGTCCATCTATGTAGGATCGGACCCGAAAGACCGTAGAGACCAGCAGTGAGTTAGTTGCTTCAGTTGTAGTCGAGCATCAGCCAAAGGTGAGTAGAACTGAACTATATTTTAAAATAACTAAATTTTTAAGCATGTTCATGCATCATGAATGCCATGTTATGTAATAGGTTGTTTGCACTAGAATTCACGAATATGATGCATCGCATAATTTGCTGTTGATGTGGATGGATATTGGATGACCCACTAGCCCTCGAGCAGGTTATGATATGATACGGATACGGAAGACCAGGGCTGCCCATTCTACGCGCCCTGGCACTATGTAAAGGAAAGACCAGGGCTGCCCATTCTACGCCCCTGACACAGTTGGATATGTTATGTTATGTTTAAAAGGAAGTCCTGAGGAGCTTCGTCGAGGGCCGGGCATTATTTGGATATGTAGAGGGTTACTGGTGACAAGTCCATCCTTGATGTGTATTGTTCGTGTTGTGATGCATTTCATGAGAGCATATGTTTATTGTATTGTTTTTATGGTTCTGCTCACTAGGCTCTTATAGCTTACCCCTTTCCCCTAACCCCCAGGTTTGCAAGATCAGAGTTAGAGCGGGGAAGTCACCAAGGTTGATGGTATATGTTATGTAATAGAATAGTAGTGGACATGTATCATGTAATAGTTTAGTTTTGTGCTTTGCCCTAGTTTATGTTTTTGTTAATCCCAGTGAACATGTGTACATGTAAAAGTTTTGTAATGAGTTATGATGATCCAAGCATGATGTATATGATGTTGACCATACTAGAGTATTTGATGAGGGCTCTAGTGTGGATTTTATGTTTACAGTTTATGATGAATGTATAGGTCGTGCTTGGTGTATGAAAAGTTTGAAATTTTTATGAAAATGAATGTTCATGTATGGGATATTATCAGGTACACAGGATGCATAGTAGGCTTGCTACGGGTTCCAGCGACCTTAAGTCGATCTGAACCCTAGCGCCGGTAGCGGTCTGGTTTTCGGGTCGTTACAAAAAGGCTGCCTCCCATGCAGGTTCGGCGGTCGAACCTTGCTTCGGCGGGCAAACCTGGGTTCTCCAGCTAGGTAGAACCCGATTCTGCCTTATACATTCAGCCTCCAAAACTCTCAAATCCTCACACCCTACTCCTCAAAAGCATGCATACTCACTCAAACATGCACAAGGGGCATAAAACTAGTCTAAACTCCAACAAACAACTGTAAAACAAAACAAGAGCAAGCATTCATCATCAAAACTAACGCAAACCCTAACACTTTATATCTAACCAATTCATGCATTTTTAACCCTTAACCCTTTTTAAAACTTACTTAAAATATAGGAAAAGGCAAGGATCTACACTTACCTTTTGAAGATCTAAGGTAGATACGACCCAAGCTTGGAGTTGAGGAGAAACGGTCTCCGGAGGTCTCCAAACTTTTAAAATCTTGGATTCAAGCTTAAAACTTCAAAAACAAGAGAAAACTCATGAATATTTTGAAGGAAAAACAACAAAATCAACAATGGGAGGGCAAAAACTCACCTTTGCCCGAAAATGGAGAGAGAAACTCTCCCATTTTCGAACTGGAGGTCTCTTATAGATGGCTGGCCATACCACCTTCGGTGGCCAAAAGGAAAGGGCAGCACCATGTTTGGCGGCCGAACCTGGGTTTTTCCCCTCAAAAGCATTTTTCTTCAAAACTCTTTTCTTTCTTTCTTAAAACCTTAAAGTTTTCAAATTCATTTTTTAAAAACCTTATTTTACCCTTCTAAGGGGATTCCAGCTTCGAAAATTCTGGATTTCAACGGGGATTCCATCGGAAGGTTGGAATTCCGACGCTGGAGCTTAGCCGGGTATTACATTCTCCCCCCTTAAGAACATTCGTTCCCGAATGTTCAACACAGCAAACATAACATTAAGAACACACATGAAAACATAAGATACTTACTTTAAAAGAGATAAGGGTATTGCTGGAGCATGGACTCCCGGGTCTCCCAGGTGCACTCTTCCATGTTGTGGTGATTCCAAAGGACTTTCACCATCGCGATTTCCTTGTTTCTCAACTTCCTGATCTGCATGTCCACGATCCGAACTGGCTGCTCAACATAGGTGAGATCTCCTAGGATCTCTACATCAGGTTCATTAAGAACCTTGCCCGAATCTGACACAAACTTTCATAACATGGAAACATGGAAAACTGGATGGATTCCCTCCATAGAAGCAGGTAAATCTAACTTGTAAGATATATTCCCAATCTTTTGCAAAATTTCGAAGGGTCCGATGTACCTCGGAGCTAGTTTACCTTTCTTCCCAAAACGAATCACCCCCTTCATAGGAGACACCTTAAGCAACACCATATCTCCCTCCTGGAAAACTACATGCTTCCTGCAGATGTCTGCATAACTCTTTTGTCTGCTCACAGCTGTTCTGATCCTCTCTCTAATGATAGGCACTACCCTGCTGGTGATCTCTACTAACTCTGGCCCTGCTAAGGCCATTTCTCCTACTTCTTCCCAGCAGACAAGTGACCTGCACTTCCTCCCATATAGAGCTTCATAAGGAGCTATCCCTATGCTAGCATGGTAACTGTTATTGTAGGCAAACTCTACTAACGGTAGATGTTGCTTTCAAGAATCGCCAAAATCTAGCACACACATTCTCAACATGTCTTCTATCATTTGGATGGTTCTCTGTGAATGTCTGTCAGTCTGTGGATGAAAGGTAGTGCTAAAGTCCAACCTCGTGTCTATAGCATTCTGCAGACTCCATCAAAACTTGGAGATAAACTGGGGTCCCCTATCTAACACTATCGATACTAGAGCCCCATGCAACCTGACAATCTCTTCCACATATACTGGCGCCAATTTGTCCACAGAGTAACCACTCCTGACAGGAATAAAGTGAGTAGATTTGGTCAATCTGTCCACTATTACCCATATAGAGTCTAGTCTGTTGGACGTTGCTGATAATCCCACTATGAAATCCATTGCCACATTTTCTCATTTCCACTCTGGAATCGGTAACAGGTTGAGCATCCCAGCTGGCTTCTAATGCTTTAGCTTCACCCTCTGGCATACCTCACAAGCTGACACAAACTGCGCCACTTTCCTCTTCATAGCTGGCCACCAATAAACTTTCTTCAGATCCTGATACATCTTGGTGGCCCCAGGGTGAACACTGTACCTCGTATTATGAGCTTCTCTCATAATGTCTCCCTTCAATCTTACGTCATCTGGTACACATAACCTATTTTCGTAATGGAGGATCCCTTTGTTGTCAAATCTAAACTCCTCATTCTTGCCTGACTGAACAGTCCTCGCAATTTTTACCAACTCGGGATCCTCGTGCTGTTTCTGCGCTACTTGTTCTAGAAACACAGGCGTCACTCTCATTTGAGCCACCAGTGCAACTGTACTAGACAACTCTAGCTGTAAACCTTCATCAATGAGCTTGTAAAATTCCCTCACCACCGGTCTTCTCTCTACTGTAATATGGGATAAACTACCAAGTGATTTCCAGCTAAGAGCATCTGCTACTACGTTTGTCTTACCCTGATGATACTGGATCTTGCAATCATAATCACTAAGCAGTTCTACCCATCTTCTCTGCCTCGGGTTCAACTCTTTCTGACTCAAGATGTATTGCAAACTTTTTATGATTTGTAAAGATCTCACATTTTATCCCATACAGGTAATGCCTCCACATCTTAAGTGCAAAGATCACAGCTGCCATCTTTAGATCGTGTGTAGGATAATTCAACTGGTGCTTTTTCAGCTGTCTAGAAGCATAAACAATTACCCTCTCATTCTGCATTAACACACAACCTAGTCCCACTCGGGATGCATCACAAAACACTGTGAAATCCTCATTACTGGTAGGCAGAGCTAACACCGATGCTGACGTTAGTCTCCTTGACTCGCGATTGTCGAAGCCGGTCAAAAATAACCTTTACGGTTATCAACAATCTTACAACTGCAGATAGTGGTAAAGGATCGAATCCACAGAGAATTGAGTACTTATCTATTTTTCCCAAACAAGATCAACTGGAATCAACTGAAAGCACAATTGAAAACAAGTAGATCAAAAGTAAAGTGCAATAAAGTAAAAAGGGGGTTTTGAGATTAATTTGACTAACAACTATTGAAAGCAATTAAAACAGCAAGTAATTAAAATAAAAGAGGAAATCAATATGAGAAAAGTCTAGTTGAAGATATGGATCCACTTTGGTTGTTTGGGTTGATCATTGAAACTTATGTTCTTCTTGATTTGTTCAATAGATTAGTTATGGGGATGGAAAACGCTTTTCACCACCATGTCTCTCCTTATGATTAAATCAATTAGGGAACGTCCTCTAATCAATTACTAATTAACAAATTGCCAAGGAACGACCTTGGGCCTTAGGCATCAAAACAATTGTCAATTGCATAAAGAATGAGAAAGGTCCAATCCTAGCTACTCCAAACGCATGAAGATGATGCTAGATCATACAATTCCTTAGTTTTTACACCAAGTGTTCTTAGGTCAGAATATTTCCAGCAATTACGGACTAAAAAATATCCTAACTAACAATCAATTAACTTTGCAATTAAGAATCAAGTGGCCAATTTGATCAAAACAACAAAGCAATCTTAGATTTAAGCACACAATTGCATGAATATTGAACTAATCAAAGACAAATAGTTTATGTTTAGATCTCACAACCCTTTAAACAACCTTAGTTTCAACCAAACTTCAACTAGAATTAGGGGTTTCAGCCACTCATGGCTGAACCAAAATAGAAAAATAGAAGAGAAGAAGATGGAAGAGGAACCGGCGGCGGCAAAGGTGGAGGAGGAGTGGCGGCCGAACCTTGGAGAGGTTGGGAGATTGAATAATTCAAATCTGCCACTTCTTGTCTTCATGAGGCCTTTAAATAGGTCTTGGGAGATTTCCTAGGGTTTCTTGGGTGTCCATGCAACTTTTAGAGGCTGTCCAAAATGCCCTTGGTCTTATATGTGCCTTCTATGTGCATTGCAAGGACTTTTTGGTCTTTTAATTGTTGCCCAAGTGTGTCCAAGAAGTTTCCTTCACATTATTGTTGCCACCCATGCACTAAAGAGGAAGGTGGACCCTCCTTTTGAATTTTGAATGTGCATGGCATGAAGTGGGAAACATGTGATCTTCAAGATTTGGCTTCTTGAATAAGGAAGATGCAATTCGGGGGGACTTTTGATCGCCTAAGCTTAGTTTCAGAGGCTAGACTTTCGGCTCTGGAGCAAACTTTCGGCCGCCGAAGATGCCTCCGAAGGTGGGTGACTTTCGGCTCTGGACGAGACTTTCGGCTCTGGACGAGACTTTCAGCTCTGGACGAGACTTTCGGCTTCTGAAAGTGCTTCCGAAGGTGATTTTTCTAGTTTTGGCACTTTTTGGCGGTTTTAAGAGCATTTTCTCCAGAATGTCTCTTTACACCTAATATCTTCAAAACATGATTAAAATCACAAAATTAGGTAGGAAAGGTGTAAATAAACATCAATAAAATCATGATAATATGGACTAAAATATGCTCTATCACTCCACTTTAGCTCTTCAAAACTTTCCTCACACTATTCTGACCAAATAAACCTCTGATTCTTTTTTATCAATCTGGTCGTAGGAGCATCAATTTTTGGGAAATCCTAGATGAACCTCCTGTATTAACCTGCCAAACCCAAAAAGCTTTTGATCTTAGTCACTGTAGTGGGTCTGGGCTAGTTAGCTACAGCTTCTACTTTCTTGGGGTCCATCTCGATTCCCTTTTCCGACACCATATGCCCCAAGAAAGAAATACTCCTCAACCAGAACTCACATTTAGAGAACTTGGCATACAAGCCGTGTTCCCTCAGGGTCTGCAACACAATCCTCAGATGATGGGCATGCTCCTCTGCGTTTCTAGAATACACCAAGATATCGTCAATGAAAACAATAACAAAGTGATCCAGAAACTGGCTAAAAACTCTGTTCATGAGATCCATGAATGCTGCAGGGGAACGGCATTACTAGGAACTCATAATGCCCATATCTGGTCCTGAAAGCTGTCTTGGGTATGTCTTCTTCTCTGACTCTCAGCTGATGATACCCGGATCTCAAATCTATCTTGGAAAAGCAACCGGCTCCTGCTAGCTGGTCAAAAAGATCATCAATACTAGGTAACGGATAGTTGTTGTTGGTAGTGACTTTGTTCAACTGTCTGTAGTCGATAAAAAGCCTTAGGGATCCATCCTTCTTTTTCACAAATAAAACCGGAGCACCCTAGGGTGAGGTACCAGGTCAGATGAAACCCTTATCTACCAACTCTTGCAACTGCTCTTTCAACTCCTTTAACTCTGCAGGTGCCATCCTATAGGAAGAAATAGAGATGGGTCTGGTTCCAGGCACTAATTCACTTTCAAACTCTATCTCCCTAGCAGGTGGTAAACCTGGCAGCTCATTTGGGAAAACATCCAGAAACTCTCTAACTACGGGCACTGAAGCTGGTTCCCTAACCTGACCATTTAACTCTCTGACATGTGCAAGAAACTCCTGACAACCCCTCCTAAGCAACTTATGAGCCTGCAGGGCAGATATTAAACCTCTAGGCATACCTACTCTGTCTCTTCTAAAGATGATCTCTGACCCATCTCGTTCTCTGAACCTGACTACCTTGTCTCTGTAGTCCAAGGTAGCACCATGAGTAGAGAGCCAATCCATCCCTAGAATGACATCAAAATCAGTCAAATCTAGAACCAAGGTCAGCTGGAAGGCACCTACCCTCAACAAAAACTGGACTGAACCAGCAGATTGACTCTGCCACAGATGGATCACACTTGGGCCCACTAACCTAAAGAGGACACTCTAACCCAGAAGCTATCAAACCCAAACTCTCTACGGCTCTCGGAGAAACAAAAGAATGAGAGGCACCAGGGTCCATAAGAGCATACACATCAGAACGCCCAATAGTGAGTTTACCTGACACCACTGTGTTTGACATGTTAGCCTCCTGTTGTGTCATGGTGAAGATCCGTGCCGGAGCTGAAGGACCTTCCCTTTGGGAACCTGCTGAAGAAGAGGTTGTCCCTCTCCCTCTCCCTCTCCCTCGCCCTCTGCCTTGAGATGTGGCTAAAGCTGCTGGCTGAGCTACACTGCCAGAAGCTATCTGCTAGGACTGTGCCATTATAGCTGCATTGGAACACTCACGTGCTATGTGCCCCTCCTGTCCACATCTGAAACATGCTGTAGTCCCAAAGCAACAGACCCCTTTATGCAGCTTAGCGCACCTCATACATCCAGAGCTATCCGAACTAGAGCTTGAACCACCACCCATTCCCAGACCAGACTTCAACCGATTCCAGAACTTGTTCTTATTGGACTTGGATTTGTTTCACTTTTTACTTCCTGTGGCGGTTGTGTTTAGAGAGGAGAGATCAAACTTCCCTGTACCCGGGGTTTTGGATCCCGAGGACTGTGCCACTTATTGCTTAACTGTCCCTTGGATGATGGCACCAGCCTCCATTTTTCGAGCTGCATCCACAATAGTGTGGAAACTCTCTCTCTCTGCTGCTAGAATCAAGGAGGAATACCTAGAATGGAGTCTCATAGTATACCTCCTAGCCTTCTTCTAGTCAGTGTCGTAAGCCTGACCCACAAACTGAAGCAACTCCAGAAACTTATCTGTATGCTCATCCACGCTCATTTCTTCAGTCTGTCTCAAATGTTCAAACTCTATCACCTTCAACTCCCTCGAACTATCTGGAAAAGCCCATCCTGCAAATTCATTGGCAAACTGCTCTCAAGATAGGCTATCCAGTCTCGGATCCACATAATTTTTAAACCATTCCTTCGCCTTCTTACATTTCAAAGTGAACCCTGCCATATGAATGACTCTGCTATCACTAGCCCCCAACTCATCAGTTATCGTTTTCACCGTCTTGAGGTACTCAAACGGATCATCACCTGTTTTATATTTGGGAGTATCCAACTTCAGATAGTCTGTCATTTTCACCTTGCTCCCAGCTGATGGGTTAGGTCTGGATGATTGGGCTTCAGGAACCACTAGTTCTACTGGGGAAGGAGGAGGTGGTGCAGCATTCCCTGGGTTAGGGTTTGCTGGATTTTGATAAAAGGGTGGAGGCGAAAACATTGAGTAGGGTGGATATGGTGGGTAGTATGGAGGATAGGGCATGAATGAGGGATATGGGTTGTAACTAGAGAAATCTGATGTGCCTCCCATCGGATACCATGTCCCTGTGGGTAGGGGTGGTACTGTGGTGGGTAAGCAAAACCTGAGACCTAAGCTGTAATACCCGGCTAGACTCCGGTATCGGAATTCCTACCGTCCGGTGGAATCTCGGATGTCGGAGACCTCTAGAAGGGTAAGACCATGTTTTCATAAAATGTTTTAATGTGTTTTATGGTTTTAAGTAAAAAGGAAATGAGCTTTTGCATGAAAACAACCTTGGAGGAAAACCCAGGTTCGGCCGCCGAACCTCAAGTTCGGCCGCCGAACATGCAGGCATTTCGGGTGTGCCTTAGGCCCCCGAAGGCATGAGTGAGGGAAGTCCAGGTTCGGCCGCCGAACCTCAAGTTCGGCCGCCGAACATGGCATGCATGCGGAGGCACGTTCGGCCCCCGAACGTGGCCTGGCCAGCCACTATAAAAGGGTCCCTTAGCCGAAAATGGGCGAGCTTTTCTCCCCATTGTCGGCCAAGGTGAGCTCTCCGCCGTCCCTCACCAATCTTGAGTCCCTTCAGATCTTTCAAGATTTTCACAAGTTTTTGCTTTGTTTTGAAGATTTTCAAGTTTTGAGCAAGTTTTGAGCTTGGAGACCCAAGGAAGTTGTAAATCTCCCATCTCCGAGTTTAGGTCGTCTCTCTCTCGATCTTCACGAGGTAAGAGCCGATCTTAAGCTCAATGCATGTTTTAAGTAAGTTTTATGAAGATTTATGGGGTAGAATGCATGTTTAGCTTATAGTTAGGTTTTTGAGTTATTGTTGTGTTTTGAGCAATGTGGCTTGCCAATGTATGTTTGATGTGTTGTAGATGGGGTTTTAGGTAGTTTGAAGCCCCTAGGAGCTTGTATGCTTGTGTATGTGTGTTGTAGAATAGGCTTATGTATGTTTGGGAAGTTTTGGAGGCAAGTGTGCATAGAAGAGCTGAGTTTCTACCACTGTGGGAGAAACCATATTCGGCAGCCTAAGGAACTTTCGGCCGCCGAACATGCTTGTGGATGCAGCCTTCGGCTGCCGAAGCTTGCCCCCGAAAGGAGACTTTCGTCTCTGTCTGGGAGTTTCGGCCGCCGAAAGTGCCGCCGAACATGCATGAGTTTCGCCTCTGTCTAGGATTTTCGGCCGCCGAAGGTGCCGCCGAACCTGCTTGACTTTCGGCTATGGAGGGACTTTCGGCCGCCGAACCTGCCGCCGAAAGTGCCCTGTCCAGCCCTCTTTTGCATGTTTTTCTATGATTGTTTCCTGATATTCTAGGGGGTTTTTAGGGGATGTTTTTAGAGATATGTTCTAGTTGTTTGGTCCCTCATTTGAGTCCACCTGTGTAGGTTCGGACCCAAGGAACCGGGGACCTCAGCAGTGAGTCAGCTGCTCCAGTGTCTGGTCAGAGCTACCCAGAGGTGAGTGGAATAAACCTTATGCTTTTAAATAAATAAATCAGTTTTTGCATGATTCACGTATCATGAATGTCATGAGATATAGTAGGGTGTTTGCATTAGTCTTACGAATATGTTGCATTGCATAATATGTTTGATGATGTGGATGAATGTTGAATGATCCTTTAGTCCCCATATGTTATGATGATGATGATACGGTACGGAAGACCAGTGAGGCCCATTCTACGCCCCTGGCACAGTTGGACCATGTAGGGGACTATTGGTGACAAATTCATCCTTGATGTGATTAGCTGTGATGTGATGCATTTCATGTTATCATATGTTTTAAATGTTTTATTATTCTGCTCACTGGGCTCTTGTAGCTCACCCCTCTCCCTTAACCCCCAGGCTTGCAGGTACAGGGTAGACCAGGAGGTCAGCAAGAGTAATGAAGTCTTGTGTATGTAATAGATAGAATGTGGACATGATGAATTGTAGAATGATGTAATGTAAAAGTACAGTATAGATAGGTAATGTAATGATGTTTAAGGATGTTAGAAGTGTGCTTGACCATAGTATGTTGTAATCCCTTTTTAATACATGATTTCAAGTGTTTTATGATGTATATGTGAACCAACTCAACGCATGCTATGTAGCCCATTGGGGGCATTGATGAGATCCCAAAGAGGGGTCAATGTATATAGTTATGATTATATTCAGTGCATGCATAGGTTGAGTTTGGTGTATGAATGAAAGAAAAGTTTTAATTTTTATGTATATTCTTGATCATGTATGGGATTAAACAGGTTTACAGGTTGTATGTTAGGCTTGCTACGGGTCCCGGCAGCCTTAAGCCGACCTGGATCCTAGCGCCGGTAGCGGTCTGATTTTCGGGTCGTTACATAAGCGCCTCCTTGTGATTCTCCCATACCCTCTTTTGACATACTGACTCGCGGTTATCGAAACCGGTCAAAAATAACCTTTCTGGTTATCAACAATTTACAACTGCAGATAGTGGTGAAATGATCGAATCCACAGGGAATTGAAAACTTACCTATTTTCCTTATCAAGACCAAGAGAATAAACTGAAATAAAAATAAACTGAAAGCAAAGTAAACTGAAACGAGATAAACTGAAAGCGAGATAAACTGAAAGCGAAATAAAAATAAATTGCAGTAAAAGTAAAATGGGGGGGTATGAGATTGATTTGATTAACAAACTACTGAAAGCAATTAAAATAAGAGAATAATAAAATAAAAGAGAAATAAATAATAAGAAAGCTCTAGTTGAAGAATTGGATCCACTTCAGTTGTTGGGATTGATCATTGACACTTAGTTTCTTTTGATTGATTCAGTAGATTAGTTATGGAGATGGAAGACGCTTATCACCACCATGTCTCTCCTTATGATTAAACCAATTAGGGAATGTCCTCTAATTAATTACTAATTAACAAATTGCCAAGGAACGTCCTTGGGCCTTAGGCATCAAACAATTGTTAATCGCATGAAGAAAGAGAGAGATCCAATCCTAACTACTCAAACGCATGAGACGTTGCTAGATCATACAATTTCCTTGGTTTTTACACCAAGTATTCTTATGTTTGAATAATCCAAGAAATTATGGACTTAAATCATCCAAACTAACATATTATTACCTTGCAATCAAGAATCAATTGGCCATATTGATCAAAACAACAAAGCAACAATGGAATTAACCATGAGATTGTATGAATATTGAATAACAAAAGATAAACAATGTTTGATCAAGTCTCCCAATCCATAAAACAACTAAAGCATCACCTAATCTTCAACTAGAATAAAAGATTTCAGCCTCTCATGGCTGAAACAAAAACCAAAAATAAAAGAAAAGAAGAAAGATAGAAGAAGAGATGTGAATCCCGTAGGTGTCTCCCAAGGGGAGTGTAAAGAGCATGCAGAGGCTCCTTATGTGTCTTTTTATAGTTGAAAAGTGTTGCCCTAGGTCATACTTGCTTCCTTATTAGTGAAGAGGCTGCCTAAGGTGCTGAAAAGGAAAGAATCGCGTTGCAAACTCTTCAGAAGGAAGGAGACGCGCGACTTGCACTGAAGAAGGAAGGTGTGCGTGCGACTTGGATTCATAAGAGGAAGGAGAGGCGTGGCTTGAGCTTAGAAGGAAATAGGCACGTACCAAGGGATTTAGAAGAGGAAAGAGACGCGCCTTGGTCTTCAAAAGGCAGGTGGCATGCGCATGCTTTCAGAAGAGGCAGTGGAGCGCGGATCATTGATTGTGCAGAAGTGGAAAGATATATGTCCTGTGTTTCCTTTTTAGGTGGAGCCTTCGTTTGAATTTTGAATGCTGAAATGCAGAAGAGGCAAGTGCGTCTTCATGAAATCTTGCTGCCTAAATAGGAAGATATGACTGCTGCAGTGTGTGCACATCTTTGAATAAGGAAAGAAAGATCTGTGATTTGAATTTCAAATAATCTTCTGACTGAGCTTTCCTTATTTGCTTTTACTTCTGCACTTTCCTTATTTGAAAACTTTCCTTTTCTGAAAACTTTCCTTATTTGAAAACTTTTCTTTTTTGGCACTTTTCATATTTGACACTTTTTGGCAGTTTTAAGAGCATTTTCTGCAGAATGTCTCTTTACACCTAATATCTGCAAAACATGATTAAAACCACAAAATTAGGTAGAAAAGGTGTAAATAAACATCAATAAGATTATGATAATATGGACTAAAATATGCTCTATCAAATACCCCCACACCTAGCTTTTTTGTTTGTCCTCAAGCAAACAAACATAGTCAAATAAGCCTTCTTTGCTACTTGATCCTTATTTCCACTTAAGCTCTTACTCAAGACACCTATTTTGAATCATTGCAGTGAAGAATATATGCATGAAGATTACTCACCTTCTTTCCTTGTTTCCCTTTACTTACCATGGCTAGGATTTGTTTTCCTCAAGAGAGAGATTATATATACACATGTTATTATTCAGTTAAGACTTTTTCTAGCTTTCAGAGTGATTTGTCCTTATCTTGAAGTACTTTATTCAGCCTTTTGCACTTGAGTTTTGCTTGAAAAAGTCACCAACCTTTTGACGTGAAGGTACATATTGGTGATACCCACCCCCAGTTACTCAGTTGGTCACATGTCCAAGTAACTACTAGCTCTGTTCATAGTCTTTCAACCATTGGAACAGTTTTCAATTATGCTTATGAAGTCTAAGCCTTTGCTGAATTTCTTTAATCAATGCATTGGACAAATCAACACCAATTGCTAAATCAAGTCATGTTAAGTTCATTCACACAATGTTCAATTCATTCTCTCTAATGAGTGTCATCAATACATTTTTCACCATGGCAAGCTCAAAGATTCAATTCAAAAGGCAATTGACAGAGCATAATTTAGCCCATTTTATCATGATATTCTTGATGTTTATTTGCACCTTTTCTGCCTAATTTTGTGGTTTTAATCATGTTTTGCAAATATTAGGTGTAAAGAGACAATATGGAAAAAATGCTCTTAAAACTGCCTAAAAGTGCCAAATATAGAAAGTTCCAGAAAAGGAAAGTTTTCATATATGGAAAGTTCAAAATAAGGAAAGTTTTCATATATGGAAAATGCCAAATAAGGAAAGTGTCAAAAAGCACAATTAGCAAACTGTCCGAAATTCGAACTGCAGAATCTTTCCTGCCTTATTTAGAACATGTGCCAAGAAAGGAAAGTTTTCAAATAAGGCAAGTTTTCAGAAAAGGAAAGTCTTCAAACGAGGAAAGTGCAGAGGCAAAAGCAAATAAGGAAAGCTCAGTCAGAAGATTATTTGAATTTCAAATCGCAGATCTTTCTTTCCTTGTTTAAAGATGTGCACACACTGCAGCAGTCATATCTTCCTGTTTAGGCAGTAAGATCTCAAGGAGATGCTCTTCCTCTTCTGCGTTCAGCATTCAAAATTCAAACAAAGGCTCCACCTAAAAAGGAAAGACTGGACAGATATCTTTCCACTTCTGCACATTAATGAGTGCATTCTCCTGCCTATTCTGCAATCCATGCGCACGCCACCTCTTCTGGAAGCACGATCCGTGCGTCCTTCCTCTTCCGAAAGCCTTGGTACGTGCATATTTCCTTATGAACATCAAGCCACGACTTTTCTTCCTCTATTGGCAGCCTTGGATCGCTCTTCCTTCCTTTTCAAGCACAAGGTATGCTCCTTTCCTATTCTGAAGGCAATCTGCGCACCAACTTCCTTCTGAAGCCTTGCAGTCCGATTCTTTCCTCTTCTGCAATAACTTGGGCAGCAAGTTGAGCATGGGCAGCACCTTGGGCAGCCTCTACACTAATTAGGAAGCAAGGTCAGCATCTAAACTTATTTAGGAAGCACAATCTGTGCCTCCTTCCCTTTCTGAGACCAAACCACGCGCACCAACTTCCTTCCGCAGTGCATTTTCGCGCAGCCTTCCTTCTGAAGCCAAAAAGCGCGATTCTTTCCTTTTCAGACACATCTTGGGCAGAAAATACCTCTTGGACAGTAAGTATGACTTAGGGCAACACTTTTCAACTATAAAAAGCCACATAAGGAGCCTCTACATGGTCCGAACACACCACCTTGGAGACACCTACGGGATTCACATCTCTTCTTCTACCTTTCTTCTTTTCCTTTATTTTTGGTTTTTGTTTCAGCCATGAGAGGCTGAAACCTTTTTTCTAGTTGAAGATGAAGTGAAGCTTTAGTTGTTTTGTGGATTGAGAGACTTGATCAAACATTGTTTATCTTTTGGTTGTTCAATATTTATGCAATTTCATACTTGATTTCAATATTGCTTTGTTGTTTGGATCTACATTGATTCTTGATTGCAAGGTAATTGATATTTGTTAGTTTGGATAATTTTAAGTCTGTAATTGCTTGGATTGTTCAAACACAAGAACACTTGGTGCACCACCAAGGAAATTGCATGATCTAGTGTTGTCTCCATGCATGTGGATGACTAGAATTGGTTCTCTCTATTTCTTTATGCGATTGACTATTGTAAAAGGCCTAAGGCTCAAAGACGTTCTTTGACAATTGTTAATTAGTAATTAATTGGAGGACTTTCCCTAATTGATTTAATCTTAAAGAGAGATAATGGATGTGAGAAGCTTCTTCAATCTCCATGGCCAATTTATTGAATCAACAAAGGAATATATGAGTCAATGATCAATCCCATCAACTAAAGTGAATCTGAATCTTTAACTAGAGTTTTTCTTATCATTATTTTCTTTTTATTTTATTATTCGCTTATTTTATTGCTTTCAGTAGTTGTTTAATTAAATCAATCTCAAACCCCCCATTTTACTTTCAGTTATTTGGTTTCAGTTTTATCTCGTTTCAGTTTATTTCTCTTTCAGTTTATTTTTATTTCAGTTTTATTTTAGTTTATTTTCTTGGTCTTGAAAAGGAAGATAGGTAAGTATCAATTCCCTGTGGATACTATCCTTTCACCACTATCTACAGTATTAATATTGTTGGTAGCTGAATTGATTATTTTTTACCGGTCTCGACAACCGTTCTGTCAAAATTGGCGCCGTTGCCGGGGAATTGATCTAACTTATTTATTTTTCTTTCAGGACCTGATCTATACTGCGAAGAACACCCTATCGCGGATCTGAAAAAAAAAATAAAAAAATAAAAAAAAATTAAATAAAAAAAAAAGATGTTGTCACTTGGAATCATGGACGAGGTAAGTACACCTTTTCGTCTTTCTCAACTTTATGAACTAATCTCTACTGTGAGGAGTTTTGTTATAGACCAAGCTGAACGAGCTCATCAAGTACAACAACTCCAACAAGTACATGCATGTGAAAGATTCTATGGACAGCCAAGATATGATCCCTACCTTGACACTTACAATCAATTTTGGGGAGACCATCCGAATTATGGCTATGAAAGGGCTAACTACTACAAAAACTATCAAGCCCAAGCAATACCTGAAAGTCTCAGAACTAATCTTTATGAGATATTGGAGACTTTGCAATGTGTCCAACAGGAAGTGGATCAAATAACCGCAAAGTGGAGAGCAGACATGTTAAGACGTGAGGAAGAGCTTCAATATGTATGGGATGATGATGAAAGTTCACAAGTGCAAGAACAAAGTGTTGAAAATTCTTTGCCCAAACAAACTGATCAAACAGAACTTGTTGTTGATTTAGATATCATTGATTGTTTGAGTAAAGATTTTTTTTTTATGTAAATCAAGATGATATACTAAATGATGATCTTTGCAGGAAAGAGAGCCAGAAAGAGCCAAAACTGAAAGAAACTGATTGTTGCATCCAACAGGTGGACTGTAGCCATGCGCAGAATGAACAGAAGCAGATCGCACCACTTCAGCTTGGTGCGCAGATCAGCCTTGCGCAGACTAAAACCACCACCTTTTGGCTGCCGAACTTCACCACCTTTTGGAAGCCGAACTTCACCACCTTTTGGCTGCCGAACCTCTCACCACAGCTTCCAACGCATATCAGTCTTCCATTTCAGGTAAGTCCTACACAGAAGGAGCAAACTAAATCCAATTCAGCCATTCCTCCATCGCAGAAAGCCCATGCACACAATGAACAAGTGGAAATCCAAGATCCAAAACCAAAGGAGCATGTAGATCTATGCCTGCCCAAACCGCCGGATAAGGTAGAGTTTGTTTTGCCTGAATTCAGTACTAAATTGCAGCTACCCATGGAGAAATATGAACTGGAGTTCAAAGTGCTGCCCAACCATCTCAAAAATGCAAACATAAGGGCAAGAGGCACACCTCATCTGAAAGAAGAGATGTGTAACGACCCGAAAATCGGACCGCTACCGGCGCTAGGATCCGGGTCGACTTAAGGCCGCCGGGACCCGTAGCAAGCCAAACATACATCCTGGAAACCTGTTTAATCCCATACATGATCAAGAAAATACATAAAAAAATTTTAAAACCTTTCTTTCATACATCCAACTCAACCTGAACATACATTACATAACCATAATCATGACCCCTCTGTGGGATCTCAACAATGCCCCAATGAGCACTATAACATGAGATGAGTTGGCTTACATCTGTATCATCAAATATCTAAGATCATGCATCAAAAAGGGATAACAATACTCATAGGGTCAAGCACATCTATAACCTCAATATACCTCATTACATACATACTGTAATCTCTTACATTACATCATAGTACAAATGTCATGTCCACAATCTAACTATTACATAAACATACTTCAAAACTCTGGCTAACCTCCTGGTCTACCCTGTACCTGCACATCTGGGGTTAGGGGAGAGGGGTGAGCTACAAAGCCCAGTGAGCAGAATAGTGAAAACATATATATAAAAATTTCATGCCATTATGTAATGCAACACATCACAACTAATCACATCTCGGATGGTATTGTCACCAATAGTCCTCTACATAGTCCAACTGTGCCGGGACGTAGAATGGGTACAACCGGTCTTTCCCTTATCATAACATATCATAACATACCAATGTGCCAGGGATGTAGAATGGGTACAACCTGGACTTTCTCTTACATCGTGCCAGGGACGTAGAATGGGTACAACCTGGACTTCCATACCATATCATGCCGTAACATCATCATGCCATATGAGGACTAAAGGATCATTCAATAACCAATCCACATCAACATTATAAATGCAATGCAACATATTCGTGAATACTAATGCAAACAACCTAATATCTCACATGGTATTCATGATGCATGGATCATGCTCAAAATTCATATTTCATTTATTTTAAAACTTAGGGTTTATTCCACTCACCTCTGGCTAGCTCTGACAAACTCTGTAGCAGCTGGCTCACTGCTGGGGTCCTCGGTTCCTCGGGTCCGAACCTACACAGGTGGACTCCAATGAGGGACCAAACATACATGAACATAACTCTAATATACTCCCCAAAAACCCCCTAAAACATCATAAAACAACTACATAAAAACATGCAAGAAATGGCTGGACAGGGCACTTTCGGCGGCACCTTCGGCGGCCGAAAGTCCCTCCAGAGCCGAAAGTCAGGCAGGTTCGGCGGCACCTTCGGCGGCCGAAACTCCCAGACAGAGGCGAAACTCATGCATGTTCGGCGACACCTTCGGCGGCCGAAAGTCCCAGACAGAGACGAAAGTCTCTTTTCGGGGGCAACTTCGGCAGCCGAAAGGCCTGCCTCCCCAGCCATGTTCGGCGACCGAAAGTGCCTTCGGCTGCCGAACCTGGTTTCTGCAAAAGGGCAGAAACTTGGCTCCTTTATGCACATTTGCCTCCTAACTCTTCCAACATGCATATAACTCAACCAAATCATGCAAAAATACATACAATGGTTCCTAGGGGCCTCAAACTAACTTAAACCCCAACTACAACACACAAGAACAACACAAAAATCAACATACATTGTTCATCAAAACATCGAAACCCATAAACTCATCAACAAGTCTAAACATGCATCTCTACCCATAAAACAACTAAAAGCTTGTTTAAAACACATAACAAGGGTGGATCCGAGCTTACCTCTTGAAGAAAACGAGAGGAAAGGCGATCCTAGCTTGGAGATGGAGAGATTGAGCTCTTTGAACCTCCAAGTACCCAAAACTTGCTCTTTACTCACAGATCTTCAAAACAGAAGTTAAAACCCGTGAAAACCATGGAAGATCTAAGGAAAACACTCAAGATCGAGGGAGGGGTGGCGGAGACTCACCTTGGCCGACAACGGGGAAGAAAAAGCTCGCCCGTGCGGACCTAAGGGACCCTTTTATAGGTGGCTGGCCAGGCCACGTTCGGGGGCCGAATGTGCCTCCGCATGCATGCCATGTTCGGCGGCCGAACTTGACTTTCGGCGGCCGAACCTGAACTTCCCTCACTCATGCTTTCGGGGGCCTAACGTGCCTCCAAAACGCATGCATGTTCGGCGGCCGAACTTGACTTTCGGCGGCCGAACCTGGGTTTTCCTCCAAAGACTTTTCATGCAAAAACTCATTAAATTTTCATACTTAAACCATGAAATACCTTAAAACATTTTATGAAAACATGTTTCTACCCTACTAGAGGCTTCCGACATCCGAGATTCCACCGGACGGTAGGAATTCCGATACCGGAGTCTAGCCGGGTATTACAAGATGCTAATCATGTTGCTTCATGAGTACATGAAAGAAATAAGATGGGTTATGACCAAATCAAAAGGCATGCTACACTTTGTACTTAATTCTGTTGGGACTCTTTTCCCTTCCCCAATTACCTGAGGCAACTTGCCAAGTGGATCGCACCATACAACACCACACCAGGGGAGTACTCAGTTGTCTTTGTTCTTTTATGTTTTCTATACATTGAGGACAATGCATGATTTAGGTGTGGGGGTGCGGATCTCTGAAACTTTAATTTTTGCGCTTTAGACACATTTTTCCCTTTCAGTTTGAACTTTAATTTTTGCGCTTTAGACACATTTTTCCCTTTCAGTTTGCGTTTTTGCTTTCAGTTCTTCCTTTCAGATTGCATTTTTTTCATGCTTTGCGTTTCTTTCAGATTATTTAGCCACAGTTTTTAATTTTTTTCATTTTTGCTTTCAATAACACACATCCACAATCTTCTTTTTGATTTGCTTTACTCAAACTGATGAACTATGTTGGATGAGCTTTCTTTCCATGACCCCATTGATGTGATAACTCTTTAAACCTGTGTTGAATCAATTGCAATGAGATGTATTCATGTTTGGAAATTGCCTTTGAATTGAATCTTTGAGCTTGCTATGGTGAAAAATATATTGATGACACTCATTTGAGAGAATGAATTAAGAATTGTGTGAATGAACTTAATGTGACTTGTGTTAGCAATTGGTGTTGATTTGCCCAAATCATTGAGAGAAAGAAATTCAGAAAAGGCCTAGACTTCATGAGCACAAATTGAAAACTGTTCCAATGGTCAAAAGACTATGAACAGAGCTAGTAGCCACTTGGACAGGTGACCAACTGAGTAACTGGGGGTGGGTATCACCAATATGTACCTTCACGTTAAAAGGTTGGTGACTTTTCCGAGCAAGATTAAAGTGCAAAAAGGCTGAACAAAGTACTTCAAGGTAAGGGCAAGTCACTCTGAAAGCTAGAATAAGTCTTTAATTGAACAAATGAAATGTGCATGTATGATCTCTCTCTTGAGGAAAACCAATCCTAGCCATGGTAAGTAAAGGGAGACAAGGAAAGAGGTAAGTAACCTTGATGCATATATTCTTCATTGCAATGCTTCAAAATAGGGGTCTAGAGTAAGAGCTTAAGTGGAAAAAAGGATCAAAGTAAAGAGAGCTTGTTTAACTGTGTTTGTTTGCTTGAGGACAAGCAAAAGGTTAGGTGTGGGGGTATTTGACAGAGCATAATTTAGCCCATTTTATCATGATATTCTTGATGTTTATTTGCACCTTTTCTGCCTAATTTTGTGGTTTTAATCATGTTTTGCAGATATTAGGTGTAAAGAGACAATATGGAGAAAATGCTCTTAAAACTGCCAAAAAGTGCCAAATATGGAAAGTTCCAGAAAAGGAAAGTTTTCATATATGGAAAATGCCAAATAAGGAAAGTGTCAAAAAGCACAATCAGCAAACTGTCCGAAATTCGAACTGCAGAATCTTTCCTGCCTTATTTAGAACATGTGCCAAGAAAGGAAAGTTTTCAAATAAGGCAAGTTTTCAGAAAAGGAAAGTCTTCAAATGAGGAAAGTACAGAGGCAAAAGCAAATAAGGAAAGCACAGTCAGAAGATTATTTGAATTTCGAATTGCAGATCTTTCTTTCCTTGTTTAAAGATGTGCACACACTGCAGCAGTCATATCTTCCTGTTTAGGCAGTAAGATCTCAAGGAGATGCTCTTCCTCTTCTGCGTTTAGCATTCAAAATTCAAACGAAGGCTCCACCTAAAAAGGAAAGACTAGACAGATATCTTTCCACTTCTGCACATTAATGACTGCATTCTCCTGCCTATTCTGCAATCCATGCGCGCGCCACCTCTTCTGGAAGCACGATCCGTGCGTCCTTCCTCTTCCGAAAGCCTTGGTACGTGCATATTTCCTTATGAACATCAAGCCACGACTTTTCTTCCTCTATTGGCAGCCTTGGATCGCTCTTCCTTCCTTTTCAAGCACAAGGTACGCTCCTTTCCTATTCTGAAGGCAATCTGCGCGCCAACTTCCTTCTGAAGCCTTGCAGTTCGATTCTTTCCTCTTCTGCAATAACTTGGGCAGCAAGTTGAGCATGGGCAGCACCTTGGGCAGCCTCTACACTAATTAGGAAGCAAGGTCAGCATCTAAACTTATTTAGGAAGCACAATCTGTGCCTCCTTCCCTTTCTGAGACCAAACCACGCGCACCAACTTCCTTCCGCAGTGCATTTTCGCGCAGCCTTCCTTCTGAAGCCAAAAAGCGCGATTCTTTCCTTTTCAGACACATCTTGGGCAGAAAATACCTCTTGGACAGTAAGTATGACTTAGGGCAACACTTTTCAACTATAAAAAGCCATATAAGGAGCCTCTACATGGTCCGAACACACCACCTTGGAGACACCTACGGGATTCACATCTCTTCTTCTACCTTTCTTCTTTTCCTTTATTTTTGGTTTTTGTTTCAGCCATGAGAGGCTGAAACCTTTTTTCTAGTTGAAGATGAAGTGAAGCTTTAGTTGTTTTCTGGATTGAGAGACTTGATCAAACATTGTTTATCTTTTGGTTGTTCAATATTTATGCAATTTCATACTTGATTTCAATATTGCTTTGTTGTTTGGATCTACATTGATTCTTGATTGCAAGGTAATTGATATTTGTTAGTTTGGATAATTTTAAGTCTGTAATTGCTTGGATTGTTCAAACACAAGAACACTTGGTGCACCACCAAGGAAATTGCATGATCTAGTGTTGTCTCCATGCATGTGGATGACTAGAATTGGTTCTCTCTATTTCTTTATGCGATTGACTATTGTAAAAGGCCTAAGGCTCAAAGACGTTCTTTGGCAATTGTTAATTAGTAATTAATTGGAGGACTTTCCCTAATTGATTTAATCTTAAAGAGAGATAATGGATGTGAGAAGCTTCTTCAATCTCCATGGCCAATTTATTGAATCAACAAAGGAATATATGAGTCAATGATCAATCCCATCAACTAAAGTGAATCTGAATCTTCAACTAGAGTTTTTCTTATCATTGTTTTCTTTTTATTTTATTATTCGCTTATTTTATTGCTTTCAGTAGTTGTTTAATTAAATCAATCTCAAACCCCCCATTTTACTTTCAGTTATTTGGTTTCAGTTTTATCTCGTTTCAGTTTATTTCTCTTTCAGTTTATTTTTATTTCAGTTTTGTTTTAGTTTATTTTCTTGGTCTTGAAAAGGAAGATAGGTAAGTATCAATTCCCTGTGGATACGATCCTTTCACCACTATCTACAGTATTAATATTGTTGGTAGCTGAATTGATTATTTTTTACCGGTCTCGACAACCGTTCTGTCAGCAATTCTTAAACATGAATATAACTCACTGCAATTGATTCAACATAAGTTTAAAGAGTCATTACATCAATGGGGTCATGGAAAGAAAAGCTTATCCAACATAGTTCATGAGTTTGAGTATAGAAAATCAAAACACAAACGAGAAGCTGTGGAAAAATGAAAAAAAATGAAAAAAAATCACAGTCAAAATGAAAACAAAAATTCAAACTGAAAACTAAAGCAAGAATTAAAAATTCAGAAATATGCACCCCCACACCTAAATCATACATTGTCCTCAATATATAGGAAATATTAAAATGCAAAAGAAACTGAGTACTCCCCTGGGTGTGGTGTGCATGGTGCGATCCACTTGATCAAGACTCAAGTAATTGGGGAAGGAAAAAGAGTCCCAACTGCATTGAGTAAAAAGTATAGCACGCCCTCTGATTTAGTCATAGCCCATCCTATTTTTTCCATGTACTCATGAAGTAACATGATTAGCTTCTCCTCTTTCAGATGAGGTGTGCCTCTAGCCCGTATGTTTGCATTTTTGTGCACTTCTAACTTCAATTCATATTTCTCCATAGCTAGCTGCAATTTAGTGCTGAATTCGGGCAAAACAAACTCTACCTTATCTGGAGGTTTGGGAAGGCATTGATCTGCATGGTCCTTTGGTTTAGGTGCTTGGAATACCATTTGTTCCTTGTGAGCATGGGCTGTTTGCATTGGATCCATGGCTGAATTGGTTTCAGTTTGCTCCTTCTGCACAAAATTGGTCTGCAATTGAGGACTGGAAGGAGTTTCATGCAATGGAAGCTGAAGAGGTGCGATGGAAAATGTTGCAGGGTTGTCCTGTGATCCAAGTTGAGGTGGTTCGGTTTGAGTTCCTTCTGACTGCGCGAGATTGATCTGAAGAGGTTCGATTGGCTCGCCTTTGTTCTGCGCATATTTGCAGTCCACCTGTTGGATGCAACAGTCAGTTTCTTTCAGTTCTGGCTCTTTCTGGCTCTCTTCCCTGCAAGGCTCATTGTTTAGTATATCATCTTGATTTATACAAAAAATATCTTTGCTCAAATAATTAATGACATCTAAACTATCAACAGGTTTTGTTTGACCAGTTTATTTGGACAAACAGTTTTCTGATTATTTCTCTTCAGCAGCTTGCTTTTGTACTTGTGAGCTTTCATCATCTGTCTCATCATCTTGAAACTCTTCCTCTCTTCTCAACATGTTTGCATTTGATGCGGTGGCAAATTGTTCCACCCGCTGTTGGAGGTTTTGTATAGAACTTGCCAATGTTTCCATCATCTTCTCAAGGCGCTGGTTTGTACTTGGAGGTTCTGGTTAGGCTTGATATCCTTGATAATCCTGGTAGTTGTTAGCCTCTGCATAACCGAAGTCTGGATAGGCTCCCCAACCTGGATTGTATGTATTATAGTATGGATCATGTCTTGGCTGTTCATAGAATCCTCCAAATGCATGAACTGGTTGGTCATTGAATCTCCCAAATGTATGTCTAGGCTGACTATTCCCATAAAGCATAGGACATTGATTAGTTAGGTATCCTACATATGCATAGGTCCCATATGGCCTTGGTGGCTGAAATGCTTGAACCTATTGAACTAGTCTTATGGCAAAATCTTTCATAAAAGATGTCAGTTCAGAAAGCTGAGAAGAAGTGTCAGGTGTACTTACCTCATTTACTCCTCTCTGCAGTTGCTTTTCTTCTCCATATTGCCTAGATGAGGCTGTAAGTGTAGAGATCAACTCTCTCATCTCTCTAAGTGTCTTGTCTGCAATGGATCCTCCACAAGCTACATCAATGAACTTCCTTTCTGATGAGAGCAATCCTCCATAGAAGAACTCTATGAGGGACTTATCTGACATGTCATGTTGTGGACAACCTGTACACAGTCTTTCAAACCTTTCCTAATAATCATATAAATCCTCAGTTGGTATATGTCTTATGCTAGTGATTTCTCTTATTATGCCAATGGCTTTAGATGTTGGGAAATATTTGTTCAAAAAAGTTATAACCATATCATCCCAAGAAGTGATAGATCCAGGTGACAAATAAAATAACCAATCCTTAGCATAGTCATCTAGTGAAAAAGGGAAAGCTCTTAACTTAACATGATCTTCAGAAATACCTTGAGGTCTCATAGATGAATAGACAATATTGAACTCTTTCAAGTGCTTATGTGGATTTTTATTTTGCAAACCTCTAAATTTAGGAAGAAGATGGATCAAACCTGTTTTCAGTTCAAAGGGAACTGTCAGAGGTGGATAGTTGATACAAAGTGGTGCTTGATCACCTATAGGTGTTGCCAACTCCCTCATGGTTCTTTCTCTTGGCATTGGAGCTCTATTTGCTGGATTTTCTTGAATTATTTGGTTATGGACAGCCTGTCCATTTTGGGCAGCATGTTGTGCATTAGGTTCAGCCATTGGTGCGGCTTGATGGTGCGGTTGGAGTGTTTCAGATGAAGCTTCTGCGTAGGGCACTCTTTCAAGTGCGATGGGGGCTTCTTCAGACCGAATGGCTAGCTTTCCTAATCTCCTGATGGTGCGTTCAATTTCCGGATTGTAAGACAGGGTGTCCCTACGTTCAAATCTGGTCATGAAAGAAAAATTAATAAGTTAGAACAATTCCCCGGCAACAGCGCCAATTTTTGACTCGCGGTTGTCGAAGCCGGTCAAAAACAACCTTTCTGGTTATCAACAATTTACAACTGCAGATAGTGGTGAAAGGATCGAATCCACAGGGAATTGAAAACTTACCTATTTTCCTTATCAAGACCAAGAGAATAAACTGAAACAAAAATAAACTGAAAGCAAAGTAAACTGAAACGAGATAAACTGAAAGCGAGATAAACTGAAAGCGAAATAAAAATAAATTGCAGTAAAAGTAAAATGGGGGGGTTTGAGATTGATTTGATTAACAAACTACTGAAAGCAATTAAAATAAGCGAATAATAAAATAAAAGAGAAATAAATAATAAGAAAGCTCTAGTTGAAGAATTGGATTCACTTCAGTTGTTGGGATTGATCATTGACACTTAGTTTCTTTTGATTGATTCGGTAGATTAGTTATGAAGATGGAAGACACTTCTCACCATCATGTCTCTCATTATGATTAAACCAATTAGGGAACGTTCTCTAATTAATTACTAATTAACAAATTGCCAAGGAACGTCCTTGGACCTTAGGCATCAAACAATTGTTAATTGCATGAAGAAAGAGAGAGATCCAATCCTAACTACTCAAACGCATGAGATGTTGCTAGATCATACAATTTCCTTGATTTTTACACCAAGTGTTCTTATGTTTGAATAATCCAAGCAATTATGGACTTAAATCACCCAAACTAACATATTATTACCTTGCAATCAAGAATCAATTGGCCATATTGATCAAAACAACAAAGCAACAATGGAATTAAGCATGAGATTGTATGAATATTGAACAACAAAAGATAAACAATGTTTGATCAAGTCTCCCAATCCATAAAACAACTAAAGCATCACCTAATCTTCAACTAGAATAAAAGATTTCAGCCTCTCATGGCTGAAACAAAAACCAAAAATAAAAGAAAAGAAGAAAGGTAGAAGAAGAGATGTGAATCCCGTAGGTGTCTCCCAAGGGGAGTGTAAAGAGCATGCGGAGGCTCCTTATGTGTCTTTTTATAGTTGAAAAGTGTTGCCCTAGGTCATACTTGCTTCCTTATTAGTAAAGAGGCTGCCTAAGGTGCTGAAAAGGAAAGAATCGCGTTGCAAACTCTTCAGAAGGAAGGAGACGCGCGGCTTGCACTGAAGAAGGAAGGTGTGCGCGCGGCTTGGATTCAGAAGAGGAAGGAGAGGCGTGGCTTGAGCTTAGAAGGAAATAGGCATGTACCAAGGGATTTAGAAGAGGAAAGAGACGCGTCTTGGTCTTCAAAAGGCAGGTGGCATACACATGCTTTCAGAAGAGGCAGTGGAGCGCGGATCATTGATTGTGCAGAAGTGGAAAGATATCTGTCCTGTCTTTCCTTTTTAGGTAGAGCCTTCGTTTGAATTTTGAATGTTGAAATGCAGAAGAGGCAAGTGCGTCTTCATGAAATCTTGCTGCCTAAATAGGAAGATATGACTGCTGCAGTGTGTGCACATCTTTGAACAAGGAAAGAAAGATCTGCGATTTGAATCTCAAATAATCTTCTGACTGAGCTTTCCTTATTTGCTTTTACTTCTGCACTTTCCTTATTTGAAAACTTTCCTTATTTGAAAACTTTCCTTTTTTGACACTTTTCATATTTGACACTTTTTGGCAGTTTTAAGAGCATTTTCTCCACAATGTCTCTTTACACCTAATATCTGCAAAACATTATTAAAACCACAAAATTAGGTAGAAAAGGTGTAAATAAACATCAATAAGATTATGATAATATGGACTAAAATATGCTCTATCACATACTCACACCCAAACTTCCATCTCTCCTCTGATCATCCTCCACAGCTTCTCTCACATCCGCAGACATTCTACCCGGATCTGTTCTCCTCCTGTTTACATCAAAAGACCTTCTAGGGTCTCTTGATGTTTCTCCTCTGCTAGTTCTACTTGACTGTGCTCTTGGCAGAGCAGGGGGAAGGGCACCCATACCCTCATTCTCAGGTGGAGCTCCTATCAATCGTGCAGATCGACATGAGCCTCGCATTCTGTTTTCTGAAAAACAACATATAACACATAAACATTAGCATCATATGGTTCGTGTGGATACACATGAACCCACATCACATACATAGCATATCATTAATGCACATGCATGATATCATGGCATTACACCTCATCATACTTTCATCAAGACAGGACTCTACATTCTATCCTAGTGGACATGATTTTTCCTATTGTGCTTACCCTTCTATGATATCTATGAGCCCGACACTCTCTAGGTCCGACCATACGAACCTAGGGCTATAATACCACTCTGTAACGACCCAGAAATCGGACCGCTACCGGCGCTAGGATTCAGATCGACTTAAGGTCGCCGAAACCCATAGCAAGTGTACTATACATCTTGTATACATGATAAAATCCCTTACATGATCATACATTATCATAAAACTTAAACATTAATGAACCAAGGCCTGACCTGTGCATGTATCATAAACTGTAAACATAAAACCCACACTAGAGCCCTCATCAAATGCTCTAGTATGGTAAACATCACATGCCTCAAACTTGGTTCAACATATCTCATCATTAAAAATTTTACATAAAGATCATGAACAACAGGGATTACAAAGGTAAAAACTAGGGCAAAGCACAATTCTAGTCCATTATACAATACATGTCCACAACTATTCTATTACATTAAACTATACCAGCTACTATGCCGACTTTCCGAGCTATCTTCGACCCTGCAAACCTGGAGTTAGGGGAAAGGGATAAGCTACAAGAGCCTAGTGAGCAGAACATAAAAATAGTTTAATAAACATATGCTTATATGAAATGCGTCACAGCACAAACAAATCACAACAAAGATAGACTTGTCACCAGTAACCCTCTACATAATCCAATATGCCCGGCCCTCGACGGAGCTCCTCAGGACTTTCGCTTAAACATAACATAACATATCCATAAATGCCAGGAGCGTAGAATGGGCCTCGACCTGGACTTCCGTATCATATCATATCATAACCTGCTCGAGGGCTAGTGGGTCATCCAAAATCCATCCACATCAACAGTATATTATGCAATGCATCATATTCATGAATTCTAATGCAAACAACCTATTATATAACATGGCATTCGTGATGCATGAACATGCTCAAAAAGTTTGATTTCTTTAAAACAAGAGATTAGTTCAGTTCTACTCACCTCTGGCTGACACTTGACTTAAACTGGTGCAGTTACCTCACTGCAAGCCCCTACGATCTCCCTGGTCTGATCCTACACAGATGGACTCAAATGAGGGACCAAACATAACTATTACATGACTCTAAACAACATCCCAAACCCCCCTAAAACAACACAAAACATGCATACAAAATAAGCAAAGGAAGACTGGGCAGATGACTTTCGGCGGCAGGTTCGGCGGCCGAAGGTCCTCCATAGATCCGAAAGTCAGGCACTTTCGGGGGCAGGTTCGGCGGCCGAAGGTCCTCCATAGATCCGAAAGTCAGGGACTTTCGGGGGCGGGTTCGGCGGCTGAAATCCCTTTACAGATCCGAAAGTCCATGCTTTTGGGGGCAGGTTAGGCGGCCAAAAGGCTGCCTCCCATGCAGGTTCTGTAATACCCGGCTAGACTCCGGTATCAGAATTCCTACCGTCCGGTGGAATCTCGGATGTCGGAAACCTCTAGAAGGGTAAAACCATGTTTTCATAAAATGTTTTAAGGTATTTTATGGTTTTAAGCAAGAAAGGAATTGAGTTTTGAATGAAAAAGACCAAGGACGCATTTCTAGGTTCGGCCGCCGAACATTGGATAGTTTAGGGGGGTAAGTTAGGCTTCCGAAAGTTTCAAAGGTTCGGCCGCCGAACCTCATGTTCGGCCCCCGAACTTGCATGAGTTTTGGAAGTACTTTAGGCTGCCGAAAGGTGGTCTGGCAGCCCCTATAAAAGGGCTCCATGGCCGAAACGGGAGAGTTTTCTCCCCATTTTCGGCCACGGTGAGTTTCTGCTCTCCCTTGGTTGATCTTTGATGTTTTTCCTCTGATCTTTCATGCTTTAACAAGCTTTATGTTGATTTGAAGATATTTGAACAAAAAAAGAGCAAGTTTTGAAGCTTGGAGACCAAAGAGCTGATTTCTCCCCATCTCCAAGCTAGGATCGTCTCTCCTCTCGTTCTTCAAGAGGTAAGAGTAGATCCATAGTTCATTTCATGTTTTAAGCAAGTTTTATGAAGTTTCTTGGGGTAGAAATGCATGTGTAGGTTTATGGTGAGTTTTTGGTTAAATGTGTGTTTGTGAACAATGTATATTGAATATGCATGTTTGATGTATTGTAGTTGGGGTTTAAGATAGTTTGAAGCCCCTAGGAGCTTATATGCTTGAGTATGCATGTTGTAGAATAGGAAAATGCATGATTGAATGAGTTGGGAGGCGTTTATGCATGAGAAAGGCTGGGTTCTGCCACTTTGGGAGGACCCAGGTTCGGCAGCCGAAGGCTCTTTCGGCCGCCGAACCTGCCTGTGGAGGCCAACTTTTGGCTGCCGAACCCTGCCCCCGAAAATGCACTTTTGGCTTTGGAAGGGAGTTTCGGCCGCCGAAGGTGCCGCCGAACATGCATGAGTTTCGTCTCTGGAGGGAACCTTCGGCCGCCGAAAGTGCCGCCGAAGGTGCATGACTTTCGGCTCTGGAGGGCCTTTCGGCCGCCAAACCTGCCGCCGAAAGTGCCCTGTTCAGCCCTCTTTTGCATGATTTCTATGATTGTTTTATGGTGTTTTAGGGGGATTTTTGGGGAGTATTTTAGAGTCATGTTCATGGATGTTTGGTCCCTCATTTGAGTCCACTTGTGTAGGTTCGGACCCGAGGAACCGAGGACCCGAGGACCCCAGCAGTGAGTCAGCTGCTTCAGAGTCTTGTCAGAGCTAGCCTAAGGTGAGTAGAATGACTCTTTATGTTTCAAAGTAAATAAATCAGTTTTAGAGCATGTCTATGCATCACGAATGCCATGAGATATATTAGGTTGTTTGCATTAGAATTCACGAATATGTTGCATTGCATAATATGATGATGATGTGGATGGGTGTTGGATGATCCTTTAGTCCTCGTATGATATGATGTGATATGATATGGTATGGTATGGAAGTCCAGGTCGAGGCCCATTCTATGCCCCTGGCACTATGTTAAGAGAAAGACCAGGTCGAGGCCCATTCTACGCCCCTGGCATTATTGGAATGTTATGTTATGTTATGTTATGTTATGTTAAGAGAAAGACCAGGTCGAGGCCCATTCTACGCCCCTGGCACTGTTGGATATGTAGAGGACTATTGGTGACAAAACCATCCTTGATATGATTTGTCTGTGATGTGATGCATTCCATTTAGCATATGATTTAAATGTTTTATTATTCTGCTCACTAGGCTCTAGTAGCTCACCCCATTTCCCTAATCCCCCAGGGCTGCAGGTACGGGATAGACCAGGAGGTCAAGAAGAGTAAAGTCATGGTCATGTAATAGCTAGTGGTGGACATGATGAATATTGAAATGTAATGAATAGTATTAAGTAGATATGTAATGTAAAGATGTTATTGAGGATTTTAGTTGTGCTTGACCCTAGTTGGATGTTAATCACTTTGCTTGCATGATCTTTCAAATGTAATGGTTTAATGATGTTTTAAGTAAGCCAAACTCACTATATGTTATGTTACCCCATTGGAGCTTTGTTAAGGACTCCAGTGTGGGGTTGATGATTATGTATATGAATAGTGCATGCACATGTTGAGTTTGGTGAATGAATGAAAAGAAAAAGTTCAAAATTTTTATGTATGTGTTGATCATGTACGGGATTAAACAGGTTTTCAGGATGAATGTTTGGCTTGCTACGGGTCTCGGCGGCCTTAAGCCGATCTGGATCCTAGCGCCGGTAGCGGTCCGGTTTCCGGATCGTTACAGATTGGTATTAGAGCTCGAGGTTCATATGGTCGGACCTGGAGTGTCGGGCTCATAGATGTTTTAGAAGGTCAAGCACAATAGGAAGATCATGTCCACTAGGATAGGATGTAGAGTCCTGTCTTGAATGATGATGTGAAATGCCATGATTATACGCATGTGCATTAATGATATGCTATGTATGTGATGTATGTGATGCGGGTTCATGTGTTTGCACATGAACCATTTGATGCTAATGTTATGCTATGTGTGCTGTTTTTCAGTAAACAGGATGAGAGGAACTCGTCGATCTGCACGATTGACTGGAGTACCACTGGAGGATGAGGGCATGAGTGCCCGTCCCCCTGCATTGCCAAGGGCAATGTCTAGCAGGTCTAGCAGGGAAAAAGCAGTGAGAGACCCTAGAAGGTCTTTAGATATGAACAGAAGCAGATCAGTAAGGGGAACAGTTCAGGGAGGAATGTCAGAGGATATGGGGGATGATATGGATGTGGATTAGAGGAGGGATGGCAGTCTTGGAGTGAGTATGTCGGAGGAGGGTATGGGAGAGTCCCAAGGAGGCACTCAGGCCTCGGGATTTGTTCAGCCACCCCAGTACCCACCATTTTCTCAAAATCCCGGGTATTCGATGGGAGGTACATCGGATTACCCTAGCTTTAACTCTTACCACTCCCGCATGCCATACCCACCTTTCTACCCACCATACCCACAGTACCCTATGTACCCACCCCCATCTTTCTACCCAGGTATAGCAAACCCTACCCTAAGGGATGCTGCACCTCCTCCACCAGCAGCAGCACCTACTGTCCCAGAAACCCAAATGCCTAAACCTAGCTCATCTGGAGGGAGCAAGGTCAAGATGACTGACTACATGAAGCTGGGTGCTCCCCAGTATGAAACCGGTGATGACCCATTTGTGTATCTTGAGAGGGTCAGAACGATTACAGATGAGATAGGAGCTGATGACAGTAGAGCCATTCAGATGGCCGGGTTCACACTAAAATGCAAGAAGGCCCGTGAGTGGTTCAAGAACTATATGAACCTGAGATTGGACAGCCTATCATGGGAGGAGTTTGCAAATGAGTTTGCAGGATGGGCTTTCCCTGACAGTTCAAGGGAGTTGAAGATGATTGAATTTGAGCAGTTAAGGCAGTCAGATGAGATGAGTGTGGATGAGTATACAGACAGGTTCTTGGAGCTGTTGTCGTTTGCTGGGCAGAATCTGGATACAGATCAGAAGAAGTCAAGGAGGTATATCATGAGGCTCCATTCCAGGTATTCCTCTTTGATTCAGTCAGTAGAGAGGGAGAGTTTCCATGCCATTGTGGATATGGCTCGGAGGATGGAGGCTAGTGCAATCATCGAAGGGAAAGTTAAGCAGTCAGTAGCACAGCCTTCTGTTTCCAAGACCCCAGGTGGGGGAAGGTTAGACCCTTCTTCTCTGAGTGCAGCAGCTTCAGGCAGTAAAAAGTGGGGTAAGGCCAAGTCTAAGAAGAACAAGTTTTGGAGCAAGATCAAGTCAGGTCTGGGATTGGAAAGTGGCTCGAGCTCAGGTGCAGATAATGCAGTATGTAGGAAGTGTGGGAAGTCGCACAAAGGTGTATGTCTGGTTGGGACGACAGCCTGCTTCAGATGTGGGCAGGAGGGACACATGGCTCGGGAGTGTGCTAGAGCAGCTTTTATGGCACAGTCTCAGCAAACAGCTTCTGGTAGTATGGCTCAGCCAGCAGCTCCAGCCGCGACTCAGGCTAGTGGCAGAGGCAGAGGGAGAGGGGCAGCCTCTTCTTCAGCCGGTTTCAGAGGTGAACGTCCATCAACCCCAGCACGGATCTTCACCATGACACAGCAGGAGGCAAATGCATCAAACACTGTGGTGTCAGGTAATCTCATCATTGGTTGTTCAGATGTTTATGCCTTAATGGACCCTGGTGCATCTCATTCTTTCATTGCTCCGAGGGCCGTCGAGAGGTTGGGTTTGATGGTCTCTGGGTTAGAGTGTCCCCTATGGGTCAGTGGACCCAAGTGTGACCCGTCAGTGGCAGAGTCAGTCTGCCAGTGTAGTCCGGTCTTTATGGAGGGAAGATGCCTTTCTGCCGACCTTGTGGTTCTAGATTTGACAGATTTTGACGTCATTCTAGGGATGGATTGGCTATCTACCCATGGTGCTACCTTGGATTGCAGAGACAAGGTAGTCAAGTTCAGATGTCAGGATGGGTCAGAGGTTGTCTTCAGAGGAGACAGGGGGAGTACACCTAGAGGTTTGATATTAGCCCTTCAGGCTCGTAGGCTACTCAGGAGGGGTTGTCAGGGTTTTCTGGCTCATGTGAGAGAGCTGGATAGTCATGTTAGAGAGCTCGCCTCAGTGCCCATGGTCAGTGAGTTCTTAGACGTTTTCCCAGACGAGCTGCCAGGTTTACCACCTGCTAGGGAGATAGAGTTCGAAATTGAGTTGATGCCTGGAACTAGACCGATCTCTATCCCTCCCTACAGGATGGCACCAGCAGAATTGAAAGAGCTTAAGGAGCAGTTGCAAAAGTTGGTAGATAGAGGCTTCATCCGACCGAGTACCTCACCTTGGGGTGCTCCAGTACTATTTGTGAAAAAGAAGGATGGATCTCTCAGAATTTGTATCGACTACTGGCAGTTGAACAAGGTCACTACCAAGAATAAGTACCCGTTGCCAAGGATCGACGATCTATTTGACCAGCTAGCCGAAGCAGGTTGTTTCTCTAAGATAGATCTGAGATCGGGGTACCATCAGCTGAGGATAAGAGAAGAGGATGTGCCGAAGACGGCATTCAGAACCAGATATGGGCACTATGAGTTCCTTGTGATGCCGTTCGGGTTAACCAACGCCCCTGCAGCATTCATGGATCTCATGAACAGAGTATTTAGCCAATACCTGGATCACTTTGTTATTGTCTTCATAGATGATATCTTAGTGTATTCCTGGAATGCAGAGGAGCATGCCCATCATCTGAGGTTGGTTTTGCAGACCTTGAGGGAACACAGCTTGTATGCCAAGTTCTCCAAGTGTGAGTTCTGGCTGAGGAGCATTGCATTCTTGGGGCATGTGGTGTCAGAAAATGGAATCGAGGTAGACCCCAAGAAGGTGGAAGCTGTAGCTAACTGGCCTAGACCCACTACAGTGACAGAGATCAAGAGCTTCTTGGGTTTGGCAGGTTACTACAGGAGATTCGTTCAGGACTTCTCTAAGATTGCAGCTCCCATGACCAGACTGACTAAGAAGAACCAGAGGTTTGTGTGGACCGACCAGTGTGAAGAGAGCTTTGAGGAGCTAAAGAAGAGGTTGACTTCAGCACCGGTGTTAGCTCTGCCATCTAGTAATGAAGACTTCTCAGTGTATTGTGATGCGTCCCGAGTGGGACTGGATTGTGTGCTAATGCAGAATGAAAGGGTGATTGCTTATGCTTCTAGGCAGCTGAAGAAGCACGAGTTGAATTACCCTACACATGACCTTGAGATGGCAGCGGTAATCTTTGCACTCAAGATGTGGAGGCATTACCTTTATGGGGTAAAATGTGAGATCTTCTTCGATCATAAAAGCCTGCAGTACATCCTGAGTCAGAGAGAGCTGAATTTAAGGCAGAGAAGATGGGTAGAACTGCTCAGTGACTATGATTGCAAGATCCAGTACTATCCGGGTAAGGCAAATGTTGTGGCAGACGCCTTAAGCCGGAAATCACTTGGCAGTTTGTCTCATATTTCGGCAGAGAGGAGGCCAATAGTGAGGGAATTCTTTGAGCTCATCAATGAAGGTCTACAGTTGGAGTTGTCTGGTACAGGTGCTTTAATAGCCCAGATGAGAGTGGCACCTATGTTTCTGGAGCAGGTGGCTCAGAAACAGCACGAGGACCCAGAGTTAGTGAAGATTGCCAAGACTGTTCAGTCAGACAAGAACGAAGAGTGCAGATTTGACAGTAAGGGGATCCTCCGCTATGGGAATAGATTGTGTGTACCAGATGACGTAGGTCTGAAGGGAGACATTATGAGAGAGGCTCATAATGCCAGATACAGCATTCACCCCGGAGCCACCAAGATGTATCAAGATCTGAAGAGGGTTTATTGGTGGCCAGCTATGAAGAGAGAAGTGGCACAGTTCGTGTCAGCCTGCGAAGTATGTCAGAGGGTGAAGCTGGAACATCAGAAGCCGGCTAGAATGCTTAACCCACTACCTATTCGAGAGTGGAAATGGGAGAACATTGCTATGGATTTCATGGTGGGGTTACCGGCATCATCCAACAGGTTAGACTCCATATGGGTGATTGTGGACAGACTGACCAAATTTGCTCACTTCATCCCTGTCAGGAGTGGCTATTCTGTGGACAAGTTAGCGCAGGTGTATGTAGATGAAGTCGTCAGGCTGCATGGGGTTCCTGTTTCAATAGTGTCTGATAGAGGGCCCCAGTTCACCTCCAGGTTTTGGCGGAATCTGCAGAATGCTATGGGTACCAGGTTGGATTTTAGCACTGTTTTCCATCCTCAGACGGACGGACAATCAGAGAGGACCATCCAAACAATAGAGGATATGCTCAGAATGTGTGTGCTGGATTTTGGCGGTTCTTGGAGGCAGCATCTACCTTTGGTGGAGTTTGCCTATAATAACAGCCATCATGCTAGCATCGGGATGGCTCCATATGAAGCTTTATATGGAAGGAAGTGCAGGTCGCCTGTCTGTTGGGAAGAAGTTGGAGAAAGGGCCTTGGCAGGTCCTGAGCTTGTAGAGATCACCAGCAGAGTGGTGCCCATAATCAGAGAAAGGATCAAGACTGCTGCAAGCAGGCAAAAGAGTTATGCAGATATCCGCAGAAGGCAAGTAGAGTTTCAGGAGGGGGATTTGGTATTGCTCAAGGTGTCTCCAATGAAAGGGGTGATTCGGTTCGGAAAGAAAGGTAAGCTAGCTCCACGATACATCAGACCCTTTGAGATCTTGCAAAAGATTGGGAATGTATCGTATAAGCTAGATTTACCTGCTTCAATGGAGAGAATCCATCCGGTTTTCCATATTTCTATGCTACGAAAGTTTGTGTCAGATCCGGGTAAGGTTCTTAGTGAGCCTGATATGGAGATCCAAAAGGATCTCACTTATGTTGAGCAGCCAGTACGGATCCTAGACACCCAGATCAGAAAGCTAAGGAACAAGGAGATCCCGATGGTGAAAGTCCTTTGGAATCACCACAACATCGAAGAGTGTACCTGGGAGACATGAGAGTCCATACTCCAGCAATATCCTCATCTCTTCTAAAGTGAGTTTTATGTGCTTTGTATGTATGTTCATGTTTTATGCTATGTTTTATGCTGTGATATGTTTGTTTAGTGAACATTCGGGGACGAATGTTCTTAAGGGGGGAGAATGTAATACTCGGCTAGACTCCGGTATCGGAATTCCTACCGTCCAGTGGAATCTCGGATGTCGGAAATCTCTAGAAGGGTAAAACCATATTTTCATAAAATGTTTTAAGGTATTTTATGGTTTTAAGCAAGAAAGGAATTGAGTTTTGAATGAAAAAGACCAAGGAGACATTTCTAGGTTCGGCCGCCGAACCTCAAGTTCGGCCTCCGAACATTGGATAGTTTAGGGGGGCAAGTTAGGCTTCCGAAAGTTTCAAAGCTTCGGCCGCCGAACCTCATGTTCGGCCGCCGAACTTGCATGAGTTTTGGAAGCACTTTAGGCTGCCAAAAGGTGGTCTGGCAGCCCCTATAAAAGGGCTCCATGGCCGAAACGGGCGAGTTTTCTTCCCATTTTCGGCCACGGTGATTTCCTGCTTTCCCTTGGTTGATCTTTGATGTTTTTTCTCTAATCTTTCATGTTTTAACAAGCTTTATGTTGATTTGAAGATATTTGAACAAAAAAAGAGCAAGTTTTGAAGCTTGGAGACCAAAGAGCTGATTTCTCCCCATCTCCGAGCTAGGATCGTCTCTCATCTCGTTCTTCAAGAGGTGAGAGTAGATCCATAGTTCATTTCATGTTTTAAGCAAGTTTTATGAAGTTTCTTGGGGTAGAAATGCATGTGTAGGTTTATGGTGAGTTTTTGGATAAATGTGTGTTTGTGAACAATGTATGTTGAATATGCATGTTTGATGTATTGTAGTTGGGTTTTAAGATAGTTTGAAGCCCCTAGGAGCTTATATGCTTGAGTATGCATGTTGTAGAATAGGAAAATGCATGATTGAATGAGTTGGGAGGCGTTTATGCATGAGAAAGGCTGGGTTCTGCCACTTTGGGAGGACCCAGGTTCGGCAGCCGAAGGCTCTTTCGGCCGCCGAACCTGCCTGTGGAGGCCAACTTTTGGCTGCCGAACCCTGCCCCCGAAAGTGGACTTTCAGCTCTGGAAGGGAGTTTCGGCCGCCGAAGGTGCCGCCGAACATGCATGAGTTTCGTCTCTGGAGGGAACCTTCGGCCGCCGAAAGTGCCGCCGAAGGTGCATGACTTTCGGCTCTGGAGGGCCTTTCGGCCGCCGAACCTGCCGCCGAAAGTGCCCTGTTCAGCCCTCTTTTGCATGATTTCTATGATTGTTTTATGGTGTTTTAGGGGGGTTTTTGGGGAGTATTTTAGAGTCATGTTCATGGATGTTTGGTCCATCATTTGAGTCCATCTGTGTAGGTTCGGACCCGAGGAACCGAGGACCCCAGCAGTGAGTCAGCTGCTTCAGAGTCTTGTTAGAGCTAGCCTAAGGTGAGTAGAATGACTTTTTATGTTTCAAAGTAAATAAATCAGTTTTAGAGCATGTCCATGCATCACGAATGCCATGAGATATATTAGGTTGTTTGCATTAGAATTCACGAATATGTTGCATTGTATAATATGATGATGATGTGGATGGGTGTTGGATGATCCTTTAGTCCTCGTATGATATGATGTGATATGATATGATATGGTATGGTATGGAAGTCCAGGTCGAGGCCCATTCTACGCCCCTGGCACTATGTTAAGAGAAAGACCAGGTCGAGGCCCATTCTACGCCCCTGGCATTATTGGAATGTTATGTTATGTTATGTTATGTTAAGAGAAAGACCAGGTCGAGGCCCATTCTACGCCCCTGGCACTGTTGGATATGTAGAGGACTATTGGTGACAAAACCATCCTTGATATGATTTGTCTGTGATGTGATGCATTCCATTTAGCATATGATTTAAATGTTTTATTATTCTGCTCACTGGGCTCTAGTAGCTCACCCCATTTCCCTAATCCCCCAGGGCTGCAGGTACGGGATAGACCAGGAGGTCAAGAAGAGTAAAGTCATGGTCATGTAATAGCTAGTGGTGGACATGATGAATATTGAAATGTAATGAATAGTATTAATTAGATATGTAATGTAAAGATGTTATTGAGGATTTTAGTTGTGCTTGAACCTAGTTGGATGTTAATCCCTTTGCTTGCATGATCTTTCAAATGTAATGGTTTAATGATGTTTTAAGTAAGCCAAACTCACTATATGTTATGTTATCCCATTGGAGCTTTGTTGAGGACTCCAGTGTGGGGTTGATGATTATGTATATGAATAGTGCATGCACATGTTGAGTTTGGTGAATGAATGAAAAGAAAAAGTTTAAAATTTGTATGTATGTGTTGATCATGTACGGGATTAAACATGTTTTCAGGATGAATGTTTGGCTTGCTACGGGTCTCGGCGGCCTTAAGCCGATATGGATCCTAGCGCCGGTGGCGGTCCAATTTCCGGGACGTTATAGGTTCGGCGGCCGAACCTTGCTTCCGCGGGCGAACCTGGGTTCTCCAGTGACTCGCGGTTGTCGAAGCCGGTCAAAAATAACCTTTCCGGTTATCAACAATATTACTACTGCAGATAGTGGTAAAGGATCGAATCCACAGAGATTTGAAAACTTATCTATTTTTCTCAACAAGACCAAGAGAATTAACTGAATGCGCAACTGAAAGCAAGTAACTGAAAGCAGAATAAAAATAAAGTGCAATAAAAGTAAAATGGGGGGTTTTGAGATTGATTTGATTAGCAACTACTGAAAGCAATTAAATAAGCAAAATAGAAAAATAAAAGGGAAATCAAATATGAGAAAGGTCTAGTTGAAGAGTTGGATCCACTTCAGTTGTTTGGCTTGATCATTGAAACTTATGTTCTTTAAATTGATTCAATAGATCAGTTATGGAGATGGAAAACGCTTCTCACACCATGTCTCTCCTTATGATTAAATCAATTAGGGAAAGTCCTCTAATTAATTACTAATTAACAAATTGCCAAGGAACGTCCTTGGGCCTTAGGCATCAAAACAATTGTTAATTGCATGAAGAGAAAGAGAGATCCAATCCTAGCTACTCAAATGCATGAGATGTTGCTAGATCATACAATTTCTTAGTTGTTACACCAAGTGTTCTTATGTTTGATCAATTCAAGCAATTACGGACTTAAAATTATCCAAACTAACAATTAATTACATTGCAATCAAGAATCAAGTGGCCAATTTGATCAAAACAACAAAGTAATAATAGATTCAAGTACCAAATTGTATGAATATTGAACAAACCAAAGACAAACAGTTTATGTTCAGATCTCACAATCCATAAAACAACCTTAGTTTCAACCAATTTTCAACTAGAATAAAAGGTTTCAGCCACTCATGGCTGAAACAAAAATCAAAAACAAAAGAAAAGAAAGAATAAGATGAACCGAAATTGAGAGGAGAAGGGAAGCTTGGTGTGCCGGCTCCTTCCTTGGCCGAATGGGAGAGTGTCTTCAATCTGCTGTGTGGCAACACTTAAGGTCCTTTAAATATCATTTGTGTGTTGCCCTAGCTGATGCTTGCTGCCCAAGTTTGTCAAGATGCTGCCCAAAATGCTACCCAAGGATGGCTTGCACAAGTTGTGCCGCCCATGCACATGTGAAGTGGGGGAGGCGTGTGCTTGGTCTTCAAATGCAAGGAGTGGGTCCTTGCTCTTCACTTGCTGCCCATATGTCTTCAAGTTACTGCCCAAGCTGCCCAATTGGCTCCTCACATTTTTCTTGCCGCCTATGCACAAATAAGAAAGGTGGAGCCTTTCTTTGCAATTTGAATTTTGAATGTGCAAAGCATGAGGTGGCAAGCATATGATCTTTGGATTTAGCTTCTTTAAATAGCTGGAATTTGAAATTCAAAATTTGAATATGAATCTTGAAGATTTGAAATTCAAAATACTTTCCTTATTTGGCTCTTCATTTATGGCAACTTGAGATTTGGCTTCTTGAATGTGGCAAAGACTTCTTGAATGTTTGAAATTTGAATTTCAAATTGGTTTGGCTGAATGTACTTTCCTTATTTGCCACTTTCCTTATTTAGCTTCACTTGATTTCAACTTGGCAGGCTTGCTCTCTTTTGCTCCAATTAAGGCAGTTTTAAGGGTATTTTCTCCAAAATGTCTCTTTACATCATTTTCTGTAAAATAATATCAAAAGCACTAAATTAAGAAGAAAACATGTAAATTGACATCAATAATATCATGATAAAATGGGCTAAATTATGCTCTATCACCCAGCTAGGCAGAACCCGATTCTGCCTTATACATTCAGCCTCCAAAACTCTCAAATCCTCACACCCAACTCCTCAAAAGCATGCATACTCACTCAAACATGCACAAGGGGTATAAAACTAGCCTAAACCACAACAAACAACTATAAAACATCACAAGAGCAAGCATTTATCATCAAAACTAACACAAACTCTAACACTTTAGATCTAACCAATTCATGCATTTTTAACCCTTAACCATTTTTAAAACTTACTTAAAACATAGAAAAATGCAAGGATCTACACTTACCACTTGAAGATCTAAGGTAGATGCGACCCAAGCTTAGAGTTGAGGAGAAACGGTCTCCAAACTTTTAAAATCTTGGATTCAAGCTTAAAACTTCAAAAACAAGAGAAAACTCATGAATATTTTGAAGGAAAAACAACAAAATCAACAATGGGAGGGCAAGAACTCACCTTTGCCTAAAAACGGAGAGAGAAACTCTCCTATTTTCGAACTGGAAGCCTCTTATAGATGGCTGACCAGACCACCTTCGGGGGCCGAAAAGAGAGCTCCTGCGGCAGCACCATGTTCAGCGGCCGAACCTGGGTTTTTCTCCTCCAAAACATTTTTCTTCAAAACTCTTTTCTTTCTTTCTTAAAACCTTAAAATTTTCAAATTCATTTTATAAAAACCTTATTTTAACCTTCTAAGGGGATTTCAGCTTCGGAAATTTCGGATTCCAACGAGGATTCCATCGGAAGGTTGGAATTCCGACGCTGGAGCTTAGCCGGGTATTATAGCCGGCCACATCATCTCTGAATTCACAGGAAATACTATGTTTATCTTTATCCTTTTGCAATATAAAAGGAGAATTATCACATAAAAAAAGTACGATATCTCTAATACTATTCAAACTCTAAGTAATCCATTACATTCTCTCTATTTTCCAAAACATTGATTTGAGTGTCGGAGTGACTGCTATAGGCATCCGCTATCGCCTCACGTTTCCTCTCTTGCAAGTTCTAACCAATCGCAGCTTAATTCCATTTTGGTCACGTCATCAAACTAAACTCAGTGTCATAAAAAATTATCGTTAATAATAAAATTATAATACTATTATTACTAAATAAATTTATTAGTTACTATAATGCGTGGCTAAAATCTTTAGTGATATAAGTTATATCTTAAAACTTTTAACGATCATTTTTATCAACCATTTTCAGCAACTAACATTTGATCCGATAAACCAAATCTTTATAAGATTTATTTATAATATTATTATTTCATTATTTTAAAAATAATATTAACATATTAAGTTTTCCTTATAATAATTAAAATTCTAAAACTATTAAAAATAAATATTTAAATAATTAAAGCTCAAATAAAACTTTACAAATAATAATATTTATTATATTAAAAATAATTATAAACAAAATAATTGATAATAACAAAATTAGTAATACCTTTCAAATCATAAATGATTAAATTTAAAATCTAATATTTTATGCAAAATAAAATAAAAAATGATTAAAGTTAATAATTAATATACTATTTATTTTACCTATAATTTATTTTATAATTATAATATAATAATTTTTTAAAAGATTATATATTCAACAATTATATTATATAAGAAACATTATTATATAAATAAAAGTTTTATAGTTTACTACACTATTATAATAATAAGTTGATTAAAGTAATATATATGTTTTTTTAATTTTATATTACGACAATTTTTTTAACTAATTTTGATTAAATATAGTCATGATAATTTAGTATTGTAATAATGTTTTATAAATGATTAAATTTTAAAATTAATAATTTTATATAAAATAAAAATATAAAATTATTAAGTTTAAAATTTTTATCACAATAGAATAAAGATAATCAGTAATAAACTATTTATTTTAGTTATAATTTATATATACTATACAAATAATAATATTTTTATTATATTAAAAATAATTATAAATAAAATAATTAATAACAAAAAAATTTATTGTATTTTTTTAAATTATAAATTACTAAATTTAAAATCAATAATTTTACGCAAAATAAAAATGACTAATTTTAATATTTATATTATAATAAAATAAATTTAATTATTAATAAAATATTTATTTTACGTATAATCTATTTTATAATTATATTTTAATATTTCTTTTTAAAAAGTGATACACTTAATAACATTATTTTACATGAAATATTATTATATAAATTAAAGTTTTATATTTTACTGTAATATTTATAATATTTTATCATAATTAATAAATTAACTAAAATAATATATTTTCTTAATTTTATATTATGATGATCTTTTTAATTAAATTTGATTGGATATAAATATGATAATTTGATATTATAATAATAGAATATAAAATTTCAGTCTTATAAATAACTAAATTTTAAAATAAATAATTTTATCTAAAATATAAAAATAAAATTATTAATTTTAAAATTTTTATCACATTAGAACATAGTTAATTAGTAATAAACTCTTTTAGTTTAATTATAATTGTACTATAATTTCTTAAAAAATCCTAATTTTATTAAATAAAAACATTATTATATAATTAAGAAAATTATATTTTACTATCATATTTATAATTAAAAATGGATATATATATTATGATTTTTTATCTAATTTGAATTATATGTAAAGTATAATCATAATATAGTTTAGTATTATAATAACAAAAGCTCAAAATTAATTAGCTATTCAAATAACATCTTATAATTAATTTTTTTTAATTATCTATAAAAAAATATAAAATTAATATTATTTATAAATATTTAATTTATATATTTTTAAATATAAACTTAAATTAATTTTATAATTTATATAAATATAAAGTTGTTAATCTTTATACTTAAATTATATTTAATTAATTTTATTATAATTTAAAATAAAATGTATTAAAAAAATAAAAGTAAAAAACTCTCTTTTTTTGTCTTAAAAACACAAATGGTTCATTTAACTTTTATATAAAATCATAAATTCAATAATAAAACCTATTAATAAAAATTAATGTATATCTAATCAAATGTAATTTATATTATAATGATATTATATAAAAGTAGAATTATATATAAAAATTAAATCATAAATATAATGAGTATAAACAAAAGTGTGAAATAAGTTGAAATAAAAAGATAATATATTATAGATCAATAGATATATTAATTTGATGAGAAAATTAAATTTGACCCCAAAATTAAAAAATATGAAATTTTAATTTTTTATCCAAATTTATCATTAATTATTATTAAAATACTAATAAACTTAAATAAAATAAAATAGATTGAATAGATTTTATATTTAAAATTTAAATAAGTGATAGTTTTATTTAGTTTTTTAATATCTATTTAAAAATAAATTTAAACTAAAAATTAAAATTTAATATTGTTGGCTCTGTTATATGGTAAATAGATAAATTTAGATTTTTAACTATATTAATTTATTTGGAGAAAATATAAAAGATTATATTCTTTCAGTATCATAATTTTTAATTTTTATCCTTTTATATATATTAAAAAATAATATTTTTTATTAATTTTATAATTATACCCATTTTAAAAATATTAAATTTTACTAAATATTAAAATTTATTTTGAGAAATTTTTTAAAAGTTAAATAAAATTAAATAAAATTATAATAATCGATTTATATATTATAGTAAAAAAATAGGAAAGTGAATAATAATTTCAAAATAATTAGAAAAGAAAAGATTGAACAACCATTATGAGATGGAGGTACTACAATTTTAGTCATTATTTAGAATTATTTGATTGTGGATAACATAATTCATGAAGTTTAAATTTTCAAGAAGTACCAAAATTTTATTTATTCGTTTGATAATTTTTTCTTAAATTTATGGAAAGTTAAAATATTAAATATTTTTTTCTTTGATATGAGAAAAATAAGTTATTTTTCATGATTTAATTAAATTAAATCCTATAATGTTCTTCTCTTAAAAAAATAATCTATTTTAACTATGTTAATAAAAATGAATTACCAACTGTATGTAATAGTTTTATATAAAAATGAGAAAAAAATATTACTTAATCTTTATAATATGAAAAATTCACTAGTTAATTTTTTAATTTTAAAAAATATATTAAAATATTTATAACATTTTAAAATGTCTATTAATTATTCTCTCTATTAATTTTGCCATTAAATATTTGATTATTATATTTTTATGATTTTAAAAAATTTATTAGTTAATTATTTAAATTTTTAAAAAACTTATTAATCAGTTCCTTTACATTAAAAACATTTTAAACCTTTTAAAATTGAGAGATTTATTATTTAATTTTTGGATATTACTATTATTAACAAGTTAGTACTTATATTTTTAAAAATCTATTAAAACGTTTTTATCTTTTATTTCTGTCAATAAAATAATATTCTTTTTTTCTATTTTTACTATTAAAAATATTACAAAAAATCAAGTTATTTTTTTTTCTTTTTATAGACGCCTCCTCTTCTTTGCTATTAAAAATATTTCTTCTATTTCTACTTATATCTTTATATTTTTTTTATTAATAATGACAATATTCAAAAACTAAATAAGAGATTTTATTTAAAAGTAAAATTGAATTTAAATTTTATTTATTTATTTTTAACATAAAAAAAATCAAAAAATTATTTTATCGATAAAAAAAGAGATAAAAATATTTTAATAAATTTTTTAAAATATACAGACTGATTTGTTAATAATAATAATATTTATAGATTAAATAGTAAAATTTTTTTAAAAATATTTAACGGTTTAAAATAAATTAAAATATTAATTAATTTTTTTTAAAATATTAAAAACGTTTGAATATATTTTTAAAATAAATTAATTAATTAGTGTTTTTTTATGTTTTAATATGTTTTTAAATTAAGAAAATTAATTAATAAATTTTTTTATATTATAAAAACTAAATATTATAAATAAAATGCATTAAAAAAAAACCTATCCAACCGTGTGTTCCAGAAAAGGTTACAAAGAGGTACCGAGGTCTCATTATTTTCATTAATTTGACGGCAGAATACGGATAGGAAAACCACAGCATTGTTCTTTTCACTCGCACGTGGATACTAACAAAGCACGGTTTTCTTTCTGATTCATCTTCTCTCGTTCACACTCACTATTGAGAAGCCAGAAGCAAAATCCAGTTTTATGGAGATCAAGCCAGGTTTATCAGCTCTTGTCACTGGTGGCGCCTCACCATTGCCGATTGGGGACAAGAGCCTCACAAAAGTAAAGATATTTCTTTGTCCAATGGACAATTAACCAAATTTAATTACTATGATTATCAAAGTGCTTGGGAACGAACGTTTCTAAAGCAAAATGACCAAATGTCTATTTCATTTTTCTTTTATATCTCTGATGACTTTCCCTATCCAATACCTTATTGGTTCCATTATTGGTGGAATAAATTTGGTATAGATTCAAGTATTATACCCGAATCAGTTCACCTAGCCCATGATCAATTTTTTGATAATGCACAATTACCGGATCATATTATCACATCTCCTAAATGGCTTATTTATTCCTACCTTTTTCATATCCCATGGATTTATATGTCAGAATACCAAATAAAAGACCAAACCCTAGATAATTTTCAAATACCAAATCTAGTTCGCAAATACAAAATAAAATGGTGGACTAAAACCGATCCAAATAATTGTAGCCCAAAAGCTGTAGACCAATTTCTGTCCTCTCAACCGCAATATTGTAAAACCTTGAGCCCAATTCAAATTACCAAACAAGAAACATTCCTAGCTAGGAAACAACAAGTCATGGCCCAAATGGCCAAATGTACTTCAGAAGAAGAATATGACAAATTATTGGAAGAAATAAAAGAAACCAAAAGCTCTGTCTCTTCTCCTATAGATCTCTCCAACGACAATGATGATTTTTTCACACAAGCAGAGATATAAATGGCCCACACAGGACCCACAAGGCATATGATGTAAGCAACAAAGAGAAGAAGTATTTACCAGAAAAAGACAACAAGTGGCCGACAAAGAAAAAAGCGAAATGACAACAAGTGGCCGACAAAGAAAAAGAAAAAGAGAAAAAGACAAGTGACTCAACAAAGCACTGAAAGAAAAAGACAAAGCAGACAAAGAAAAAGAAAAGCAAAAAAGACAAGTGACTCGACAAAGCACTACTAGCAAAAGACAAAGCCAACTCACGGACCGCTCAACCAAAATGAAGAAAAATTTGAAGTCCGTCGCCTATATAAGGCACTCTCATACTCAAAGAAGGACACACCGAAATTCACAAAGAAATTTCTCTCTCTATGTACTTCATGCTTTTAGCTTATTTTTCAATTTGTAAGGAGTTCCAAGTTTACTACAACTGGAACGTAGCAGTTTATGTTTAAACAAAGTTTGTAAGTAAGTAATTTGTATTTGTATTTTGTATTAATAATATTTGTATTATACAATTGCTACTGTATAAGTCCGTGTTGACGGCAAACCATTCTCTCTCTCTACGTTTATCATTCTGAGTTAATTCTGGGCTTCCAGGTTAACAGTGCAGGAACCCTGACCAATAAGTATGCTCTGTGCTTGCAGTTCAAACTGATCTGGCACAACAGAAACCATGAACATTGAAATAGAAATATTTTATTGTCATATTTATGATCAATTTTATATTTTATATTATTGTTATGATTGTAAAAGTTGGTATACTATTGACATTATTGATCCTTATTGTACTCTTGATATTTTATAACTTTAAATCAAATAATGGAATATGTAATTTTAATTTATGTTTATGAATTAGATAATTGATATGTTACTGAATACCATGTGTATTATGGAGTGTCTCTTTATATACTTTACCATTCTTTATTAGAAATTATAATATATCATCAATAAAATGAGATTTATAATAAGCGCATTAGAACAATTAAGTTTAATAGACTTAACAAATAAAGGTGAAGTAGAAATTTTTAGACATTGCTTAGTAAGACAAGGAACACATATGTATGAATGACATATAACAAACCATAACAATTTTTGTGATTGTAGGGAAACACAAAGAACACTAGACTTATTTAATTGCATTATAGCCTACTTAGACCAATTATTAAGAGATAATAATTTTTAAATCAGAGAAATATTTAAATCATACCTGGGATCGAAATTATGGTATCAGAGCCATTGAAGAATCTAGCTATTTTACACTATTCAAATTAAGTTTTAGGGTTGTAACTGTGTCACGAAAGCCATAAGTCAGGCAGAAGAGTGTAAGACCTGCAGTGCGAGTAGAGAAGGAAGTGTATGTGAAAACCCTAGGATTTAATATGAATATGTTTAGAAGAACTAGATCTTCTAGGTCTAGACAACCAGATGACGAACTCATAAATGATTTAAATATTAATACAGATAATAGTAAAACAATTTTATCTAGAGAAAGTATTTGGAATAATCAACAATTAACAAATTGGAAACCTCCCAAAACACCAATAGATACAATATATAAAACAGGTATATTAGATTTTAAATCAGCCAGAGCGATTAAAACAAAAGAAAAAGTAGTACCTTTATATTCTGAAAATCAATCTATGAGTCTATTAAGTAAAAAGACTATATTAAAATATATTAATCAAGGATATAGATTCATGCATATAGGATTAGTACAAATTGCCATCAAACCATTAACAGTAGAAGGATTAAATACTAGTATGCATGTAGCATTAAGAGACTGTAGACATCTTAATTACAAAGATTCTTTACTAGGATTATTTGAAACTAGTTTAACAAATGGACCAATATATTCAAACTGTTTCCCTAATTTTACAATTTCATTAACTGACCCTCATATAATGAAAATATTGACATTAGACATATTAACACATAATTATAATATGTTAAAAGGATCCCATATTTATGAAGTATTTTATCGACTAAATTATAAAATCATGAACACAGGATTATGTCCTAATGCCATTGATCATAATAGACAAACAGGAGAAACAATTTTTTGGGAAATTGATCAAACCAAAGCTAATATAAATATACCAAAGGCGATACAATGGAAAGATGTCAATCTACCAGAAACATGGAAATATCCAGTCAAAACAATGCCAAGCTTACCTGCTAAAGAAAATACAGAAATAAATTATATTATTCAAAATAATGATGGAACAGTAGAATTAAAATTTAAAAGATCTAGATTATTTGAAACTAGTTTAACAAATGGACCAATATATTCAAACTGTTTCCCTAATTTTACAATTTCATTAACTGACCCTCATATAATGAAAATATTGACATTAGACATATTAACACATAATTATAATATGTTAAAAGGATCCCATATTTATGAAGTATTTTATCGACTAAATTATAAAATCATGAACACAGGATTATGTCCTAATGCCATTGATCATAATAGACAAACAGGAGAAACAATTTTTTGGGAAATTGATCAAACCAAAGCTAATATAAATATACCAAAGGCGATACAATGGAAAGATGTCAATCTACCAGAAACATGGAAATATCCAGTCAAAACAATGCCAAGCTTACCTGCTAAAGAAAATACAGAAATAAATTATATTATTCAAAATAATGATGGAACAGTAGAATTAAAATTTAAAAGATCTAATTCTTTTAGACAAACCACTCCTAGTATATATCAACCATCTAGACATTCCTTAGAATCTTCCCGTAGAAGACATACCATAGATATACAGACAGATACAAGTATCTCTGAGGACTCCACTATTCCACATTACCCAGGACCTTTTGTAGGAGAAACTTCTGGAACTAAACCAATAGAGGATACATTTGATCAACATACAAAACCTCAACATACAACACAAGGTATCAAAATACAAGAAGGTGTTTTTAGACAAGGCCAATTTAGTCAACCATATGAAGATTGTAATTTTTCTATTAATACCTTAACCCAGACCTTTACACTAGACAAAGACCAAATTCAAGCTGACTATATGTCAGATACAAACCGGGGGAAACGAGACATATTTTTACAAACCTATTACAGAAAAGATGGTTGACCTGAATTGAATTTTAACTGGGAAATGTTATGATTTGTGGGGTTTTGTTAATGCTGATTTTGGCTTTGAAATTTGGTTGATATGACTTGGAGTGGGTGCGTGGTATTTAAGTTGAGATCAAAATCTCTTTGCATATTTATAATTGAAATTTATGATTGCAACTTCAAAGGCATTTACGTCAATGCAATTGCTGCAGGCTATAAATTGCTTTCTCCATGATTATGAATTTCTCGCATTGTATTGTGTGCTGTGAATAGATCCTACCTTTATAGCCGTACATGCTTGAGAAAAAGAAAGATGCAATTAATAACTTTAAGGATACGTGGAACCATGATATTTTGTTATACGTGGAATATTTTCAACTCTATGATCGAGATAGGAATTATTTACCTTGGTTATTTGGTGGTGATCTACATGTAGGGAAAGTGCTCAGTTTAGCACTTGGGGTGAAGGGAGTATTTGTGACAGTAGTTGATTTCTCAGATGAGAAGGGGAAGGAAGTTGCATCCCTTATTGAGAAACAGAATGCCAAATTCCATTCCAAGTTGGAATTTCCAACTGCTATGTTTGTTAGATGTGATGTGGCAAACTCAAGTAAGTTTTACCACTAATTCATCTTTTATATTTTTCAATTTCATTTATGGAAGCTAGCTTTGCCTTTGAGCTTGATGATTGTAGTGAATGATTTAATGTATTTCAATAGAGAAAAGTGATACATGTTTATATACAAGTATTCCTGTAATTATGCTAACTAAATAGGAAGGTAAATCCTTAAAAATTAATCTAACTAATTAGTAAGGGACTATCTACCATATTATAGTTGGCTTCCTATAATACTCCCTCTCAAACTAAAAGCCCTACAATACTTGATAATAACAAATTATCAAATTAAAAGCCCTATGGTACTTAATAATAATTAGGAAGTTTATCCTAATCTTAACACGATAACTAGAAGTTTATCTTATTCTATACAAGGCCTATTGGACAAAAAGGATCACAATTTTGCGTTTAGGCATGATTATAGCCAAAATTTTTAATTTTGAATGACAAAATCTCAACTTTTAATTTTGTTACAATTATAGCCAATATATAAGATAATTTATGAAATTGGACAGAAAAGTCTAAAATTTTAAGTTTAATCATAATTATAGGTAAAACTTTCAATATTATACTTAAATTTTTAAACCTTTTTTACAATTATGACTAATCAATTTTAAATTATGTGTTGTTGATTTACCCTTTTAAATATTTAGTTAAAATCTATATAACCGATTCTTTAACCTTAATTAACCACATATGTTAAAAACACTTAAATCTTATTATTCCAATCCCCAACTCTTATCATCTAATTAACTATATATCTTAAATCACACTACTTTTATTGTCCTTATCCCTAATTTAAACTTTAAAATCCCTAATTTAAAATTAGTTAGACTTAGAAATTCATTCAAAATGAAGATTTCATATTTCAAGTTATTAAATTTAGATTAAGTCTAACTCACTCGAAGAGCTAGGTCTGACTTAAATGTAACATGATATCAGAGCTTCTCCATCTGATGTTAGGCCGCCCTTTAAGTATTTCAGTCTCTATCCTATATCGGTTTGGGATAGGGGGCATGTGCCATGATTTTAAATTGTGGCCACGTTCGCGGTCGCAGTTGCAGGTAAGGGAAATAGGTTTGTAACAACTGTAACATAACAGTAACGACCTTGCCCTACGCAAATTTTTTTAAATAATTTGCAAAGTTTATAAAATGAATTAATATTGATAGATATAAGTTAGAATAATATAAACCACTATATAATAGATATAAATACATCAAATGTATACTATATAACTTAGGTTAAACATCATTGGAACAAACTAATGAAATGAAATTAAGTAATACACCATAAATTAATTATAAAAACCTATACCTTAATTTATTTATAATAACTAACATAGGTATTATAACTTGTTCTAAATATAAACTACATTTACCATTAGCCATTAACAACTAACTAATAAAACTTGAGCGTAAAATTTTATGTAAGGTATCTTATAATTAATTTAATGAAATAGATTTCTGAGTATAATTTAAAATAAGAAAAAGTCATACTATTTTATATATTGGGTAAACTAATAATTCAAAGTATAATTTTAACTCAAAACTGACATCAAAATGTTCTTTAATCAATAAAAATATACAAAAAAATACAAAAAAGTAAATTATAAAAATAAAAGCAAAAAAAGAAAAATAAACTCATCTTTTAGAAAAAAGATACTAAGGAATGGAGTAGTTTATATGGATCTAAGCTTATAAAAGAAAAATATAGGAATAAATGAGTTGTTTGAGAGGAAAGAAAAGAGATTTTGAAAGAAAAGGGCTCTTAAATTGTTGGATCTCAATGGAATCTCAAAATACATTATGTTTGCCATGTAAAAAAGGATTGAATTATTGGTGATGGCCGTTATCTTTACTAAACATTCGGTAACAACCGTTATGTTACATAATGACCGTAACAGCCGTTACATATGCAAATCACCGTTACATATGCAAATCAAAGGGGCCTTTAAATAACAAGGTAATCGGTAATAGCCACCCTCCATTTTTCATTACGTAACATAACGTAACAGATTGTTATTTAAAACCATGTCATGTGCTCCTTATAAGGTTTGGAGCACTTACACCTAATCCAAATTTAAGATGGTATCAGAGTCTCCCCATCCGATGTTGGGTCTCTTTTAAATATTTCACGCATTAATTAATTACTAAGTGTGAGAAGAGTGTGCTGAATCCCACATCAGTTTGAGTTTGGGATCATGTGCCCCATAGTTTTTAAAGGTTCAAGGCGCACTAAGGCATCAAGGGGTCCTGGAGCCTAGGCACAAGGTTGCAAGGCACAGGTGCACGCCTGAACAACGCAAGTCGCAAAAATAAAAAAATATTAAGAGTGAATCCCGCCATCTGAATGGCTCTGCTATCATTGGCCCCTAACTCATCCGCTATTATCTTCACTGCCTTGATATATTCAAACGGGTTATCACCCGTTTTATACTTAGGAGCATCCAACTTCAGCTAGTCCGTCATTTTCACCTTGCTCCCTGCTGATGGGTTAGGTTTGGGTGGTTTGATTTTAGAAATTTCTGGTTCTGCTGGGGAGGAGGTGGTGCAGCATTCCCTGGATTAGGGTTTGCTAGATTCTGGTAATAAAGGGGTGGAGGTGAAAATATGGGATAAGGTGGATATGGTGGGTAATAGGGAGGATAGGGCATGTGTGAGGGGTACGGGTGGTAGCTAGAGAAATCCGATGGGCCTCCCATTGGATACCCGTATCCCTGTGGGTAGGGTTGGTACTGAGGTGGGTAAGCAAAACCCGAGGCCTGAGCGCCTCCTTCAAATTCTCCCACACCCTCTCCTGAAAAACTCACACCCAGACTTCCGTCTCTTCTTTGATCATCCGCCACTGTCTCCCTAATATCCGCATATATCCTTCCTGGATCTGTTCTTCTTCTCTTTACATCAAAAGACCTTCTGGGGTCCCTTGACGTCTCACCTCTATTAGTCCTACTCGACCGTGCTCTTGACGGAGCAGTAGGAGGAAGGGCATCCATGCCCTCATTTTCAGGTGGAACTCCGGTCAATCGTGCAGATCGACGTGAGCCTCGCATCCTGTCTTCTGAAAAAACAACATTTATCACATACACATTAGCATCATATGGTTCATGTGGACAACCATGAACCCACATTATATACATAACATATCATCAATGCACATGCATACTATCATGGCATTAAACATCATCATACTTTCATCAGACAGAACTCTACATTCTATCCTAGTGGACATGATTTTTCCTAATGTGCTTGCCCTTCTATAACATCTATGAGCCCAACACTCTCTAGGTCCGACCATATGAACCTAGGGCTCTGATACCACTCTGTAACGACCCAGAAATCAGACCGCTACCTGCGCTAGGGTTCAGATCGACTTAAGGTTGCCGGAACCCGTAGCAAGCCTACTATACAACCTGTGTACCTGATAAAATCCCATACATGATCATACATTATATCAAAAACTTGAACATTCCATGAAACCAAGCTCAACCTGTACATGTATCAAAACCATGGTTTCAAATAACGGCCGTTATGTAACGTAACGGCTGTTATTTACAGGTAACGAAGGCTGCCGTGGCCGTTACGGCCATTAAATAACGGCAAGAGAAAAATGTTGCCGTAACGGCCGTTATGGCCGTTACGCAACGGTAACGACCGTTACCGGCCGTTACTTTACTTTATATCAGAATCTTGCATTATTGTCCAGCAGCCAGCAGCTCAGGAATCTTGCAGAGTTTGTGCAGCAGCTCCAGCCTCCAGCCTGTGCTTCACGTGAAAAATCTCTACCTTTTCTACTTCTTTTTATTCTTTAGTCTTTACTTTAGTTTCTCTTGAACTTCCATCCAGCACTTTGAATCTCTCCAGCAGGCAGCACTTCTTCTCCATTTCCTCCAGCCTCCAGTCCAGCAGGCAGCACTTCTTCTCCTCCATTTCCTCCAGCCTCCAGCAGGCAGCAGCAACACTTCTCCTCCATTTCAGTTCTTCTTCTTCCATAGTTTTTTTCTTCCATAATCCATACTTATTTCCAGCCTCCATTGAGGTAAGTTACTATTTAAAATTTATGAATTTTATGTTTATTTGATATATTTGTACTTATTATTAAGTTATATAATTTAATTTTAATTATACCTTTTAATTTCATGAACTTTACAAGTTATAACTTACAAGTTACAACATACAAGTTACTTTATTATAATATATTTTTTGTTTACACATTAATTTGAATTTAATTTAAGTTGCACATTAATTTGATAATATATTTTTTATTTTACAGTATATTATTTGATAATTTGAAAATGCCGAGAGGGGGATCTGATAAACCAAGTCAAGATATTGGATGGAATTTTGCTACTCCTACGGGAAAAAAAGGAGAAATGACCTGTAATTTTTGTGGTAAAAAAATAACCGAGGGGATAACTCGCTTGAAGCAGCATTTGGCAAATATACCAGGGCAAGTTGCTAGTTGTCAAAAAGTTTATGCGCAAGTAAAAAAAGACATGGGTAATATGTTGAGAGGTTTTGAAGCTGCAAAAAGGGATAAAGCAAAGAGGGCAAGGGAGTTGGAAGATGAAATCATGAAGATGACAGAAGTTGAGGGTTCAGAAATTGCGAGGAGCGAAAGCATGCTGCAGTTTGATGAAGATGCTTATAGAAGGAGAGCTTCTCATTATGAAAGTGGTGGGAGTAGCCATCAAGCTCCTCCTCGCTCGGGAATTAGTCGTTCAGCGACCGTTCGTGAAAGAGGTAGAGAAGCATCAAGATTTGTCGAGCAAACATCAACACCTGCTTCTAGATTAGCAGCAGCTGAAATTGAAATAGAAAAGAACAGAAGTCTGAAACAAACAAAGATTAAAACCAAATAGCTTAAGTCGCAGAAAGAAAAGTTGCTTAAAGCATTTGTTAATTTTGTTATCCACAACAGATTACCTTTTAGTGTGGTTGAGTCACCATGGACAAAGCCATTACTCAGAACGGCCGCTGAAGTGGGACCTAATGTATCACCACCTTCAGCATATGAGATCTCTGAAGTATATTTGAAAAATGAATACAAAGAAATGAAGAAATATATTGCTTCATTTGAGGGCATGTGGAATGAAAGAGGAGTTACCATTATGTGTGATGGATGGAGCGGACCAACCAGAATGAGTATAATTAATTTTCTAGTCTACTCTCCTCGTGGAACAGTGTTCCATAAATCCATAGATGCAAGTAATGTTGAACGAAAAGATGGAGAATATTACTTCAAGATCATGAAGGAGGTGGTTGAAGAAATTGGCCCAAGCAAAATTGTCCAAGTGGTGACTGATAATGAAGTTGCTATTAAATCTGGTGGCAAAAAGTTTGTAATGACCCGAAAATCGGACCGCTACCGGCGCTAGGATCCAGATCGGCTTAAGGCCGCCGGGACCCGTAGCAAGCCTGACATGTAACCTGTAAACCTGTTTAATCCCATACATGATCAACAATCATACATAAAAATTTTAAAACTTTTCTTTCATTCATACCCAAACTCAACCTGTGCATGCACTAAACATAAACATAAACATGATCCCTCTGTGGGATCTCATCAATGCCCCAAAAGGGCGATACAACATATGTTGAGTTGGTTTACATAAACATCATAAAAAGATTTAGGATCATGCATTAAAAAGGGATACCTTACACATAGGTCAAGCACAACCTCTAATCCTCAATATCAATACATTACATAACTATTCATAACATTACAATTTCATCATGTCCACATTCTATCTACTACATACAACTGACTTCAATACTCTTGCTGACCTCCTGGTCTACCCTGTACCTGCAAACCTGGGGAATTTGGGAGAGGGGTGAGCTACTAGAGCCCAGTGAGCAGAATCATAAGGCATTTAAAACACATGCTATCATGGAATGCATCACATCACAACTAATCATATCAAGGATGAATTTGTCACCATATAGCCCTCTACATAGTCCAATCATGCCAGGGGCGTAGTGCAGGCCACATCTGGTCTTTCTCTTATACATAACATAACATACATAATCCATGGTGCCGGGGGCGTAGTGCAGGCCACTTCCGGTCTTTCTCTTACATAGTGCCAGGGGCGTAGTGCAGGCACGCCTGGACTTCCATATCATATCATCATGTCATAACATATGAGGGCTAGTGGATCATTCAACGTTCATCCACATCAACAACATATTATGCAATGCAACATATTCGTGAATTCTAATGCAAACATCCTAATATATCTCATGGCATTCATGATGCGTGAATCATGCTAAAACTTTCATTTAATTTAATTTAAAGCATCAAGTTTAGTTCCACTCACCTCTGGCCGAAGCTCTACTGACTCAGAAGCAGCTGACTCACTGCTGAGGTCCTCGGTTCCTCGGGTCCGAACCTACACAGGTGGACTCAAATGAGGGACCAAACAACTAGAACATAACTCTAAATACATCCCCCAAAAACCCCTTAAAACATCATGAAACAACCATAGAAGAACATGCAAGGGAAGGCTGGACAGGGCACTTTCGGCGGCAGGTTCGGCGGCTGAAAGTCCCTCCAGAGCCGAAAGTCAGGCAGGTTCGGCGGCACCTTCGGCGGCCGAAACTCCCAGACAGAGGCGAAACTCATGCATGTTCGGCGGCACTTTCGGCGGCCGAAACTCCCAGACAGAGACGAAAGTCTCCTTTCGGGGGCAAGCTTCGGCAGCCGAAGGCTGCTTCCACAAGAGGGTTCGGCGGCCGAAAGTCCCTTCGGCTGCCGAACCTGATTTCTCCCAAAGGGCAGAAACTTGGTTCAAACATGCACAAATGCCTCCAAACTCATACCATCATGCATTTAGCTCAACCAAAACATGCATACAAGCTCCTAGGGGTCACAAACTACCTTAAACCCCAACTACAACACATCAAACATACATTACAAGCCACATTGCTCAAAAACTCATCAAAAACCCATAAACTCAACATAAGCTTACTCATGCATTTTCTACCCCATGAACTTGCATAAAACTTGTTCAAAACATAATGTAAGCTAGAGATCGACTCTTACCTCTTGAAGATCGAGAGAGAGACGACCTAAAACTCGGAGGTGGGAGAGATTGGGTTCTTGAACCTCCAAGCTCCAAAACTTTGTTCAAAAGCTCAAATCTTCAAAACAAAGTTAAAACAAATGAAAAACTTGAAAGATCTAGAGGAAAAACATCAAAGATCGGTGAGGGACAGCGGAGAGCTCACCTTGGCCGAAAATGAGAAAAAAGCTCGCCCGTTTTCGGCTAAGGGACCCTTTTATAGTGGCTGTCCAGGCCACGTTCGGGGGCCGAATGTGCCTCCGCATGCATGCCATGTTCGGCGGCCGAACCTGGGCTCCCCTCACTTATGCCTTCGGGGGCCTAAGGCTCACCCGAAATGCATGCATGTTCGGCGGCCGAACCTGAGCTTTCCTCCAAGGTTGTTTTTATTCAAAACTCATTTCCTCTTTACTTAAAATCATCAAAAACATTAAAACATTTCATGAAAACATGGTTTTACCCTTTTAGAGGTCTCCTGACATCCGAGATTCCACCGGACGGTAGGAATTCCGATACCGGAGTCTAGCCGGGTATTACAAAGTTGATGGAGAAGTTTCCAAATTTGTATTGGACAGCATGCAGTGCACATTGCATTGATTTAGTTTTAGAAGATTTTGGAAAGAGGAAGAATATAAAGACCGTCATTGAGCAGGGAAAAGTTATCACCCAATTTATTTACAATCATAATTGGGTGGTAAATTACATGAAGAAATTTACTGATGGTCGAGATATAATTCGCCCCGGGATTACTAGATTTGCAACTAATTTTATTGCATTGGAGAGTCTTCTTCGATGTAGAACGGGGTTAAGAAACATGTTTGAATCCGAGCAATGGGTAGGAAGTAAATATGGCCAGGCTACCAGTGGACTAGCTTATGAAGCTAAGAAAATTGTTCTTAGCTTGGATAGAGAGGGAAGAAATTTTTGGGAGAAAGCCGAGCAAATTATGAAAATCCAAGAGCCATTGCTTAAAGTGTTGAGATTAGTGGATGGTGACGAAAAACCAACAATGGGATTTATATATGAAGCAATGGAATGAGCAAAATTGGCCATTAAGCAAAATTCCAGAAGTTACATAGACTACTGGAAAATTATTGATGCTCGTTGGAATTTTCAATTACATCATGATTTGCATGCGGCTGGTAAGAAGCACATAAACTTAATACTTAATACTTTAATAATTTCTATATCTTATAAATTTTAATAATATTTTTATGATTTGCAGGATATTTTTTGAATCCTCAATATCAGTATGGTCCACACGATATTGGAAATGATAGTGAAATTATGGCAGGCCTTAAAAATGTTATTCAAAGGCTAGAGAGTGATTTGGTAAATCAAGCCCATGCATTGAACCAAGTATATAATATATAGCTAACTTGAATAATTTCAATAAACAATTTTAGTAGTATAATAAAGCAAATAATTTTTTTTATTGGTGTAGACACAACTTTATAAGCATAAAATGGAGAGTTTTGGTCCGCCTTAGCACAAAAAGCCATTAAATTCACTGATCCAGGTAAAAATATAAGATTTACACATTATGTTATATTTTTAGTGTTCTAAAATATAAAATCAAATATTTGAGAAAATAACCTATATTATTAAAATTATTATATGTTTTAATGCAGCTGAATGGTAGATACATTATGGTGAAAGTGCTCCTGAACTACAAAGAATTGCAGTAACAGTGTTGAGTCAAACCACTTCTGCATCTAATTGTGAAAGAAATTGGAGCACTTTTTCACTTATACATACAAAGACGAGGAACAGATTACGGTATCAAAAATTGCATGCACTCGTCTTTGTTCACTACAATATGCGGCTGAAGTTGAGGAATTTGAGCAGAGAGAGTCGGCATGAGCTAGAAAAGAGTTATAATCCAATTAATTTGGATTACATTTTCGAGGAAGATGATCCACTAAATCCTTGGTTGGAGGAAAGGGAAAATCCTGCACTTGATGGTGAAGAAAATCCTTGGCTAGAGGAGGATGAGTCCGCTCACTGCTGGGGTCCTCGGTTCCTCGGGTCCGAACCTACACAGGTGGACTCCAATGAGGGACCAAACATACATGAACATAACTCTAATATACTCCCCAAAAACCCCCTAAAACATCATAAAACAACTACATAAAAACATGCAAGAAATGGCTGGACAGGGCACTTTCGGCGGCACCTTCGGCGGCCGAAAGTCCCTCCAGAGCCGAAAGTCAGGCAGGTTCGGCGGCACCTTCGGCGGCCGAAACTCCCAGACAGAGGCGAAACTCATGCATGTTCGGCGGCACCTTCGGCGGCCGAAAGTCCCAGACAGAGATGAAAGTCTCTTTTCGGGGGCAACTTCGGCAGCCGAAAGGCCTGCCTCCCCAGCCATGTTCGGCGACCGAAAGTGCCTTCGGCTGCCGAACCTGGTTTCTGCAAAAGGGCAGAAACTTGGCTCCTTTATGCACATTTGCCTCCTAACTCTTCCAACATGCATATAACTCAACCAAATCATGCAAAAATACATACAATGGTTCCTAGGGGCCTCAAACTAACTTAAACCCCAACTACAACACACAAGAACAACACAAAAATCAACATACATTGTTCATCAAAACATCGAAATCCATAAACTCATCAACAAGTCTAAACATGCATCTCTACCCATAAAACAACTAAAAGCTTGTTTAAAACACATAACAAGGGTGGATCCGAGCTTACCTCTTGAAGAAAACGAGAGGAAAGGCGATCCTAGCTTGGAGATGGAGAGATTGAGCTCTTTGAACCTCCAAGTACCCAAAACTTGCTCTTTACTCACAGATCTTCAAAACAGAAGTTAAAACCCGTGAAAACCATGGAAGATCTAAGGAAAACACTCAAGATCGAGGGAGGGGTGGCGGAGACTCACCTTGGCCGACAACGGGGAAGAAAAAGCTCGCCCGTGCGGACCTAAGGGACCCTTTTATAGGTGGCTGGCCAGGCCACGTTCGGGGGCCGAATGTGCCTCCGCATGCATGCCATGTTCGGCGGCCGAACCTGAACTTCCCTCACTCATGCTTTCGGGGGCCTAACGTGCCTCCAAAACGCATGCATGTTCGGCGGCCGAACTTGACTTTCGGCGGCCGAACCTGGGTTTTCCTCCAAAGACTTTTCATGCAAAAACTCATTAAATTTTCATACTTAAACCATGAAATACCTTAAAACATTTTATGAAAACATGTTTCTACCCTACTAAAGGCTTCCGACATCCGAGATTCCACCGGACGGTAGGAATTCCGATACCGGAGTCTAGCCGGGTATTACAAGATGCTAATCATGTTGCTTCATGAGTACATGAAAGAAATAAGATGGGTTATGACCAAATCAAAAGGCATGCTACACTTTGTACTTAATTCTGTTGGGACTCTTTTCCCTTCCCTAATTACCTGAGGCAACTTGCCAAGTGGATCGCACCATACAACACCACACCAGGGGAGTACTCAGTTGTCTTTGTTCTTTTATGTTTTCTATACATTGAGGACAATGCATGATTTAGGTGTGGGGGTGCGGATCTCTGAAACTTTAATTTTTGCGCTTTAGACACATTTTTCCCTTTCAGTTTGAACTTTAATTTTTGCGCTTTAGACACATTTTTCCCTTTCAGTTTGCGTTTTTGCTTTCAGTTCTTCCTTTCAGATTGCATTTTTTTCATGCTTTGCGTTTCTTTCAGATTATTTAGCCACAGTTTTTAAATTTTTTCATTTTTGCTTTCAATAACACACATCCACAATCTTCTTTTTGATTTGCTTTACTCAAACTGATGAACTATGTTGGATGAGCTTTCTTTCCATGACCCCATTGATGTGATAACTCTTTAAACCTGTGTTGAATCAATTGCAATGAGATGTATTCATGTTTGGAAATTGCCTTTGAATTGAATCTTTGAGCTTGCCATGGTGAAAAATATATTGATGACACTCATTTGAGAGAATGAATTAAGAATTGTGTGAATGAACTTAATGTGACTTGTGTTAGCAATTGGTGTTGATTTGCCCAAATCATTGAGAGAAAGAAATTCAGAAAAGGCCTAGACTTCATGAGCACAAATTGAAAACTGTTCCAATGGTCAAAAGACTATGAACAGAGCTAGTAGCCACTTGGACAAGTGACCAACTGAGTAACTGGGGGTGGGTATCACCAATATGTACCTTCACGTTAAAAGGTTGGTGACTTTTCCGAGCAAGATTAAAGTGCAAAAAGGCTGAACAAAGTACTTCAAGGTAAGGGCAAGTCACTCTGAAAGCTAGAATAAGTCTTTAATTGAACAAATGAAATGTGCATGTATGATCTCTCTCTTGAGGAAAACCAATCCTAGCCATGGTAAGTAAAGGGAGACAAGGAAAGAGGTAAGTAACCTTGATGCATATATTCTTCATTGCAATGCTTCAAAATAGGGGTCTAGAGTAAGAGCTTAAGTGGAAAAAAGGATCAAAGTAAAGAGAGCTTGTTTAACTGTGTTTGTTTGCTTGAGGACAAGCAAAAGGTTAGGTGTGGGGGTATTTGACAGAGCATAATTTAGCCCATTTTATCATGATATTCTTGATGTTTATTTGCACCTTTTCTGCCTAATTTTGTGGTTTTTATCATGTTTTGCAGATATTAGGTGTAAAGAGACAATATGGAGAAAATGCTCTTAAAACTGCCAAAAAGTGCCAAATATGGAAAGTTCCAGAAAAGGAAAGTTTTCATATATGGAAAATGCTAAATAAGGAAAGTGTCAAAAAGCACAATCAGCAAACTGTCCGAAATTCGAACTGCAGAATCTTTCCTGCCTTATTTAGAACATGTGCCAAGAAAGGAAAGTTTTCAAATAAGGCAAGTTTTCAGAAAAGGAAAGTCTTCAAATGAGGAAAGTGCAGAGGCAAAAGCAAATAAGGAAAGCTCAGTCAGAAGATTATTTGAATTTCGAATTGCAGATCTTTCTTTCCTTGTTTAAAGATGTGCACACACTGCAGCAGTCATATCTTCCTGTTTAGGCAGTAAGATCTCAAGGAGATGCTCTTCCTCTTCTGCGTTCAGCATTCAAAATTCAAACGAAGGCTCCACCTAAAAAGGAAAGACTAGACAGATATCTTTCCACTTCTGCACATTAATGACTGCATTCTCCTGCCTATTCTGCAATCCATGCGCGCGCCACCTCTTCTGGAAGCACGATCCGTGCGTCCTTCCTCTTCCGAAAGCCTTGGTACGTGCATATTTCCTTATGAACATCAAGCCACGACTTTTCTTCCTCTATTGGCAGCCTTGGATCGCTCTTCCTTCCTTTTCAAGCACAAGGTACGCTCCTTTCCTATTCTGAAGGCAATCTGCGCGCCAACTTCCTTCTGAAGCCTTGCAGTTCGATTCTTTCCTCTTCTGCAATAACTTGGGCAGCAAGTTGAGCATGGGCAGCACCTTGGGCAGCTTCTACACTAATTAGGAAGCAAGGTCAGCATCTAAACTTATTTAGGAAGCACAATCTGTGCCTCCTTCCCTTTTTGAGACCAAACCACGCGCACCAACTTCCTTCCGCAGTGCATTTTCGCGCAGCCTTCCTTCTGAAGCCAAAAAGCGCGATTCTTTCCTTTTCAGACACATCTTGGGCAGAAAATACCTCTTGGACAGTAAGTATGACTTAGGGCAACACTTTTAAACTATAAAAAGCCACATAAGGAGCCTCTACATGGTCCGAACACACCACCTTGGAGACACCTACGGGATTCACATCTCTTCTTCTACCTTTCTTCTTTTCCTTTATTTTTGGTTTTTGTTTCAGCCATGAGAGGCTGAAACCTTTTTTCTAGTTGAAGATGAAGTGAAGCTTTAGTTGTTTTGTGGATTGAGAGACTTGATCAAACATTGTTTATCTTTTGGTTGTTCAATATTTATGCAATTTCATACTTGATTTCAATATTGCTTTGTTGTTTGGATCTACATTGATTCTTGATTGCAAGGTAATTGATATTTGTTAGTTTGGATAATTTTAAGTCTGTAATTGCTTGGATTATTCAAACACAAGAACACTTGGTGCACCACCAAGGAAATTGCATGATCTAGTGTTGTCTCCATGCATGTGGATGACTAGAATTGGTTCTCTCTATTTCTTTATGCGATTGACTATTGTAAAAGGCCTAAGGCTCAAAGACGTTCTTTGGCAATTGTTAATTAGTAATTAATTGGAGGACTTTCCCTAATTGATTTAATCTTAAAGAGAGATAATGGATGTGAGAAGCTTCTTCAATCTCCATGGCCAATTTATTGAATCAACAAAGGAATATATGAGTCAATGATCAATCCCATCAACTAAAGTGAATCTGAATCTTCAACTAGAGTTTTTCTTATCATTGTTTTCTTTTTATTTTATTATTTGCTTATTTTATTGCTTTCAGTAGTTGTTTAATTAAATCAATCTCAAACCCCCCATTTTACTTTCAGTTATTTGGTTTCAGTTTTATCTCATTTCAGTTTATTTCTCTTTCAGTTTATTTTTATTTCAGTTTTGTTTTAGTTTATTTTCTTGGTCTTGAAAAGGAAGATAGGTAAGTATCAATTCCCTGTGGATACGATCCTTTCACCACTATCTACAGTATTAATATTGTTGGTAGCTGAATTGATTATTTTTTACCGGTCTCGACAACCGTTCTGTCAGCAATTCTTAAACATGAATATAACTCACTGCAATTGATTCAACATAAGTTTAAAGAGTCATTACATCAATGGGGTCATGGAAAGAAAAGCTCATCCAACATAGTTCATGAGTTTGAGTATAGAAAATCAAAACACAAACGAGAAGCTGTGGAAAAATGAAAAAAAATGAAAAAAAAATCACACTCAAAATGAAAACAAAAATTCAAACTGAAAACTAAAGCAAGAATTAAAAATTCAGAAATATGCACCCCCACACCTAAATCATACATTGTTGTAACGACCCCAAAATGGACCGTCACCGGCGCTAGGATTCAGGTCGGCTTAAGGCCGCCAGAACCCGTAGCAAGCCTGCTATACTCTCTGTGTACCTGTAAACCTCATACATGATCATACATTTTCTGTGAAAATAAAACTCTTTTCTGAACCAAGGCTTAACCTGTGCATGCACTATCTCTGTACTCTGTACTCAGGTACTCTGTACTCTGTATCCCTGACTAGAGCTTGCTCTAGATGGGTTAACTCATACCTGTTAAGCCTGGTTTTCACATACAGGAAAACATATATACATATACAGATCATGTATAAAACATACATCACTAGGTCAAGCAACAACTATTACATCTTTTTAATATTACATGTCCACTCTAAGCTATTACAGATCTCTTTTCCTTTTCCTGTACTCTGCTGGACTGTCCCTGTACACTGTACACTGAACCTGCAAAACTGGGGTTAAGGGAGTGGGATGAGCTCTATAGCCCAGTGAGTAGAACAGTAAAACATCTCAGTAAAATATGATCTCATGGAATGCACCATATCACAGACAAGCCACATCAAGAGTAAACCTGTCACCACATAGTCCCAGTAACTCTGTGCCAGGGCGTAGAATCGAGCACCTGGTCTTCCTGTCATATATGTATATGTGTATATAACACCTCTGTACTTACCATTGCCAGGGCGTAGTCAAAGGCTCCTGGACTTTGCTATACCTGCCAGGGCGTAGTCAAAGGCTCCTGGACTTCGCTATACCTGCCAGGGCGTAGTCAAAGGCTCCTGGACTTCCTGTCTGAGACTATTGGATCATTCAGCATTCACTCACATCACCAAATAACGATGCAATGCAACATATTCGTGAATACTAATGCAATCAACCTATGGCATAAACATGATGCATGAGATATGCTAAAAGCAGTTTGTGGTTCAAGTAAAAGTCATAAGTTTAGTTCCACTCACCTCTGGCTATCTGGACTGACTGACTCTGCAGGCTCTGAACCTCTGGAGCAGTACTCACTGCTGCTCTCTCTGGTTCCTCTGGTCTGTACCTATACAGATGGACTCAAATGAGGGACCAAACAAGCGTAAAATAACTCTCTTAAACTTCCCCAAGAATCCCCTTAAACTCACTCAACTATCCATGCAAAGCATGCAAAAGAAAGCTGGACAGGACACTTTCGGCGGCAGGTTCGGCGGCCGAAAGTCCTCTCCAGAGACGAAACTCAAGCACCTTCGGCGGCACCTTCGGCGGCCGAATCCCCCAAACAGAGCCGAACATGCAAAACAGGCTGTGGCAGCCAAGCCACCATGCAAGAGGTTCGGCGGCCGAATGAACCTTCGGCTGCCGAACCTGAGTTCATCCAGAACTCAGCTTCAACGGCAAACCATCTCCTCCTTCCCTTCAATCTCTCCAAACATGCCTACCTCCTCTACTCAACTCACCTGCGTACATGTGCACAGGGGTCCAAAACTATCTAATAACCCCAAACAACAAAGCAAACATAACACATAATCATATATACATGCATAACTCATCAAAACCACTATTTCTCACTTAACCATGCATCTCTCTCCCTTAACTTCCATAAACCCTTCAGACAACACATAAACAGGATCAAGAGCATTACTTACCTCCTGTAACAAGAAGCTGAACACTCTGAACGAAGAAAAACGGACCAACTTTCCTCAAACTCTCACACTCGCAAAAACGGAGCTTTTGCTTCAAAACAGGCAAAACCTTGTGAACTATCAAAACACTCTGCATGAGCTGCTCAAACTCAGTAAATAAACCAGGGGAGACGTGGCCAACTTCTGGACATGATCTGGTGATCACACCTGTCCAAAACGCTGACTCAGGGATACCAAACTGCTGGCTAAGCAACTCAGCTTCGGCTGCCGAATCGCATGCAAAACCATGCAACATTCGGGGGCCGAACCTGAATTCGGAAGCCGAACATTGGGCACTTTCGGCGGCCGAACTTACCTTCGGCGGCCGAACTTGGCTCCTCTGCCTTGGTTCATTTCAACTCAAAACTCACTTCCATGAACCTTAACACATCATCACAAATCACATTACGGCGTAAAACATAAATATAGAATTCCGACACCCCGGATTCCACCAGACAACAGGAAGTCCGGTGCCGGATTCGAGCCGGGTATTACATTCTCCCCCCCTTAAGAACATTCGTCCTCGAAGGTTCCTAAAACACATAATGAACACATAAAACGGAGAAAACTAACCTCAAAACAAATATGGATACTGCTGGAGCATAGACTCGCGCGTCTCCCAGGTGCACTCTTCTAGATTATGGTGGTTCCATAGAACTTTCACCATCGGAATCTCCTTGTTCCTTAGCTGTCTGATTTGCGTGTCCAGAATCCGCACTGGCTGCTCGATATAGGTGAGATCCGTATGAATCTCCACCTCAGGCTCACTCAGAACCTGATTCGGATCTGACACAAACTGTCGGAGCATAGAAACATGAAATACCGGGTGAATTCTCTCCATAGAAGCAGGTAAATCCAGCTTATACGACACATTTCCGATCCTCTGCAACACCTCAAAGGGTCCAATGTATCGTGGAGCCAATTTACCTTTCTTTCCAAAACGAACCACTCCTTTCATTGGAGACACTTTCAGCAATACCCAATTACCCTCTTGAAACTCTAACTGCTTTCTGCGAACGTCTGCATAACTTTTCTGTCTACTCTGAGCTGTTCTGATTCTCTCTCTGATCATGGGCACCATTCTACTGGTAATGTCTACTAACTCTGGCCCTGCAAGAGCCGTCTCTCCTACCTCTTCCCAGCAAACAGGGGATTTGCACTTCCTCCCATATAAAGCGTCATAAGGAGCCATCCCGATGCTCGCATGATGGCTGTTATTGTAGGCAAACTCCACCAAAGGTAGATGCTGCCTCCAAGAACCGCCAAAGTCTAACACACATAGTCGAAGCATATCCTCTATGGTCTGGATGGTCCTTTCTGACTGTCCATCAGTCTGTGGGTGGAAAGCAGTACTAAAATCCAATCTCGTGCCCATCGCACTTTGCAGACTCCACCAAAAGCGGGAAGTAAACTGAGGTCCTCTGTCTGAAACTATAGACACTGGAACTCCATGTAATCTCACTATCTCATCCAGATAGACCTGTGCCAACTTATCCACAGAATAGTTACTCCGTACTGGAAGAAAATGAGCAGATTTCGTGAGTCTGTCCACAATCACCCATATCGAGTCTATCCTGTTGGACGCTACTGGTAAACCCACTACAAAATCCATGGCGATGTTCTCCCATTTCCATACTGGAATCGGTAATGGGTTAAGCATTCCGGCTGGTTTCTGATGCTCTAATTTCACCCTTTGACAAACCTCACAGGCTGTCACGAACTGCGCCACTTCTTTCTTCATGGCTGGCCACCAATAGACCCTTTTCAGATCCTGATACATCTTGGTGGCTCCTGGGTGAACACTATACCTCGCATTATGAGCTTCCCTCATAATGTCTTCCTTCACACTGCCCCTATCTGGTACACAAAGTCGACTCCCATAGCGAAGGATCCCTTTGCTGTCAAAACGAAACTCTGCACTGTTGCCTGACTGAACAGTCCTGGCAATTTTCATCAACTCAGGGTCCTCATGCTGTCTCTGAGCTATCTGCTCCAGAAACACAGGTGTCACTCGCATCTGTGCTATCAACGCACTTGTACCAGACAACTCTAGCTGTAATCCCTCGTCAAAGAGCTTATAAAGCTCCATCACAACTGGTCTCCGCTCTGCTGCTATATGGGAAAAACTGCCTAGTGACTTCCGGCTTAGGGCGTCTGCGACAACATTCGCCTTACCCGGATGATACTGGATCTTACAATCATAATCACTGAGCAATTCGACCCACCTTCTCTGCCGCAAATTCAGCTCTCTCTGACTTAAGATGTACTGTAAACTCTTGTGATCGGTGAAGATCTCGCATTTAACCCCGTAGAGGTAATGCCGCCACATCTTAAGTGCAAAGATAACTGCTGCCATCTCTAGGTCATGGGTAGGGTAATTCAACTCGTGCTTCTTCAACTGTCTAGAAGCATAAGCTATTACTCTATCTCTCTGCATCAATACACAACCCAATCCCACTCGAGATGCATCACAGAACACTGTGAAATCCTCATTACTGACAGGCAGAGCTAGCACTGGTGCTGTTGTCAATCTCCTCTTGAGCTCCTCAAAGCTCTCGTCACACTGGTCTGACCAGATAAACTTCTGGTTCTTCTGAGTCAATTTGGTCATAGGAGCTGCTATCTTTGAGAAGTTCTGAACGAACCTCCTGTAGTAACCTGCCAGTCCCAGAAAGCTTTTAATCTCAGTCACTGTCGTGGGTCTGGGCCAGTTAGCTACAGCCTCTATCTTCTTGGGGTCTACCTCAATACCCTCTGCTGATACCACATGTCCCAAGAAGGCAATGCTCCGTAACCAAAACTCACACTTCGAGAACTTGGCATATAAACCATGCTCTCTCAGTGTCTGCAGAACGATCCTCAGATGCTGGGCATGCTCCTCTGCATCTCTGGAATACACTAAGATATCATCGATAAACACAATGACAAAGTGATCCAGAAACTCACTGAATACCCTGTTCATGAGATCCATAAATGTTGCAGGGGCGTTAGTCAACCCGAACGGCATCACTAAGAACTCATAATGCCCATATCTGGTCCGGAAAGCTGTCGTAGGCACATCTGCCTCTCTGACTCTCAACTGATGATACCCAGATCTCAGATCTATTTTCGAGAAACAACCTGCTCCAGCTAGCTGGTCAAATAGATCATCAATTCGAGGTAAGGGATATCTATTCTTGATAGTGACTTTGTTCAACTGTCTGTAGTCGATACAAAGTCTGAGGGATCCATCCTTCTTTCTGACAAAGAGCACTGGAGCACCCCAAGGTGAGGTACTAGGGCGGATGAAACCCTTATCTACCAAGTCCTGCAACTTTTCTTTCAACTCTATTAACTCAGCTGGCGCCATCCTGTAGGGAGGAATAGAGATAGGTCTGGTACCTGGCAGCAATTCAATTTCAAACCCTATCTCCCTATCAGGTGGTAGTCCTGGCAAATCGTCTGGGAACACATCGAGAAACTCTCGGACTACTGGTACTGTGGCTGGTTCCCTCACCTGACTGTCTAGCTCTCTCACATGAGCTAGAAACCCCTGACAACCCCTCCTAAGCAAACGACGAGCCTGAAGGGCTGAAATCATACCTCTGGGTGTACCTCTCCTGTCTCCTCTGAAGACACACTCTGACCCATCCTGATCTCTGAGACTCACTAGCTTCTCTCGACAGTCCAAAGTAGCACTATATGCAGATAGCCAATCCATCCCTAGAATGACATCAAAATCTGTCAAGTCTAGAACCACAAGGTCAGCTGGAAGGCATCTACCCTCTATGAACACTGGACTGAAACGACAGACTGACACTGCCACTGATGGGTCACATCTAGGTCCACTGACCCAGAGAGGATACTCTAACTCAGAACTGATCAAACCCAATCTCTCTATGGCTCTCGAAGCAATAAAGGAATGAGAAGCACCGGGGTCCATCAAAGCATACACATCTGAACACCCAATGATGAGATTACCTGACACCACTGTGTTCGACGTGTTAGCCTCCTCCTGTGTCACTGTGAAAATCCGTGCTGGGGCTACCGGATTTCCACCTCGGGAACCTGCTGCTGAAGTAGAGGCTACCCCTCTCCCTCTACCTCTGCCACTAGTCTGAGGCATGACTGGAGCTGCTGGCCGTACAACTGGCTGTACCACACTGCCTGAACTCATCTGCTGGGATGGTGCAAAAGTCATCTGCGGACAATCCCGAGCAATATGCCCTTCCTGTCCACATCGAAAACAAGCTGTAGATCCCAACCGACAAACTCCTCCATGTGGTTTTCCGCATCGTCTGCAGACTGGAACTGTGCCAGAGCTTGAGCCACTACCTATTCCCAGACCTGACTTGACTTTACTCCAGAACTTACTCTTTGTTCCTTTTGCTCTATCCCATCTTTTACTGCTTGGTGTGGGGACTTTAGAACCCGAAGCCTGTGCCTTTGACTGTTTCTGAATATTGGCACTAGCTTCCATTTTCCTGGCTGCGTCTACTATAGTATGGAAACTCTCCTTTTCTGCTGGAAGAATCAAAGAAGCATACCTGGGATGCAGTCTCATAGTATATCTCCTTGCTTTCTTCTGATCAGTATCATAGGCTTGACCCACGTACTGAAGCAGATCCAGGAACTTATCTGTGAATTCATCAACACTCATCTCATCTGTCTGTCGCAACTGTTCAAATTCAATGACTTTCATCTCCCTCGAACTATCAGGAAAAGCCCACCCTGCAAACTCATTGGCGAACTCTCCCCATGACATGCTGTCCATTCTAGGCTCCACATAATTCTTAAACCATTCTCTGGCTTTCTTGCATTTGAATGTGAAACCTGCCATCTCAATGGCTCTCCTATCATCTGCTCCCAATTCACTGGTTATCATTCTAACTGCTCTGAGGTAATCAAATGGATCATCTCCCGTGTTATATTTAGGAGCATCCAATTTCAAGTATTCCGTCATTTGGACTTTACCTCCAGATGAGCTAGGTTCATGTCTGTCAACAACAGGGGCTACGGGTTCTGGTGATAGTATTGGTTCATTTGGCTCTAGGTGTGCTGCACTTGGATGGGTAGGGGAAGAGGGATACATAGGATATGGTGGATAGTAAGGATAAGGCATATAAGGCATATAAGGAGGATATGGCACAAAACTAGAGTACTCCGACATACCTCCCATCGGATACTCTGGATAGCCAAAACCTGAGGTCTGAGCACCTCCCTGCGACTCTCCCATACCTTCCTCAAAACTGCCTATACCTATGCTGTCATCTCTAGACTGATCAATCTCCATAGCTTCCCTCCTTTCCTCTGATCTTCCTCCCCTAGCTGTTCCTCTTCTGCTCTCGTCGACAGACCTTCTAGGGTCTATTGACGTACCTTCCCTGCTAGATCTCTGAGACCTTGCCCTTGGCAATGCAGGAGGACGAGCAGCTGATCTCTCATTTTCTGATGGGACTCCAGTCAATCGAGCTGATCGACGAGTTCCTCGCATCTTGACTCTGAAAACACAACATATAACAGACCACTTTAGCACATAAACATCACATAGCAATCATACACATACAACACTCATGGCATATCATAGCAGATAGGACTCAAGACCCTATCCTAGTGGACATGATTTCCTATTGTGCTTGACCACTTCTAACCTGTCTGAGCCCAATACTGTCTCTATAGGTCCGATCATGTGAACCTAGGGCTCTGATACCAATCTGTAACGACCCCAAAATGGACCGTCACCGGCGCTAGGATTCAGGTCGGCTTAAGGCCGCCAGAACCCGTAGCAAGCCTGCTATACTCTCTGTGTACCTGTAAACCTCATACATGATCATACATTTTCTGTGAAAATAAAACTCTTTTCTGAACCAAGGCTTAACCTGTGCATGCACTATCTCTGTACTCTGTACTCAGGTACTCTGTACTCTGTATCCCTGACTAGAGCTTGCTCTAGATGGGTTAACTCATACCTGTTAAGCCTGGTTTTCACATACAGGAAAACATATATACATATACAGATCATGTATAAAACATACATCACTAGGTCAAGCAACAACTATTACATCTTTTTAATATTACATGTCCACTCTAAGCTATTACAGATCTCTTTTCCTTTTCCTGTACTCTGCTGGACTGTCCCTGTACACTGTACACTGAACCTGCAAAACTGGGGTTAAGGGAGTGGGATGAGCTCTATAGCCCAGTGAGTAGAACAGTAAAACATCTCAGTAAAATATGATCTCATGGAATGCACCATATCACAGACAAGCCACATCAAGAGTAAACCTGTCACCACATAGTCCCAGTAACTCTGTGCCAGGGCGTAGAATCGAGCACCTGGTCTTCCTGTCATATATGTATATGTGTATATAACACCTCTGTACTTACCATTGCCAGGGCGTAGTCAAAGGCTCCTGGACTTCGCTATACCTGCCAGGGCGTAGTCAAAGGCTCCTGGACTTCCTGTCTGAGACTATTGGATCATTCAGCATTCACTCACATCACCAAATAACGATGCAATGCAACATATTCGTGAATACTAATGCAATCAACCTATGGCATAAACATGATGCATGAGATATGCTAAAAGCAGTTTGTGGTTCAAGTAAAAGTCATAAGTTTAGTTCCACTCACCTCTGGCTATCTGGACTGACTGACTCTGCAGGCTCTGAACCTCTGGAGCAGTACTCACTGCTGCTCTCTCTGGTTCCTCTGGTCTGTACCTATACAGATGGACTCAAATGAGGGACCAAACAAGCGTAAAATAACTCTCTTAAACTTCCCCAAGAATCCCCTTAAACTCACTCAACTATCCATGCAAAGCATGCAAAAGAAAGCTGGACAGGACACTTTCGGCGGCAGGTTCGGCGGCCGAAAGTCCTCTCCAGAGACGAAACTCAAGCACCTTCGGCGGCACCTTCGGCGGCCGAATCCCCCAAACAGAGCCGAACATGCAAAACAGGCTGTGGCAGCCAAGCCACCATGCAAGAGGTTCGGCGGCCGAATGAACCTTCGGCTGCCGAACCTGAGTTCATCCAGAACTCAGCTTCAACGGCAAACCATCTCCTCCTTCCCTTCAATCTCTCCAAACATGCCTACCTCCTCTACTCAACTCACCTGCGTACATGTGCACAGGGGTCCAAAACTATCTAATAACCCCAAACAACAAAGCAAACATAACACATAATCATATATACATGCATAACTCATCAAAACCACTATTTCTCACTTAACCATGCATCTCTCTCCCTTAACTTCCATAAACCCTTCAGACAACACATAAACAGGATCAAGAGCATTACTTACCTCCTGTAACAAGAAGCTGAACACTCTGAACGAAGAAAAACGGACCAACTTTCCTCAAACTCTCACACTCGCACAAACGGAGCTTTTGCTTCAAAACAGGCAAAACCTTGTGAACTATCAAAACACTCTGCATGAGCTGCTCAAACTCAGCAAATAAACCAGGGGAGACGTGGCCAACTTCTGGACATGATCTGGTGATCACACCTGTCCAAAACGCTGACTCAGGGATACCAAACTGCTGGCTAAGCAACTCAGCTTCGGCTGCCGAATCGCATGCAAAACCATGCAACATTCGGGGGCCGAACCTGAATTCGGAAGCCGAACATTGGGCACTTTCGGCGGCCGAACTTACCTTCGGCGGCCGAACTTGGCTCCTCTGCCTTGGTTCATTTCAACTCAAAACTCACTTCCATGAACCTTAACACATCATCACAAATCACATTACGGCGTAAAACATAAATATAGAATTCCGACACCCCGGATTCCACCAGACAACAGGAAGTCCGGTGCCGGATTCGAGCCGGGTATTACAATTGTCCTCAATATATAGGAAATATTAAAATGCAAAAGAAACTGAGTACTCCCCTGGGTGTGGTGTGCATGGTGCGATCCACTTGATCAAGACTCAAGTAATTGGGGAAGGAAAAAGAGTCCCAACTACATTGAGTAAAAAGTATAGCACGCCCTCTGATTTAGTCATAGCCCATCCTATTTTTTCCATGTACTCATGAAGTAACATGATTAGCTTCTCCTCTTTCAGATGAGGTGTGCCTCTAGCCCGTATGTTTGCATTTTTGTGCACTTCTAACTTCAATTCATATTTCTCCATAGCTAGCTGCAATTTAGTGCTGAATTCGGGCAAAACAAACTCTACCTTATCTGGAGGTTTGGGAAGGCATTGATCTGCATGGTCCTTTGGTTTAGGTGCTTGGAATACCATTTGTTCCTTGTGAGCATGGGCTGTTTGCATTGGATCCATGGCTGAATTGGTTTCAGTTTGCTCCTTCTGCGCAAAATTGGTCTGCAATTGAGGACTGGAAGGAGTTTCATGCAATGGAAGCTGAAGAGGTGCGATGGAAAATGTTGCAGGGCTGTCCTGTGATCCAAGTTGAGGTGGTTCGGTTGGAGTTCCTTCTGACTGCGCGAGATTGATCTGAAGAGGTTTGGTTGGCTCGCCTTTGTTCTGCGCATATTTGCAGTCCACCTGTTGGATGCAACAGTCAGTTTCTTTCAGTTCTGGCTCTTTCTGGCTCTCTTCCCTGCAAGGCTCATTGTTTAGTATATCATCTTGATTTATACAAAAAATATCTTTGCTCAAATAATTAATGACATCTAAACTATCAACAGGTTCTGTTTGACCAGGTTATTTGGACAAACAGTTTTCTGATTATTTCTCTTCAGCAGCTTGCTTTTGTACTTGTGAGCTTTCATCATCTGTCTCATCATCTTGAAACTCTTCCTCTCTTCTCAACATGTTTGCATTTGATGCGGTGGCAAATTGTTCCACCCGCTGTTGGAGGTTTTGTATAGAACTTGCCAATGTTTCCATCATCTTCTCAAGGCGCTGGTTTGTACTTGGAGGTTCTGGTTAGGCTTGATATCCTTGATAATCCTGGTAGTTGTTAGCCTCTGCATAACCGAAGTTTGGATAGGCTCCCCAACCTGGATTGTATGTATTATAGTATGGATCATGTCTTGGCTGTTCATAGAATCCTCCAAATGCATGAACTGGTTGGTCATTGAATCTCCCAAATGTATGTCTAGGCTGACTATTCCCATAAAGCATAGGACATTGATTAGTTAGGTATCCTACATATGCATAGGTCCCATATGGCCTTGGTGGCTGAAATGCTTGAACCTATTGAACTAGTCTTATGGCAAAATCTTTCATAAAAGATGTCAGTTCAGAAAGCTGAGAAGAAGTGTCAGGTGTACTTACCTCATTTACTCCTCTCTGCAGTTGCTTTTCTTCTCCATATTGCCTAGATGAGGCTGCAAGTGTAGAGATCAACTCTCTCATCTCTCTAAGTGTCTTGTCTGCAATGGATCCTCCACAAGCTACATCAATGAACTTCCTTTCTGATGAGAGCAATCCTCCATAGAAGAACTCTATGAGGGACTTATCTGACATGTCATGTTGTGGACAACCTGTACACAGTCTTTCAAACCTTTCCTAATAATCATATAAATCCTCAGTTGGTATCTGTCTTATGCTAGTGATTTCTCTTATTATGCCAATGGCTTTAGATGTTGGGAAATATTTGTTCAAAAAAGTTATAACCATATCATCCCAAGAAGTGATAGATCCAGGTGACAAATAAAATAACCAATCCTTAGCATAGTCATCTAGTGAAAAAGGGAAAGCTCTTAACTTAACATGATCTTCAGAAATACCTTGAGGTCTCATAGATGAATAGACAATATTGAACTCTTTCAAGTGCTTGTGTGGATTTTCATTTTGCAAACCTCTAAATTTAGGAAGAAGATGGATCAAACCTGTTTTCAGTTCAAAGGGAACTGTCAGAGGTGGATAGTTGATACAAAGTGGTGCTTGATCACCTATAGGTGTTGCCAACTCCCTCATGGTTCTTTCTCTTGGCATTGGAGCTCTATTTGCTGGATTTTCTTGAATTATTTGGTTATGGACAGCCTGTCCATTTTGGGCAGCATGTTGTGCATTAGGTTCAGCCATTGGTGCGGCTTGATGGTGCGGTTGGAGTGTTTCAGATGAAGCTTCTGCGTAGGGCACTCTTTCAAGTGCGATGGGGGCTTCTTCAGACCGAATGGCTAGCTTTCCTAATCTCCTGATGGTGCGTTCAATTTCCGGATTGTAAGACAGGGTGTCCCTACGTTCAGATCTGGTCATGAAAGAAAAATTAATAAGTTAGAACAATTCCCCGGCAACAGCGCAAATTTTTGACTCGCGGTTGTCGAAGCCGGTCAAAAACAACCTTTCTGGTTATCAACAATTTACAACTGCAGATAGTGGTGAAAGGATCGAATCCACAGGGAATTGAAAACTTACCTATTTTCCTTATCAAGACCAAGAGAATAAACTGAAACAAAAATAAACTGAAAGCAAAGTAAACTGAAACGAGATAAACTGAAAGCGAGATAAACTGAAAGCGAAATAAAAATAAATTGCAGTAAAAGTAAAATGGGGGGGTTTGAGATTGATTTGATTAACAAACTACTCAAAGCAATTAAAATAAGCGAATAATAAAATAAAAGAGAAATAAATAATAAGAAAGCTCTAGTTGAAGAATTGGATTCACTTCAGTTGTTGGGATTGATCATTGACACTTAGTTTCTTTTGATTGATTCAGTAGATTAGTTATGAAGATGGAAGACGCTTCTTACCATCATGTCTCTCATTATGATTAAACCAATTAGGGAACGTTCTCTAATTAATTACTAATTAACAAATTGCCAAGGAATGTCCTTGGACCTTAGGCATCAAACAATTGTTAATTGCATGAAGAAAGAGAGAGATCCAATCCTAACTACTCAAACGCATGAGATGTTGCTAGATCATACAATTTCCTTGATTTTTACACCAAGTGTTCTTATGTTTGAATAATCCAAGCAATTATGGACTTAAATCACCCAAACTAACATATTATTACCTTGCAATCAAGAATCAATTGGCCATATTGATCAAAACAACAAAGCAACAATGGAATTAAGCATGAGATTGTATGAATATTGAACAACAAAAGATAAACAATGTTTGATCAAGTCTCCCAATCCATAAAACAACTAAAGCATCACCTAATCTTCAACTAGAATAAAAGATTTCAGCCTCTCATGGCTGAAACAAAAACCAAAAATAAAAGAAAAGAAGAAAGGTAGAAGAAGAGATGTGAATCCCGTAGGTGTCTCCCAAGGGGAGTGTAAAGAGCATGCGGAGGCTCCTTATGTGTCTTTTTATAGTTGAAAAGTGTTGCCCTAGGTCATACTTGCTTCCTTATTAGTAAAGAGGCTGCCTAAGGTGCTGAAAAGGAAAGAATCGCGTTGCAAACTCTTCAGAAGGAAGGAGACGCGCGGCTTGCACTGAAGAAGGAAGGTGTGCGCGCGGCTTGGATTCAGAAGAGGAAGGAGAGGCGTGGCTTGAGCTTAGAAGGAAATAGGCATGTACCAAGGGATTTAGAAGAGGAAAGAGACGCGCCTTGGTCTTCAAAAGGCAGGTGGCATACACATGCTTTCAGAAGAGGCAGTGGAGCGCGGATCATTGATTGTGCAGAAGTGGAAAGATATCTGTCCTGTCTTTCCTTTTTAGGTAGAGCCTTCGTTTGAATTTTGAATGTTGAAATGCAGAAGAGGCAAGTGCGTCTTCATGAAATCTTGCTGCCTAAATAGGAAGATATGACTGCTGCAGTGTGTGCACATCTTTGAATAAGGAAAGAAAGATCTGCGATTTGAATCTCAAATAATCTTCTGACTGAGCTTTCCTTATTTGCTTTTACTTCTGCACTTTCCTTATTTGAAAACTTTCCTTATTTGAAAACTTTCCTTTTTTGACACTTTTCATATTTGACACTTTTTGGTAGTTTTAAGAGCATTTTCTCCACAATGTCTCTTTACACCTAATATCTGCAAAACATGATTAAAACCACAAAATTAGGTAGAAAAGGTGTAAATAAACATCAATAAGATTATGATAATATGGACTAAAATATGCTCTATCACATACTCACACCCAAACTTCCATCTCTCCTCTGATCATCCTCCACAGCTTCTCTCACATCCGCAGACATTCTACCCGGATCTGTTCTCCTCCTGTTTACATCAAAAGACCTTCTAGGGTCTCTTGATGTTTCTCCTCTGCTAGTTCTACTTGACTGTGCTCTTGGCAGAGCAGGGGGAAGGGCACCCATACCCTCATTCTCAGGTGGAGCTCCTATCAATCGTGCAGATCGACATGAGCCTCGCATTCTGTTTTTTGAAAAACAGCATATAACACATAAACATTAGCATCATATGGTTCGTGTGGATACACATGAACCCACATCACATACATAGCATATCATTAATGCACATGTATGATATCATGGCATTACACCTCATCATACTTTCATCAAGACAGGACTCTACATTCTATCCTAGTGGACATGATTTTTCCTATTGTGCTTACCCTTCTATGATATCTATGAGCCCGACACTCTCTAGGTTCGACCATACGAACCTAGGGCTATAATACCACTCTGTAACGACCCAGAAATCGGACCGCTACCGGCGCTAGGATTCAGATCGACTTAAGGTCGCCGAAACCCATAGCAAGTGTACTATACATCTTGTATACATGATAAAATCCCATACATGATCATACATTATCATAAAACTTAAACATTAATGAACCAAGGCCTGACCTGTGCATGTATCATAAACTGTAAACATAAAACCCACACTAGAGCCCTCATCAAATGCTCTAGTATGGTAAACATCACATGCCTCAAGCTTGGTTCAACATATCTCATCATTAAAAATTTTACATAAAGATCATGAACAACAGGGATTACAAAGGTAAAAACTAGGGCAAAGCACAATTCTAGTCCATTATACAATACATGTCCACAACTATTCTATTACATTAAACTATACCAGCTACTATGCCGACTTTCCGAGCTATCTTCGACCCTACAAACCTGGAGTTAGGGGAAAGGGATAAGCTACAAGAGCCTAGTGAGCAGAACATAAAAATAGTTTAATAAACATATGCTTATATGAAATGCGTCACAGCACAAACAAATCACAACAAAGATAGACTTGTCACCAGTAACCCTCTACATAATCCAATATGCCCGGCCCTCGACGGAGCTCCTCAGGACTTTCGCTTAAATATAACATAACATATCCATAAATGCCAGGAGCGTAGAATGGGCCTCGACCTGGACTTCCGTATCATATCATATCATAACCTGCTCGAGGGCTAGTGGGTCATCCAAAATCCATCCACATCAACAGTATATTATGCAATGCATCATATTCATGAATTCTAATGCAAACAACCTATTATATAACATGGCATTCGTGATGCATGAACATGCTCAAAAAGTTTGATTTCTTTAAAACAAGAGATTAGTTCAGTTCTACTCACCTCTGGCTGACACTTGACTTAAACTGGTGCAGTTACCTCACTGCAAGCCCCTACGATCTCCCTGGTCTGATCCTACACAGATGGACTCAAATGAGGGACCAAACATAACTATTACATGACTCTAAACAACATCCCAAACCCCCCTAAAACAACACAAAACATGCATACAAAATAAGCAAAGGAAGACTGGGCAGATGACTTTCGGCGGCAGGTTCGGCGGCCGAAGGTCCTCCATAGATCCGAAAGTCAGGCACTTTCGGGGGTAGGTTCGGCGGCCGAAGGTCCTCCATAGATCCGAAAGTCAGGGACTTTCGGGGGCGGGTTCGGCGGCTGAAATCCCTTTACAGATCCGAAAGTCCATGCTTTTGGGGGCAGGTTAGGCGGCCAAAAGGCTGCCTCCCATGCAGGTTCTGTAATACCCGGCTAGACTCCGGTATCGGAATTCCTACCGTCCGGTGGAATCTCGGATGTCGAAAACCTCTAGAAGGGTAAAACCATGTTTTCATAAAATGTTTTAAGGTATTTTATGGTTTTAAGCAAGAAAGGAATTGAGTTTTGAATGAAAAAGACCAAGGACGCATTTCCAGGTTCGGCCGCCGAACATTGGATAGTTTAGGGGGGCAAGTTAGGCTTCCGAAAGTTTCAAAGGTTCGGCCGCCGAACCTCATGTTCGGCCCCCGAACTTGCATGAGTTTTGGAAGAACTTTAGGCTGCCAAAAGGTGGTCTGGCAGCCCCTATAAAAGGGCTCCATGGCCGAAACGGGAGAGTTTTCTCCCCATTTTCGGCCACGGTGAGTTTCTGCTCTCCCTTGGTTGATCTTTGATGTTTTTCCTCTGATCTTTCATGTTTTAACAAGCTTTATGTTGATTTGAAGATATTTGAACAAAAAAAGAGCAAGTTTTGAAGCTTGGAGACCAAAGAGCTGATTTCTCCCCATCTCCAAGCTAGGATCGTCTCTCCTCTCGTTCTTCAAGAGGTAAGAGTAGATCCATAGTTCATTTCATGTTTTAAGCAAGTTTTATGAAGTTTCTTGGGGTAGAAATGCATGAGTAGGTTTATGGTGAGTTTTTGGTTAAATGTGTGTTTGTGAACAATGTATGTTGAATATGCATGTTTGATGTATTGTAGTTGGGGTTTAAGATAGTTTGAAGCCCCTAGGAGCTTATATGCTTGAGTATGCATGTTGTAGAATAGGAAAATGCATGATTGAATGAGTTGGGAGGCGTTTATGCATGAGAAAGGCTGGGTTCTGCCACTTTGGGAGGACCCAGGTTCGGCAGCCGAAGGCTCTTTCGGCCGCCGAACCTGCCTGTGGAGGCCAACTTTTGGCTGCCGAACCCTGCCCCCGAAAGTGCACTTTTGGCTTTGGAAGGGAGTTTCGGCCGCCGAAGGTGCCGCCGAACATGCATGAGTTTCGTCTCTGGAGGGAACCTTCGGCCGCCGAAAGTGCCGCCGAAGGTGCATGACTTTCGGCTCTGGAGGGCCTTTCGGCCGCCGAACCTGCCGCCGAAAGTGCCCTGTTCAGCCCTCTTTTGCATGATTTCTATGATTGTTTTATGGTGTTTTAGGGGGATTTTTGGGGAGTATTTTAGAGTCATGTTCATGGATGTTTGGTCCCTCATTTGAGTCCACTTGTGTAGGTTCGGACCCGAGGAACCGAGGACCCGAGGAACCGAGGACCCGAGGACCCCAGCAGTGAGTCAGCTGCTTCAGAGTCTTGGCAGAGCTAGCCTAAGGTGAGTAGAATGACTCTTTATGTTTCAAAGTAAATAAATTAGTTTTAGAGCATGTCTATGCATCACGAATGCTATGAGATATATTAGGTTGTTTGCATTAGAATTCTCGAATATGTTGCATTGCATAAAATGATGATGATGTGGATGGGTGTTGGATGATCCTTTAGTCCTCGTATGATATGATGTGATATGATATGGTATGGTATGGTATGGAAGTCCAGGTCGAGGCCCATTCTATGCCCCTGGCACTATGTTAAGAGAAAGACCAGGTCGAGGCCCATTCTACGCCCCTGGCATTATTGGAATGTTATGTTATGTTATGTTATGTTATGTTAAGAGAAAGACCAGGTCGAGGCCCATTCTACGCCCCTGGCACTGTTGGATATGTAGAGGACTATTGGTGACAAAACCATCCTTGATATGATTTGTCTGTGATGTGATGCATTCCATTTAGCATATGATTTAAATGTTTTATTATTCTGCTCACTGGGCTCTAGTAGCTCACCCCATTTCCCTAATCCCCCAAGGCTGCAGGTACGGGATAGACCAGGAGGTCAAGAAGAGTAAAGTCATGGTCATGTAATAGCTAGTGGTGGACATGATGAATATTGAAATGTAATGAATAGTATTAAGTAGATATGTAATGTAAAGATGTTATTGAGGATTTTAGTTGTGCTTGACCCTAGTTGGATGTTAATCACTTTGCTTGCATGATCTTTCAAATGTAATGGTTTAATGATGTTTTAAGTAAGCCAAACTCACTATATGTTATGTTACCCCATTGGAGCTTTGTTAAGGACTCCAGTGTGGGGTTGATGATTATGTATATGAATAGTGCATGCACATGTTGAGTTTGGTGAATGAATGAAAAGAAAAAGTTCAAAATTTTTATGTATGTGTTGATCATGTACAGGATTAAACAGGTTTTCAGGATGAATGTTTGGCTTGCTACGGGTCTCGGCGGCCTTAAGCCGATCTGGATCCTAGCGCCGGTAGCGTTCCGGTTTCCGGATCGTTACAGATTGGTATCAGAGCCCGAGGTTCATATGGTCGGACCTGGAGTGTCGGGCTCATAGATGTTTTAGAAGGTCAAGCACAATAGGAAGATCATGTCCACTAGGATAGGATGTAGAGTCCTGTCTTGAATGATGATGTGAAATGCCATGATTATACGGATGTGCATTAATGATATGCTATGTATGTGATGTATGTGATGCGGGTTCATGTGTTTGCACATGAACCATTTGATGCTAATGTTATGCTATGTGTGCTGTTTTTCAGTAAACAGGATGAGAGGAACTCATTGATCTGCACGATTGACTGGAGTACCACTGGAGGATGAGGGCATGAGTGCCCGTCCCCCTGCATTGCCAAGGGCAATGTCTAGCAGGTCTAGCAGGGAAAAAGCAGTGAGAGACCCTAGAAGGTCTTTAGATATGAACAGAAGCAGATCAGTAAGGGGAACAGTTCAGGGAGGAATGCCAGAGGATATGGGGGATGATATGGATGTGGATCAGAGGAGGGATGGCAGTCTTGGAGTGAGTATGTCGGAGGAGGGTATGGGAGAGTCCCAAGGAGGCACTCAGGCCTCGGGATTTGTTCAGCCACCCTAGTACCCACCATTTTCTCAAAATCCCGGGTATTCGATGGGAGGTACATCGGATTACCCTAGCTTTAACTCTTACCACTCCCGCATGCCATACCCACCTTTCTACCCACCATACCCACAGTACCCTATGTACCCACCCCCATCTTTCTACCCAGGTATAGCAAACCCTACCCCAAGGGATGCTGCACCTCCTCCACCAGCAGCAGCACCTACTATCCCAGAAACCCAAATGCCTAAACCTAGCTCATCTGGAGGGAGCAAGGTCAAGATGACTGACTACATGAAGCTGGGTGCTCCCCAGTATGAAACCGGTGATGACCCATTTGTGTATCTTGAGAGGGTCAGAACGATTACAGATGAGATAGGAGCTGATGACAGTAGAGCCATTCAGATGGCCGGGTTCACACTAAAATGCAAGAAGGCCCGTGAGTGGTTCAAGAACTATATGAACCTGAGATTGGACAGCCTATCATGGGAGGAGTTTGCAAATGAGTTTGCAGGATGGGCTTTCCCTGACAGTTCAAGGGAGTTGAAGATGATTGAATTTGAGCAGTTAAGGCAGTCAGATGAGATGAGTGTGGATGAGTATACAGACAGGTTCTTGGAGCTGTTGCAGTTTGCTGGGTAGAATCTGGATACAGATCAGAAGAAGTCAAGGAGGTATATCATGAGGCTCCATTCCAGGTATTCCTCTTTGATTCAGTCAGCAGAGAGGGAGAGTTTCCATGCCATTGTGGATATGGCTCGGAGGATGGAGGCTAGTGCAATCATCGAAGGGAAAGTTAAGCAGTCAGTAGCACAGCCTTCTGTTTCCAAGACCCCAGGTGGGGGAAGGTTAGACCCTTCTTCTCTGAGTGCAGCAGCTTCAGGCAGTAAAAAGTGGGGTAAGGCCAAGTCTAAGAAGAACAAGTTCTGGAGCAAGATCAAGTCAGGTCTGGGATTGGAAAGTGGCTCGAGCTCAGGTGCAGATAATGCAGTATGTAGGAAGTGTGGGAAGCCGCACAAAGGTGTATGTCTGGTTGGGACGACAGCCTGCTTCAGATGTGGGCAGGAGGGACACATGGCTCGGGAGTGTCCTAGAGCAGCTTTTATGGCACAGTCTCAGCAGACAGCTTCTGGTAGTATGGCTCAGCTAGCAGCTCCAGCCGCGACTCAGGCTAGTGGCAGAGGCAGAGGGAGAGGGGCAGCCTCTTCTTCAGCCGGTTTCAGAGGTGAACGTCCATCAACCCCAGCACGGATCTTCACCATGACACAGCAGGAGGCAAATGCATCAAACACTGTGGTGTCAGGTAATCTCATCATTGGTTGTTCAGATGTTTATGCCTTAATGGACCCTGGTGCATCTCATTCTTTCATTGCTCCGAGGGCCGTCGAGAGGTTGGGTTTGATGGTCTCTGGGTTAGAGTGTCCCCTATGGGTCAGTGGACCCAAGTGTGACCCGTCAGTGGCAGAGTCAGTCTGCCAGTGTAGTCCGGTCTTTATGGAGGGAAGATGCCTTTCTGCCGACCTTGTGGTTCTAGATTTGACAGATTTTGACGTCATTCTAGGGATGGATTGGCTATCTACCCATGGTGCTACCTTGGATTGCAGAGACAAGGTAGTCAAGTTCAGATGTCAGGATGGGTCAGAGGTTGTCTTCAGAGGAGACAGGGTTGAGTACACCTAGAGGTTTGATATTAGCCCTTCAGGCTCGTAGGCTACTCAGGAGGGGTTGTCAGGGTTTTCTGGCTCATGTGAGAGAGCTGGATAGTCATGTTAGAGAGCTCGCCTCAGTGCCCATGGTCAGTGAGTTCTTAGACGTTTTCCCAGACGAGCTGCCAGGTTTACCACCTGCTAGGGAGATAGAGTTCGAAATTGAGTTGATGCCTGGAACTAGACCGATCTCTATCCCTCCCTACAGGATGGCACCAGCAGAATTGAAGGAGCTTAAGGAGCAGTTGCAAAAGTTGGTAGATAGAGGCTTCATCCGACCGAGTACCTCACCTTGGGGTGCTCCAGTGCTATTTGTGAAAAAGAAGGATGGATCTCTCAGACTTTGTATCGACTACAGGCAGTTGAACAAGGTCACTACCAAGAATAAGTACCCGTTGCCAAGGATCGACGATCAATTTGACCAGCTAGCCGAAGCAGGTTGTTTCTCTAAGATAGATCTGAGATCGGGGTACCATCAGCTGATGATAAGAGAAGAGGATGTGCCGAAGACGGCATTCAGAACCAAATATGGGCACTATGAGTTCCTTGTGATGCCGTTCGGGTTAACCAACGCCCCTGCAGCATTCATGGATCTCATGAACAGAGTATTTAGCCAATACCTGGATCACTTTGTTATTGTCTTCATAGATGATATCTTAGTGTATTCCAGGAATGCAGAGGAGCATGCCCATCATCTGAGGTTGGTTTTGCAGACCTTGAGGGAACACGGCTTGTATGCCAAGTTCTCCAAGTGTGAGTTCTGGCTGAGGAGCATTTCATTCTTGGGGCATGTGGTGTCAGAAAATGGAATCGAGGTAGACCCCAAGAAGGTGGAAACTGTAGCTAACTGGTCTAGACCCACTACAGTGACAGAGATCAAGAGCTTCTTGGGTTTGGCAGGTTACTACAGGAGATTCGTTCAGGACTTCTCTAAGATTGCAGCTCCCATGACCAGACTAACTAAGAAGAACCAGAGGTTTGTGTGGACCGACCAGTGTGAAGAGAGCTTTGAGGAGCTAAAGAAGAGGTTGACTTTAGCACCGGTGTTAGCTCTGCCATCTAGTAATGAAGACTTCTCAGTGTATTGTGATGCGTCCTGAGTGGGACTGGATTGTGTGCTAATGCAGAATGAAAGGGTGATTGCTTATGCTTCTAGGCAGCTGAAGAAGCACGAGTTGAATTACCCTACACATGACCTTGAGATGGCAGCGGTAATCTTTGCACTCAAGATGTGGAGGCATTACCTTTATGGGGTAAAATGTGAGATCTTCACCGATCATAAAAGCCTGCAGTACATCCTGAGTCAGAGAGAGTTGAATTTAAGGCAGAGAAGATGGGTAGAACTGCTCAGTGACTATGATTGCAAGATCCAGTACTATCCGGGTAAGGCAAATGTTGTGGCAGACGCCTTAAGCCGGAAATCACTTGGCAGTTTGTCTCATATTTCGGCAGAGAGGAGGCCAATAGTGAGGGAATTCTTTGAGCTCATCAATGAAGGTCTACAGTTGGAGTTGTCTGGTACAGGTACTTTAATAGCCCAGATGAGAGTGGCACCTATGTTTCTGGAGCAGGTGGCTCAGAAACAGCACGAGGACCCAGAGTTAGTGAAGATTGCCAAGACTGTTCAGTCAGACAAGAACGAAGAGTTCAGATTTGACAGTAAGGGGATCCTCCACTATGGGAATAGATTGTGTGTACCAGATGACGTAGGTCTGAAGGGAGACATTATGAGAGAGGCTCATAATGCCAGATACAGCATTCACCCCGGAGCCACCAAGATGTATCAAGATCTGAAGAGGGTTTATTGGTGGCCAACTATGAAGAGAGAAGTGGCACAGTTCGTGTCAGCCTGCGAAGTATGTCAGAGGGTGAAGCTGGAACATCAGAAGCCGGCTAGAATGCTTAACCCACTACCTATTCGAGAGTGGAAATGGGAGAACATTGCTATGGATTTCATGGTGGGGTTACCGGCATCATCCAACAGGTTAGACTCCATATGGGTGATTGTGGACAGACTGACCAAATTTGCTCACTTCATCCCTGTCAGGAGTGGCTATTCTGTGGACAAGTTAGCGCAGGTGTATGTAGATGAAGTCGTCAGGCTATATGGGGTTCCTGTTTCAATAGTGTCTGATAGAGGGCCCCAGTTCACCTCCAGGTTTTGGCGGAATCTGCAGAACGCTATGGGTACCAGGTTGGATTTTAGCACTGTTTTCCATCCTCAGACGGACGGACAATCAGAGAGGACCATCCAAACAATAGAGGATATGCTCAGAATGTGTGTGCTGGATTTTGGCGGTTCTTGGAGGCAGCATCTACCTTTGGTGGAGTTTGCCTATAATAACAGCCATCATGCTAGCATCGGGATGGCTCCATATGAAGCTTTATATGGAAGGAAGTGCAGGTCGCCTGTCTGTTGGGAAGAAGTTGGAGAAAGGGCCTTGGCAGGTCCTGAGCTTGTAGAGATCACCAGCAGAGTGGTGCCCATAATCAGAGAAAGGATCAAGACTGCTGCAAGCAGGCAAAAGAGTTATGCAGATATCCGCAGAAGGCAAGTAGAGTTTCAGGAGGGGGATTTGGTATTGCTCAAGGTGTCTCCAATGAAAGGGGTGATTCGGTTCGGAAAGAAAGGTAAGCTAGCTCCACGATACATCAGACCCTTTGAGATCTTGCAAAAGATTGGGAATGTATCGTATAAGCTAGATTTACCTGCTTCAATGGAGAGAATCCATCCGGTTTTCCATATTTCTATGCTACGAAAGTTTGTGTCAGATCCGGGTAAGGTTCTTAGTGAGCCTGATATGGAGATCCAAAAGGATCTCACTTATGTTGAGCAGCCAGTACGGATCCTAGACACCCAGATCAGAAAGCTAAGGAACAAGGAGATCCCGATGGTGAAAGTCCTTTGGAATCACCACAACATCGAAGAGTGTACCTGGGAGACACGGGAGTCCATACTCCAGCAATATCCTCATCTCTTCTAAAGTGAGTTTTATGTGCTTTGTATGTATGTTCATGTTTTATGCTATGTTTTATGCTGTGATATGTTTGTTTAGTGAACATTCGGGGACGAATGTTCTTAAGGGGGGGAGAATGTAATACTCGGCTAGACTCCGGTATCGGAATTCCTACCGTCCAGTGGAATCTCGGATGTCGGAAATCTCTAGAAGGGTAAAACCATATTTTCATAAAATGTTTTAAGGTATTTTATGGTTTTAAGCAAGAAAGGAATTGAGTTTTGAATGAAAAAGGCCAAGGAGGCATTTCTAGGTTCGGCCGCCGAACCTCAAGTTCGGCCTCCGAACATTGGATAGTTTAGGGGGGCAAGTTAGGCTTCCGAAAGTTTCAAAGGTTCGGCCGCCGAACCTCATGTTCGACCGCCGAACTTGCATGAGTTTTGGAAGCACTTTAGGCTGCCAAAAGGTGGTCTGGCAGCCCCTATAAAAGGGCTCCATGGCCGAAACGGGCGAGTTTTCTTCCCATTTTCGGCCACGGTGATTTCCTGCTCTCCCTTGGTTGATCTTTGATGTTTTTTCTCTAATCTTTCATGTTTTAACAAGCTTTATGTTGATTTGAAGATATTTGAACAAAAAAAGAGCAAGTTTTGAAGCTTGGAGACCAAAGAGCTGATTTCTCCCCATCTCCGAGCTAGGATCGTCTCTCATCTCGTTCTTCAAGAGGTGAGAGTAGATCCATAGTTCATTTCATGTTTTAAGCAAGTTTTATGAAGTTTCTTGGGGTAGAAATGCATGTGTAGGTTTATGGTGAGTTTTTGGTTAAATGTGTGTTTGTGAACAATGTATGTTGAATATGCATGTTTGATGTATTGTAGTTGGGGTTTAAGATAGTTTGAAGCCCCTAGGAGCTTATATGCTTGAGTATGCATGTTGTAGAATAGGAAAATGCATGATTGAATGAGTTGGGAGGCGTTTATGCATGAGAAAGGCTGGGTTCTGCCACTTTGGGAGGACCCAAGTTCGGCAGCCGAAGGCTCTTTCGGCCGCCGAACCTGCCTGTGGAGGCCAACTTTTGGCTGCCGAACCCTGCCCCCGAAAGTGGACTTTCAGCTCTGGAAGGGAGTTTCGGCCGCCGAAGGTGCCGCCGAACATGCATGAGTTTCGTCTCTGGAGGGAACCTTCGGCCGCCGAAAGTGCCGCCGAAGGTGCATGACTTTCGGCTCTGGAGGGCCTTTCGGCCGCCGAACCTGCTGCCGAAAGTGCCCTGTTCAGCCCTCTTTTGCATGATTTCTATGATTGTTTTATGGTGTTTTAGGGGGGTTTTTGGGGAGTATTTTAGAGTCATGTTCATGGATGTTATGTAATACCCGGCTAGTCCCCGGTATCGGAATTCCTACGTTCCGGCGGAATCTGGATCCTAGTGCCGGTGATGGTCCGGTAAGCGGGCTGTTACATGTTTGGTCCATCATTTGAGTCCATCTGTGTAGGTTCGGACCCGAGGAACCGAGGACCCCAGCATTGAGTCAGCTGCTTCAGAGTCTTGTTAGAGCTAGCCTAAGGTGAGTAGAATGACTCTTTATGTTTCAAAGTAAATAAATCAGTTTTAGAGCATGTCCATGCATCACGAATGCCATGAGATATATTAGGTTGTTTGCATTAGAATTCACGAATATGTTGCATTGTATAATATGATGATGATGTGGATGGGTGTTGGATGATCCTTTAGTCCTCGTATGATATGATGTGATATGATATGGTATGGTATGGAAGTCCAGGTCGAGGCCCATTCTACGCCCCTGGCACTATGTTAAGAGAAAGACCAGGTCGAGGCCCATTCTACGCCCCTGGCATTATTGGAATGTTATGTTATGTTATGTTATGTTAAGAGAAAGACCAGGTCGAGGCCCATTCTACGCCCCTGGCACTGTTGGATATGTAGAGGACTATTGGTGACAAAACCATCCTTGATATGATTTGTCTGTGATGTGATGCATTCCATTTAGCATATGATTTAAATGTTTTATTATTCTGCTCACTGGGCTCTAGTAGCTCACCCCATTTCCCTAATCCCCCAGGGCTGCAGGTACGGGATAGACCAGGAGGTCAAGAAGAGTAAAGTCATGGTCATGTAATAGCTAGTGGTGGACATGATGAATATTGAAATGTAATGAATAGTATTAATTAGATATGTAATGTAAAGATGTTATTGAGGATTTTAGTTGTGCTTGAACCTAGTTGGATGTTAATCCCTTTGCTTGCATGATCTTTCAAATGTAATGGTTTAATGATGTTTTAAGTAAGCCAAACTCACTATATGTTATGTTATCCCATTGGAGCTTTGTTGAGGACTCCAGTGTGGGGTTGATGATTATGTATATGAATAGTGCATGCACATGTTGAGTTTGGTGAATGAATGAAAAGAAAAAGTTCAAAATTTTTATGTATGTGTTGATCATGTACGGGATTAAACATGTTTTCAGGATGAATGTTTGGCTTGCTATGGGTCTCGGCGGCCTTAAGCCGATATGGATCCTAGCGCCGGTGGTGGTCCAATTTCCGGGACGTTATAGGTTCGGCGGCCGAACCTTGCTTCAGCGGGCGAACCTGGGTTCTCCAGTGACTCGCGGTTGTCGAAGCCGGTCAAAAATAACCTTTCCGGTTATCAACAATATTACTACTGCAAATAGTGGTAAAGGATCGAATCCACAGAGATTTGAAAACTTATCTATTTTTCTCAACAAGACCAAGAGAATTAACTGAATGCGCAACTGAAAGCAAGTAACTGAAAGCGGAATAAAAATAAAGTGCAATAAAAGTAAAATGGGGGGTTTTGAGATTGATTTGATTAGCAACTACTGAAAGCAATTAAATAAGCAAAATAGAAAAATAAAAGGGAAATCAAATATGAGAAAGGTCTAGTTGAAGAGTTGGATCCACTTCAGTTGTTTGGCTTGATCATTGAAACTTATGTTCTTTAGATTGATTCAATAGATCAGTTATGGAGATGGAAAACGCTTCTCACACCATGTCTCTCCTTATGATTAAATCAATTAGGGAAAGTCCTCTAATTAATTACTAATTAACAAATTGCCAAGGAACGTCCTTGGGCCTTAGGTATAAAAACAATTGTTAATTGCATGAAGAGAAAGAGAGATCCAATCCTAGCTACTCAAATGCATGAGATGTTGCTAGATCATACAATTTCTTAGTTGTTACACCAAGTGTTCTTATGTTTGATCAATTCAAGCAATTACGGACTTAAAATTATCCAAACTAACAATTAATTACATTGCAATCAAGAATCAAGTGGCCAATTTGATCAAAACAACAAAGTAATAATAGATTCAAGTACCAAATTGTATGAATATTGAACAAACCAAAGACAAACAGTTTATGTTCAGATCTCACAATCCATAAAACAACCTTAGTTTCAACCAATTTTCAACTAGAATAAAAGGTTTCAGCCACTCATGGCTGAAACAAAAATCAAAAACAAAAGAAAAGAAAGAATAAGATGAACCGAAATTGAGAGGAGAAGGGAAGCTTGGTGTGCCGGCTCCTTCCTTGGCCGAATGGGAGAGTGTCTTCAATCTGCTGTGTGGCAGCACTTAAGGTCCTTTAAATATCATTTGTGTGTTGCCCTAGCTGATGCTTGCTGCCCAAGTTTGTCAAGATGCTGCCCAAAATGCTACCCAAGGATGGCTTGCACAAGTTGTGCCGCCCATGCACATGTGAAGTGGGGGAGGCGTGTGCTTGGTCTTCAAATGCAAGGAGTGGGTCCTTGCTCTTCACTTGCTGCCCATATGTCTTCAAGTTACTGCCCAAGCTGCCCAATTGGCTCCTTCACACTTTTCTTGCCGTCTATGCACAAATAAGAAAGGTGGAGCCTTTCTTTGCAATTTGAATTTTGAATGTGCAAAGTATGAGGTGGCAAGCATATGATCTTTGGATTTAGCTTCTTTAAATAGCTGGAATTTGAAATTCAAAATTTGAATATGAATCTTGAAGATTTGAAATTCAAAATACTTTCCTTATTTGGCTCTTCATTTATGGCAACTTGAGATTTGGCTTCTTGAATGTGGCAAAGACTTCTTGAATGTTTGAAATTTGAATTTCAAATTGGTTTGGCTGAATGTACTTTCCTTATTTGCCACTTTCCTTATTTAGCTTCACTTGATTTCAACTTGGCAGGCTTGCTCTCTTTTGCTCCAATTAAGGCAGTTTTAAGGGTATTTTCTCCAAAATGTCTCTTTACATCATTTTCTGTAAAATAATATCAAAAGCACTAAATTAAGAAGAAAACATGTAAATTGACATCAATAATATCATGATAAAATGGGCTAAATTATGCTCTATCACCCAGCTAGGCAGAACCCGATTCTGCCTTATACATTCAGCCTCCAAAACTCTCAAATCCTCACACCCAACTCCTCAAAAGCATGCATACTCACTCAAACATGCACAAGGGGTATAAAACTAGCCTAAACCACAACAAACAACTATAAAACATCACAAGAGCAAGCATTTATCATCAAAACTAACACAAACTCTAACACTTTAGATCTAACCAATTCATGCATTTTTAACCCTTAACCCTTTTTAAAACTTACTTAAAACATAGAAAAATGCAAGGATCTACACTTACCACTTGAAGATCTAAGGTAGATGCGACCCAAGCTTAGAGTTGAGGAGAAACGGTCTCCAAACTTTTAAAATCTTGGATTCAAGCTTAAAACTTCAAAAACAAGAGAAAACTCATGAATATTTTGAAGGAAAAACAACAAAATCAACAATGGGAGGGCAAGAACTCACCTTTGCCTAAAAACGGAGAGAGAAACTCTCCTATTTTCGAACTGGAAGCCTCTTCTAGATGGCTGACCAGACCACCTTCGGGGGCCGAAAAGAGAGCTCCTGCGGCAGCACCATGTTCAGCGGCCGAACCTGGTTTTTCTCCTCCAAAACATTTTTCTTCAAAACTTTTTTCTTTCTTTCTTAAAACCTTAAAATTTTCAAATTCATTTTATAAAAATCTTATTTTAACCTTCTAAGGGGATTTCAGCTTCGGAAATTCCGGATTCCAACGAGGATTCCATCGAAAGGTTGGAATTCCGACGCTGGAGCTTAGCCGGGTATTATAGCCGGCCACATCATCTCTGAATTCACAGGAAATACTATGTTTATCTTTATCCTTTTGCAATATAAAAGGAGAATTATCACATAAAAAAAGTACGATATCTCTAATACTATTCAAACTCTAAGTAATCCATTACATTCTCTCTATTTTCCAAAACATTGATTTGAGTGTCGGAGTGACTGCTATAGGCATCCGCTATCGCCTCACGTTTCCTCTCTTGCAAGTTCTAACCAATCGCAGCTTAATTCCATTTTGGTCACGTCATCAAACTAAACTCAGTGTCATAAAAAATTATCGTTAATAATAAAATTATAATACTATTATTACTAAATAAATTTATTAGTTACTATAATGCGTGGCTAAAATCTTTAGTGATATAAGTTATATCTTAAAACTTTTAACGATCATTTTTATCAACCATTTTCAGCAACTAACATTTGATCCGATAAACCAAATCTTTATAAGATTTATTTATAATATTATTATTTCATTATTTTAAAAATAATATTAACATATTAAGTTTTCCTTATAATAATTAAAATTCTAAAACTATTAAAAATAAATATTTAAATAATTAAAGCTCAAATAAAACTTTACAAATAATAATATTTATTATATTAAAAAATAATTATAAACAAAATAATTGATAATAACAAAATTAGTAATACCTTTCAAATCATAAATGATTAAATTTAAAATCTAATATTTTATGCAAAATAAAATAAAAAATGATTAAAGTTAATAATTAATATACTATTTATTTTACCTATAATTTATTTTATAATTATAATATAATAATTTTTTAAAAGATTATATATTCAACAATTATATTATATAAGAAACATTATTATATAAATAAAAGTTTTATAGTTTACTACACTATTATAATAATAAGTTGATTAAAGTAATATATATGTTTTTTTAATTTTATATTACGACAATTTTTTTAACTAATTTTGATTAAATATAGTCATGATAATTTAGTATTGTAATAATGTTTTATAAATGATTAAATTTTAAAATTAATAATTTTATATAAAATAAAAATATAAAATTATTAAGTTTAAAATTTTTATCACAATAGAATAAAGATAATCAGTAATAAACTATTTATTTTAGTTATAATTTATATATACTATACAAATAATAATATTTTTATTATATTAAAAATAATTATAAATAAAATAATTAATAACAAAAAAATTTATTGTATTTTTTTAAATTATAAATTACTAAATTTAAAATCAATAATTTTACGCAAAATAAAAATGACTAATTTTAATATTTATATTATAATAAAATAAATTTAATTATTAATAAAATATTTATTTTACGTATAATCTATTTTATAATTATATTTTAATATTTCTTTTTAAAAAGTGATACACTTAATAACATTATTTTACATGAAATATTATTATATAAATTAAAGTTTTATATTTTACTGTAATATTTATAATATTTTATCATAATTAATAAATTAACTAAAATAATATATTTTCTTAATTTTATATTATGATGATCTTTTTAATTAAATTTGATTGGATATAAATATGATAATTTGATATTATAATAATAGAATATAAAATTTCAGTCTTATAAATAACTAAATTTTAAAATAAATAATTTTATCTAAAATATAAAAATAAAATTATTAATTTTAAAATTTTTATCACATTAGAACATAGTTAATTAGTAATAAACTCTTTTAGTTTAATTATAATTGTACTATAATTTCTTAAAAAATCCTAATTTTATTAAATAAAAACATTATTATATAATTAAGAAAATTATATTTTACTATCATATTTATAATTAAAAATGGATATATATATTATGATTTTTTATCTAATTTGAATTATATGTAAAGTATAATCATAATATAGTTTAGTATTATAATAACAAAAGCTCAAAATTAATTAGCTATTCAAATAACATCTTATAATTAATTTTTTTTAATTATCTATAAAAAAATATAAAATTAATATTATTTATAAATATTTAATTTATATATTTTTAAATATAAACTTAAATTAATTTTATAATTTATATAAATATAAAGTTGTTAATCTTTATACTTAAATTATATTTAATTAATTTTATTATAATTTAAAATAAAATGTATTAAAAAAATAAAAGTAAAAAACTCTCTTTTTTTGTCTTAAAAACACAAATGGTTCATTTAACTTTTATATAAAATCATAAATTCAATAATAAAACCTATTAATAAAAATTAATGTATATCTAATCAAATGTAATTTATATTATAATGATATTATATAAAAGTAGAATTATATATAAAAATTAAATCATAAATATAATGAGTATAAACAAAAGTGTGAAATAAGTTGAAATAAAAAGATAATATATTATAGATCAATAGATATATTAATTTGATGAGAAAATTAAATTTGACCCCAAAATTAAAAAATATGAAATTTTAATTTTTTATCCAAATTTATCATTAATTATTATTAAAATACTAATAAACTTAAATAAAATAAAATAGATTGAATAGATTTTATATTTAAAATTTAAATAAGTGATAGTTTTATTTAGTTTTTTAATATCTATTTAAAAATAAATTTAAACTAAAAATTAAAATTTAATATTGTTGGCTCTGTTATATGGTAAATAGATAAATTTAGATTTTTAACTATATTAATTTATTTGGAGAAAATATAAAAGATTATATTCTTTCAGTATCATAATTTTTAATTTTTATCCTTTTATATATATTAAAAAATAATATTTTTTATTAATTTTATAATTATACCCATTTTAAAAATATTAAATTTTACTAAATATTAAAATTTATTTTGAGAAATTTTTTAAAAGTTAAATAAAATTAAATAAAATTATAATAATCGATTTATATATTATAGTAAAAAAATAGGAAAGTGAATAATAATTTCAAAATAATTAGAAAAGAAAAGATTGAACAACCATTATGAGATGGAGGTACTACAATTTTAGTCATTATTTAGAATTATTTGATTGTGGATAACATAATTCATGAAGTTTAAATTTTCAAGAAGTACCAAAATTTTATTTATTCGTTTGATAATTTTTTCTTAAATTTATGGAAAGTTAAAATATTAAATATTTTTTTCTTTGATATGAGAAAAATAAGTTATTTTTCATGATTTAATTAAATTAAATCCTATAATGTTCTTCTCTTAAAAAAATAATCTATTTTAACTATGTTAATAAAAATGAATTACCAACTGTATGTAATAGTTTTATATAAAAATGAGAAAAAAATATTACTTAATCTTTATAATATGAAAAATTCACTAGTTAATTTTTTAATTTTAAAAAATATATTAAAATATTTATAACATTTTAAAATGTCTATTAATTATTCTCTCTATTAATTTTGCCATTAAATATTTGATTATTATATTTTTATGATTTTAAAAAATTTATTAGTTAATTATTTAAATTTTTAAAAAATTTATTAATCAGTTCCTTTACATTAAAAACATTTTAAACCTTTTAAAATTGAGAGATTTATTATTTAATTTTTGGATATTACTATTATTAACAAGTTAGTACTTATATTTTTAAAAATCTATTAAAACGTTTTTATCTTTTATTTCTGTCAATAAAATAATATTCTTTTTTTCTATTTTTACTATTAAAAATATTACAAAAAATCAAGTTATTTTTTTTTCTTTTTATAGACGCCTCCTCTTCTTTGCTATTAAAAATATTTCTTCTATTTTTACTTATATCTTTATATTTTTTTATTAATAATGACAATATTCAAAAAATAAATAAGAGATTTTATTTAAAAGTAAAATTGAATTTAAATTTTATTTATTTATTTTTAACATAAAAAAAATCAAAAAATTATTTTATCGATAAAAAAAGAGATAAAAATATTTTAATAAATTTTTTAAAATATACAGACTGATTTGTTAATAATAATAATATTTATAGATTAAATAGTAAATTTTTTTTAAAAATATTTAACGGTTTAAAATAAATTAAAAAATTAATTAATTTTTTTTAAAATATTAAAAACGTTTGAATATATTTTTAAAATAAATTAATTAATTAGTGTTTTTTTATGTTTTAATATGTTTTTAAATTAAGAAAATTAATTAATAAATTTTTTTATATTATAAAAACTAAATATTATAAATAAAATGCATTAAAAAAAAACCTATCCAACCGTGTGTTCCAGAAAAGGTTACAAAGAGGTACCGAGGTCTCATTATTTTCATTAATTTGACGGCAGAATACGGATAGGAAAACCACAGCATTGTTCTTTTCACTCGCACGTGGATACTGACAAAGCACGGTTTTCTTTCTGATTCATCTTCTCTCGTTCACACTCACTATTGAGAAGCCAGAAGCAAAATCCAGTTTTATGGAGATCAAGCCAGGTTTATCAGCTCTTGTCACTGGTGGCGCCTCACCATTTCCGATTGGGGACAAGAGCCTCACAAAAGTAAAGATATTTCTTTGTCCAATGGACAATTGACCAAATTTAATTACTATGATTATCAAAGTGCTTGGGAACGAACGTTTCTAAAACAAAATGACCAAATGTCTATTTCATTTTTCTTTTATATCTCTGATGACTTTCCCTATCCAATACCTTATTGGTTCCATTATTGGTGGAATAAATTTGGTATAGATTCAAGTATTATACCTGAATCAGTTCACCTAGCCCATGATCAATTTTTTGATAATGCACAATTACCGGATCATATTATCACATCTCCTAAATGGCTTATTTATTCCCACCTTTTTCATATCCCATGGATTTATATGTCAGAATACCAAATAAAAGACCAAACCCTAGATAATTTTCAAATACCAAATCTAGTTCGCAAATACAAAATAAAATGGTGGACTAAAACCGATCCAAATAATTGTAGCCCAAAAGCTGTAGACCAATTTCTGTCCTCTCAACCGCAATATTGTAAAACCTTGAGCCCAATTCAAATTACCAAACAAGAAACATTCCTAGCTAGGAAACAACAAGTCATGGCCCAAATGGCCAAATGTACTTCAGAAGAAGAATATGACAAATTATTGGAAGAAATAAAAGAAACCAAAAGCTCTGTCTCTTCTCCTATAGATCTCTCCAACGACAATGATGATTTTTTCACACAAGCAGAGATATAAATGGCCCACACAGGACCCACAAGGCATATGATGTAAGCAACAAAGAGAAGAAGCATTTACCAGAAAAAGACAACAAGTGGCCGACAAAGAAAAAAGCGAAATGACAACAAGTGGCCGACAAAGAAAAAGAAAAAGAGAAAAAGACAAGTGACTCAACAAAGCACTGAAAGAAAAAGACAAAGCAGACAAAGAAAAAGAAAAGCAAAAAAGACAAGTGACTCGACAAAGCACTACTAGCAAAAGGCAAAGCCAACTCACGGACCGCTCAACCAAAATGAAGAAAAATTTGAAGTCCGTTGCCTATATAAGGCACTCTCATACTCAAAGAAGGACACACCGAAATTCACAAAGAAATTTCTCTCTCTATGTACTTAATGCTTTTAGCTTATTTTTCAATTTGTAAGGAGTTCCAAGTTTACTACAACTGGAACGTAGCAGTTTATGTTTAAACAAAGTTTGTAAGTAAGTAATTTGTATTTGTATTTTGTATTAATAATATTTGTATTATACAATTGCTACTGTATAAGTCCGTGTTGACGGCAAACCATTCTCTCTCTCTACGTTTATCATTCTGAGTTAATTCTGGGCTTCCAGGTTAACAGTGCAGGAACCCTGACCAATAAGTATGTTCTGTGCTTGCAGTTCAAACTGATCTGGCACAACAGAAACCATGAACATTGAAATAGGAATATTTTATTGTCATATTTATGATCAATTTTATATTTTATATTATTGTTATGATTGTAAAAGTTGGTATACTATTGACATTATTGATCCTTATTGTACTCTTGATATTTTATAACTTTAAATCAAATAATGGAATATGTAATTTTAATTTATGTTTATGAATTAGATAATGGATATGTTACTGAATACCATGTGTATTATGGAGTGTCTCTTTATATACTTTACCATTCTTTATTAGAAATTATAATATATCATCAATAAAATGAGATTTATAATAAGCGCATTAGAACAATTAAGTTTAATAGACTTAACAAATAAAGGTGAAGTAGAAATTTTTAGACATTGCTTAGTAAGACAAGGAACACATATGTATGAATGGCATATAACAAACCATAACAATTTTTGTGATTGTAGGGAAACACAAAGAACACTAGACTTATTTAATTGCATTATAGCCTACTTAGACCAATTATTAAGAGATAATAATTTTTAAATCAGAGAAATATTTAAATCATACCTGGGATCGAAATTATGGTATCAGAGCCATTGAAGAATCTAGCTATTTTACACTATTCAAATTAAGTTTTAGGGTTGTAACTGTGTCACGAAAGCCATAAGTCAGGCAGAAGAGTGTAAGACCTGCAGTGCGAGTAGAGAAGGAAGTGTATGTGAAAACCCTAGGATTTAATATGAATATGTTTAGAAGAACTAGATCTTCTAGGTCTAGACAACCAGATGACGAACTCATAAATGACTTAAATATTAATACAGATAATAGTAAAACAATTTTATCTAGAGAAAGTATTTGGAATAATCAACAATTAACAAATTGGAAACCTCCCAAAACACCAATAGATACAATATATAAAACAGGTATATTAGATTTTAAATCAACCAGAGCGATTAAAACAAAAGAAAAAGTAGTACCTTTATATTCTGAAAATCAATCTATGAGTCTATTAAGTAAAAAGACTATATTAAAATATATTAATCAAGGATATAGATTCATGCATATAGGATTAGTACAAATTGCCATCAAACCATTAACAGTAGAAGGATTAAATACTAGTATGCATGTAGCATTAAGAGACTGTAGACATCTTAATTACAAAGATTCTTTACTAGGATTATTTGAAACTAGTTTAACAAATGGACTAATATATTCAAACTGTTTCCCTAATTTTACAATTTCATTAACTGACCCTCATATAATGAAAATATTGACATTAGACATATTAACACATAATTATAATATGTTAAAAGGATCCCATATTTATGAAGTATTTTATCGACTAAATTATAAAATCATGAACACAGGATTATGTCCTAATGCCATTGATCATAATAGACAAACAGGAGAAACAATTTTTTGGGAAATTGATCAAACCAAAGCTAATATAAATATACCAAAGGCGATACAATGGAAAGATGTCAATCTACCAGAAACATGGAAATATCCAGTCAAAACAATGCCAAGCTTACCTGCTAAAGAAAATACAGAAATAGATTATATTATTCAAAATAATGATGGAACAGTAGAATTAAAATTTAAAAGATCTAATTCTTTTAGACAAACCACTCCTAGTATATATCAACCATCTAGACATTCCTTAGAATCTTCCCGTAGAAGACATACCATAGATATACAGACAGATACAAGTATCTCTGAGGACTCCACTATTCCACATTACCCAGGACCTTTTGTAGGAGAAACTTTTGGAACTAAACCAATAGAGGATACATTTGATCAACATACAAAACCTCAACATACAACATAAGGTATCAAAATACAAGAAGGTGTTTTTAGACAATGCCAATTTAGTCAACCATATGAAGATAGTAATTTTTCTATTAATACCTTAACCCAGACCTTTACACTAGACAAAGACCAAATTCAAGCTGACTATATGTCAGATACAAACCGGGGGAAACGAGACATATTTTTACAAACCTATTCCAGAAAAGATGGTTGACCTGAATTGAATTTTAACTGGGAAATGTTATGATTTGTGGGGTTTTGTTAATGCTGATTTTGGCTTTGAAATTTGGTTGATATGACTTGGAGTGGGTGCGTGGTATTTAAGTTGAGATCAAAATCTCTTTGCATATTTATAATTGAAATTTATGATTGCAACTTCAAAGGCATTTACGTCAATGCAATTGCTGCAGGCTATAAATTGCTTTCTCCATGATTATGAATTTCTCGCATTGTATTGTGTGCTGTGAATAGATCCTACCTTTATAGCCGTACATGCTTGAGAAAAAGAAAGATGCAATTAATAACTTTAAGGATACGTGGAACCATGATATTTTGTTATACGTGGAATATTTTCAACTCTATGATCGAGATAGGAATTATTTACCTTGGTTATTTGGTGGTGATCTACATGTAGGGAAAGTGCTCAGTTTAGCACTTGGGGTGAAGGGAGTATTTGTGACAGTAGTTGATTTCTCAGATGAGAAGGGGAAGGAAGTTGCATCCCTTATTGAGAAACAGAATGCCAAATTCCATTCCAAGTTGGAATTTCCAACTGCTATGTTTGTTAGATGTGATGTGGCAAACTCAAGTAAGTTTTACCACTAATTCATCTTTTATATTTTTCAATTTCATTTATGGAAGCTAGCTTTGCCTTTGAGCTTGATGATTGTAGTGAATGATTTAATGTATTTCAATAGAGAAAAGTGATACATGTTTATATACAAGTATTCCTGTAATTATGCTAACTAAATAGGAAGGTAAATCCTTAAAAATTAATCTAACTAATTAGTAAGGGACTATCTACCATATTATAGTTGGCTTCCTATAATACTCCCTCTCAAACTAAAAGCCCTACAATACTTGATAATAACAAATTATCAAATTAAAAGCCCTATGGTACTTAATAATAATTAGGAAGTTTATCCTAATCTTAACACGATAACTAGAAGTTTATCTTATTCTATACAAGGCCTATTGGACAAAAAGGATCACAATTTTGCGTTTAGGCATGATTATAGCCAAAATTTTTAATTTTGAATGACAAAATCTCAACTTTTAATTTTGTTACAATTATAGCCAATATATAAGATAATTTATGAAATTGGACAGAAAAGTCTAAAATTTTAAGTTTAATCATAATTATAGGTAAAACTTTCAATATTATACTTAAATTTTTTAACCTTTTTTACAATTATGACTAATCAATTTTAAATTATGTGTTGTTGATTTACCCTTTTAAATATTTAGTTAAAATCTATATAACCGATTCTTTAACCTTAATTAACCACATATGTTAAAAACACTTAAATCTTATTATTCCAATCCCCAACTCTTATCATCTAATTAACTATATATCTTAAATCACACTACTTTTATTGTCCTTATCCCTAATTTAAACTTTAAAATCCCTAATTTAAAATTAGTTAGACTTAGAAATTCATTCAAAATGAAGATTTCATATTTCAAGTTATTAAATTTAGATTAGGTCTAACTCACTCGAAGAGCTAGGTCTGACTTAAATGTAACATGATATCAGAGCTTCTCCATCTGATGTTAGGCCGCCCTTTAAGTATTTCAGTCTCTATCCTACATCGGTTTGGGATAGGGGGCATGTGCCATGATTTTAAATTGTGGCCACGTTCGCGGTCGCAGTTGCAGGTAAGGGAAATAGGTTTGTAACAACTGTAACATAACAGTAACGACCTTGCCCTACGCAAATTTTTTAAAATAATTTGCAAAGTTTATAAAATGAATTAATATTGATAGATATAAGTTAGAATAATATAAACCACTATATAATAGATATAAATGCATCAAATGTATACTATATAACTTAGGTTAAACATCATTGGAACAAACTAATGAAATGAAATTAAGTAATACACCATAAATTAATTATAAAAACCTATACCTTAATTTATTTATAATAACTAACATAGGTATTATAACTTGTTCTAAATATAAACTACATTTACCATTAGCCATTAACAACTAACTAATAAAACTTGAGCGTAAAATTTTATGTAAGGTATCTTATAATTAATTTAATGAAATAGATTTCTGAGTATAATTTAAAATAAGAAAAAGTCATACTATTTTATATATTGGGTAAACTAATAATTCAAACTATAATTTTAACTCAAAACTGACATCAAAATGTTCTTTAATCAATAAAAATATACAAAAAAGTAAATTATAAAAATAAAAGCAAAAAAAGAAAAATAAACTCATCTTTTAGAAAAAAGATACTAAGGAATGGAGTAGTTTATATGGATCTAAGCTTATAAAAGAAAAATATAGGAATAAATGAGTTGTTTGAGAGGAAAGAAAAGAGATTTTGAAAGAAAAGGGCTCTTAAATTGCTGGATCTCAATGGAATCTCAAAATACATTATGTTTGCCATGTAAAAAAGGATTGAATTATTGGTGATGGCCGTTATCTTTACTAAACATTTGGTAACAACCGTTATGTTACATAATGACCGTAACAGCCGTTACATATGCAAATCACCGTTACATATACAAATCAAAGGGGCCTTTAAATAACAAGGTAATCGGTAATAGCCACCCTCCATTTTTCGTTACGTAACATAACGTAACAGATTGTTATTTAAAACCATGTCATGTGCTCCTTATAAGGTTTGGAGCACTTACACCTAATCCAAATTTAAGATGGTACTAGAGTCTCCCCATCCGATGTTGGGTCTCTTTTAAATATTTCACGCATTAATTAATTACTAAGTGTGAGAAGAGTGTGCTGAATCCCACATCAGTTTGAGTTTGGGATCATGTGCCCCATAGTTTTTAAAGGTTCAAGGCGCACTAAGGCATCAAGGGGTCCTGGAGCCTAGGCACAAGGTTGCAAGGCACAGGTGCACGCCTGAACAACGCAAGTCGCAAAAATAAAAAAATATTAAGAGTGAATCCCGCCATCTGAATGGCTCTGCTATCATTGGCCCCTAACTCATCCGCTATTATCTTCACTGCCTTGATATATTCAAACGGGTTATCACCCGTTTTATACTTAGGAGCATCCAACTTCAGCTAGTCCGTCATTTTCACCTTGTTCCCTGCTGATGGGTTAGGTTTGGGTGGTTTGATTTTAGAAATTTCTGGTTCTGCTGGGGAGGAGGTGGTGCAGCATTCCCTGGATTAGGGTTTGCTAGATTCTGGTAATAAAGGGGTGGAGGTGAAAACATGAGATAAGGTGGATATGGTGGGTAATAGGGAGGATAGGGCATGTGTGAGGGGTACGGGTGGTAGCTAGAGAAATCCGATGGGCCTCCCATTGGATACCCGTATCCCTGTGGGTAGGGTTGGTACTGAGGTGGGTAAGCAAAACCCGAGGCCTGAGCGCCTCCTTCAAATTCTCCCACACCCTCTCTTGAAAAACTCACACCCAGACTTCCGTCTCTTCTTTGATCATCCGCCACTGTCTCCCTAATATCCGCATATATCCTTCCTGGATCTGTTCTTCTTCTCTTTACATCAAAAGACCTTCTGGGGTCCCTTGACGTCTCACCTCTATTAGTCCTACTCGACCGTGCTCTTGACGGAGCAGTAGGAGGAAGGGCATCCATGCCCTCATTTTCAGGTGGAACTCCGGTCAATCGTGCAGATCGACGTGAGCCTCGCATCCTGTCTTTTGAAAAAACAACATTTATAACATACACATTAGCATCATATGGTTCATGTGGACAACCATGAACCCACATTATATACATAACATATCATCAATGCACATGCATATTATCATGGCATTAAACATCATCATACTTTCATCAGACAGAACTCTACATTCTATCCTAGTGGACATGATTTTTCCTAATGTGCTTGCCCTTCTATAACATCTATGAGCCCAACACTCTCTAGGTCCGACCATATGAACCTAGGGCTCTGATACCACTCTGTAACGACCCAGAAATCAGACCGCTACCTGCGCTAGGGTTCAGATCGACTTAAGGTCGCCGAAACCCATAGCAAGCCTACTATACAACCTGTGTACCTGATAAAATCCCATACATGATCATACATTATATCAAAAACTTGAACATTCCATGAAACCAAGCTCAACCTGTACATGTATCAAAACCATGGTTTCAAATAACGGCCGTTACGTAACGTAACGGCCGTTATTTACAGGTAACGAAGGCTGCCGTGGCCGTTAAGGCCGTTAAATAACGGCGAGAGAAAAATGTTGCCGTAACGGCCGTTATGGCCGTTACGCAACGGTAACGACCGTTACCGGCCGTTACTTTACTTTATATCAGAATCTTGCATTATTGTCCAGCAGCCAGCAGCTCAGGAATCTTGCATAGTTTGTCCAGCAGCTCCAGCCTCCAGCCTGTGCTTCACGTGAAAAATCTCTACCTTTTCTACTTCTTTTTATTCTTTAGTCTTTACTTTAGTTTCTCTTGAACTTCCATCCAGCACTTTGAATCTCTCCAGCAGGCAGCACTTCTTCTCCATTTCCTCCAGCCTCCAGTCCAGCAGGCAGCACTTCTTCTCCTCCATTTCCTCCAGCCTCCAGCAGGCAGCAGCAACACTTCTCCTCCATTTCAGTTCTTCTTCTTCCATAGTTTTTTTCTTCCATAATCCATACTTATTTCCAGCCTCCATTGAGGTAAGTTACTGTTTAAAATTTATGAATTTTATGTTTATTTGATATATTTGTACTTATTATTAAGTTATATAATTTAATTTTAATTATACCTTTTAATTTCATGAACTTTACAAGTTATAACTTACAAGTTACAACATACAAGTTACTTTATTATAATATATTTTTTGTTTACACATTAATTTGAATTTAATTTAAGTTGCACATTAATTTGATAATATATTTTTTATTTTACAGTATATTATTTGATAATTTGAAAATGCCGAGAGGGGAATCTGATAAACCAAGTCAAGATATTGGATGGAATTTTGCTACTCCTACGGGAAAAAAAGGAGAAATGACCTGTAATTTTTGTGGTAAAAAAATAACCGAGGGGATAACTCGCTTGAAGCAGCATTTGGCAAATATACCAGGGCAAGTTGCTAGTTGTCAAAAAGTTTCTGCACAAGTAAAAAAAGACATGGGTAATATGTTGAGAGGTTTTGAAGCTGCAAAAAGGGATAAAGCAAAGAGGGCAAGGGAGTTGGAAGATGAAATCATGAAGATGACAGAAGTTGAGGGTTCAGAAATTGCGAGGCGCGAAAGCATGCTGCAGTTTGATGAAGATGCTTATAGAAGGAGAGCTTCTCATTATGAAAGTGGTGGGAGTAGCCATCAAGCTCCTCCTCGCTCGGGAATTAGTCGTTCAGCGACCGTTCATCATGTCCACATTCTATCTACTACATACAACTGACTTCAATACTCTTGCTGACCTCCTGGTCTACCCTGTACCTGCAAACCTGGGGAATTTGGGAGAGGGGTGAGCTACTAGAGCCCAGTGAGCAGAATCATAAGGCATTTAAAACACATGCTATCATGGAATGCATCACATCACAACTAATCATATCAAGGATGAATTTGTCACCATATAGCCCTCTACATAGTCCAATCATGCCAGGGGCGTAGTGCAGGCCACATCTGGTCTTTCTCTTATACATAACATAACATACATAATCCATGGTGCCGGGGGCGTAGTGCAGGCCACTTCCGGTCTTTCTCTTACATAGTGCCAGGGGCGTAGTGCAGGCACGCCTGGACTTCCATATCATATCATCATGTCATAACATATGAGGGCTAGTGGATCATTCAACGTTCATCCACATCAACAACATATTATGCAATGCAACATATTCGTGAATTCTAATGCAAACATCCTAATATATCTCATGGCATTCATGATGCGTGAATCATGCTAAAACTTTCATTTAATTTAATTTAAAGCATCAAGTTTAGTTCCACTCACCTCTGGCCGAAGCTCTACTGACTCAGAAGCAGCTGACTCACTGCTGAGGTCCTCGGTTCCTCGGGTCCGAACCTACACAGGTGGACTCAAATGAGGGACCAAACAACTAGAACATAACTCTAAATACATCCCCCAAAAACCCCTTAAAACATCATGAAACAACCATAGAAGAACATGCAAGGGAAGGCTGGACAGGGCACTTTCGGCGGCAGGTTCGGCGGCCGAAAGTCCCTCCAGAGCCGAAAGTCAGGCAGGTTCGGCGGCACCTTCGGCGGCCGAAACTCCCAGACAGAGGCGAAACTCATGCATGTTCGGCGGCACTTTCGGCGGCCGAAACTCCCAGACAGAGACGAAAGTCTCCTTTCAGGGGCAAGCTTCGGCAGCCGAAGGCTGCTTCCACAAGAGGGTTCGGCGGCCGAAAGTCCCTTCGGCTGCCGAACCTGATTTCTCCCAAAGGGCAGAAACTTGGTTCAAACATGCACAAATGCCTCCAAACTCATACCATCATGCATTTAGCTCAACCAAAACATGCATACAAGCTCCTAGGGGTCACAAACTACCTTAAACCCCAACTACAACACATCAAACATACATTACAAGCCACATTGCTCAAAAACTCATCAAAAACCCATAAACTCAACATAAGCTTACTCATGCATTTTCTACCCCATGAACTTGCATAAAACTTGTTCAAAACATAATGTAAGCTAGAGATCGACTCTTACCTCTTGAAGATCGAGAGAGAGACGACCTAAAACTCGGAGGTGGGAGAGATTGGGTTCTTGAACCTCCAAGCTCCAAAACTTTGCTCAAAAGCTCAAATCTTCAAAACAAAGTTAAAACAAATGAAAAACTTGAAAGATCTAGAGGAAAAACATCAAAGATCGATGAGGGACGGCGGAGAGCTCACCTTGGCCGAAAATGGGGAAAAAGCTCGCCCGTTTTCGGCTAAGGGACCCTTTTATAGTGGCTGTCCAGGCCACGTTTGGGGGCCGAATGTGCCTCCGCATGCATGCCATGTTCGGCGGCCGAACCTGGGCTCCCCTCACTTATGCCTTCGGGGGCCTAAGGCTCACCCGAAATGCATGCATGTTCGGCGGCCGAACCTGAGCTTTCCTCCAAGGTTGTTTTTATTCAAAACTCATTTCCTCTTTACTTAAAATCATCAAAAACATTAAAACATTTCATGAAAACATGGTTTTACCCTTTTAGAGGTCTCCTGACATCCGAGATTCCACCGGACGGTAGGAATTCCGATACCGGAGTCTAGCCGGGTATTACAAAGTTGATGGAGAAGTTTCCAAATTTGTATTGGACAGCATGCAGTGCACATTGCATTGATTTAGTTTTAGAAGATTTTGGAAAGAGGAAGAATATAAAGACCGTCATTGAGCAGGGAAAAGTTATCACCCAATTTATTTACAATCATAATTGGGTGGAAAATTACATGAAGAAATTTACTGATGGTCGAGATATAATTCGCCCCGGGATTACTAGATTTGCAACTAATTTTATTGCATTGGAGATCTTCTTCGATGTAGAACGGGGTTAAGAAACATGTTTGAATCCGAGCAATGGGTAGGAAGTAAATATGGCCAGGCTACCAGTGGACTAGCTTATGAAGCTAAGAAAATTGTTCTTAGCTTGGATAGAGAGGGAAGAAATTTTTGGGAGAAAGCCGAGCAAATTATGAAAATCCAAGAGCCATTGCTTAAAGTGTTGAGATTAGTGGATGGTGACGAAAAACCAACAATGGAATTTATATATGAAGCAATGGAATGAGCAAAATTGGCCATTAAGCAAAATTCCAGAAGTTACATAGACTACTGGAAAATTATTGATGCTCGTTGGAATTTTCAATTACATCATGATTTGCATGCGGCTGGTAAGAAGCACATAAACTTAATACTTAATACTTTAATAATTTCTATATCTTATAAATTTTAATAATATTTTTATGATTTGCAGGATATTTTTTGAATCCTCAATATCAGTATGGTCCACACGATATTGGAAATGATAGTGAAATTATGGCAGGCCTTAAAAATGTTATTCAAAGGCTAGAGAGTGATTTGGTAAATCAAGCCCATGCATTGAACCAAGTATATAATATATAGCTAACTTGAATAATTTCAATAAACAATTTTAGTAGTATAATAAAGCAAATAATTTTTTTTATTGGTGTAGACACAACTTTATAAGCATAAAATGGAGAGTTTTGGTCCGCCTTAGCACAAAAAGCCATTAAATTCACTGATCCAGGTAAAAATATAAGATTTACACATTATGTTATATTTTTAGTGTTCTAAAATATAAAATCAAATATTTGAGAAAATAACCTATATTATTAAAATTATTATATGTTTTAATGCAGCTGAATGGTAGATACATTATGGTGAAAGTGCTCCTGAACTACAAAGAATTGCAGTAACAGTGTTGAGTCAAACCACTTCTGCATCTAATTGTGAAAGAAATTGGAGCACTTTTTCACTTATACATACAAAGACGAGGAACAGATTACGGTATCAAAAATTGCATGCACTCGTCTTTGTTCACTACAATATGCGGCTGAAGTTGAGGAATTTGAGCAGAGAGAGTCGGCATGAGCTAGAAAAGAGTTATAATCCAATTAATTTGGATTACATTTTCGAGGAAGATGATCCACTAAATCCTTGGTTGGAGGAAAGGGAAAATCCTGCACTTGATGGTGAAGAAAATCCTTGGCTAGAGGAGGATGAGTCCGCTCCATCACAATCACAACAAGTTAATGCTCCAACTCATGGACATAATATTGGAGGCAGTTGTGATGCTGAACCTGAAGATTCTTTTATACTATCTAGTTCCAGTGATGATGATGATGGTGGTAGTGGTCAGGGTGGAAGAGGTGAAGGTTGTGGAGCTATTAGTTCATTACAATCACATGATGATCCCTCTTCATATCAGAGGCATAGTCCATCTCCAGCTCCAGCTCCAACTTTGCAACATACATATCACAGATCCCGTGGTTCTGGTGGTAGCAGTGATAAGGGAAAAGGTGTTGCACATGGAGAGTGTTTTATGGATGCATATAATTATGGATATGGGACTTATGGTGCAAGTGAATCTTCAATGGAAGCAACCTCTACTAGTGATTATGGATATAGAGGAAATTTTCAATGAGATTACTCAAATCCATATCCATATCAGCCTCCTCCATCGTATTCTGATTTATCTTTGTCAGAGCAATCATTCTCCCGCACTCAAACCCAGTCCAATCCTAGTGATCAATTTGGTATGGGTTCATTCTTCAGCTTTGATCCATCACAATACTATCAATATCATCAAGATCAAAACTCTCAATCACAAGATGAAGGTGGTGGATCTACTCAAGAACCTGCTAGACGCTCATTCTAGTTGTAATTGAGGTAAGTTACTACATATAGTGTTTAAAATTTATGTATTTTATGTTTATTCAATATATTTGTACTTGTTTATAAGTTGTATAACTTAATTTTCGTTATATCTTTCAATATATTTTAATTTCATGAACTTCACAAATTTTCTAAAAAAATTTGCACCGCGACAGGCCGTAACCGTTACGTTATGACCGTTACAGGCCTGTTTCCGTTACCCGCGACCGCGACCGCGAACGCGGTCGCGACCGCAATTTGAAACCATGATCAAAACTGTAAACATAAAACCCATACTAGAGCCCTCATCAAATGCTCTAGTATGGTAAACATCACATGCCTCAAGCTTGGTTCAAACATAACTCATAATTAAAACTTTTACATAAAGATCATGTTAATAGGGATTACAAGGACAAAAACTAGAACAAAGCACAATTCTAATCCATTAAACAATACATGTCCACAACTATACTATTACATTTGTCTATACCAGCTACTATACCGACTTCCCGAGCTATCTTTGACCCTGCAAACCTGGGGTTAGGGGAAAGGGATAAGTTATAAGAGCCTAGTGAGCAGAACATAAAAACAGTGTAATAAACATATGCTCGTATGAAATGCGTCACAACACAAACAATTCACATTAAAATGGACTTGTCACCAGTAACCCTCTACATATTCCAATAGTGCCCGGCCCTCGACGGAGCTCCTCAAGACTTCCTCTTAAACATAACATAACATATCCAAAATGCCAGGGGCGTAGAATGGGCCTCACCTGGACTTTCCCTTACATATTGCCAAGGGTGTAGAATGGGCCTCACCTGGACTTCTGTATCGTATCATATCATATCATCTCGTGGGCTAGTGGGTTATCCAATATCCATCCACATCAACAGTAAATTATGCAATGCATCATATTCGTGAATTCTAATGCAAACATCCTAATATATAAACATGGCATTCGTAATGCATGAACATACTTAAAAAGTTTGGTTACTTTAAAACAATAAATTAATTCAGTTCTACTCACCTCTGACTGATGCTCGCCTAAACTGACGCAGTTATCTTACTGCAGGCGTCTACGGTCTCCCAGGTCCGATCCTACACAGATGGACTCAAATGAGGGACCAAACATAACTATTACATGACTTTAAACAACTCCCCCAAAACCCCCTAAAACAATAAAAAAAACATGTACACAAAATAAGCAAAGGAAGGCTGGGCAGGGGACTTTCGGCGGCCAAAGGTCCCTCACAGATCCAAAAGTCAGGGACTTTCGGGGGCAGGTTAAGCGGCCAAAAGGCTGCCTTCACAAGCAGGTTCGGCGGCTGAACCTGGGTTCTCCAGCAAGGCAGAACTCGATTCTGCCCTATGTACACAGCCACCCAACTCTCCGATCCTCACACCTAACAACACAAACACATGCATACTCACTCATCATCATGGTTTCAAATCGCAGTCGTGGCCGCGTTCGCGGTTGCGGGTATCGAAAACAAGCATGTAACGGTCATAACGTAACGGTAACGGCCTGTCGCGGCGCAAATTTTTTTAGAAAAATTTGTAAAGTCTATGAAATTAAAATATATTGAAAGATATAACGAAAATTAAGTTATACAACTTATAAACAAGTACAAATATATTGAATAAACATAAAATACATAAATTTTAAACATTATATGTAGTAACTTACCTCAATTACCACCAGAATGAGCGTCTAGCAGGTTCTTGAGTAGATCCACCACCTTCATCTTATGATTGAGAGCTTTGATCTTGATGATATTGATAATATTGTGATGGATCAAAGCTGAAGAATAAACCCATACCAAATTGATCACTAGGATTGGACTGGGTTTGAGTGTGGGAGAATGATTGCTCTGACAAAGATAAATCAGAATACGATGGAGGAGGCTGATATGGATATGGATTTGAGTAATCCCATTGAAAATTTCCTCTATATCCATAATCACTAGTAGAGGTTGCTTCCATTGAAGATTCACTTGCACCATAAGTCCCATATCCATAATTATCTGCATCCATAGAACACTCTCCATGTGCAACACCTTTTCCCTTATCACTGCTACCACCAGAACCACGGGATCTGTGATATGTATGTTGCAAAGTTGGAGCTGGAGCTGGAGATGGAGATGGAGATGGACTATGCCTATGATATGAAGAGGGTTCATCATGTGATTGTAATGAACTAGTAGCTCCACGACCTTCACCTCTTCCACCCTGACCACTACCACCATCATCATCATCATCACTGGAACTAGATAGTATAAAAGAATCTTCAGGTTCAGCATCACCACTGCCTCCAATATTATGTCCATGAGTTGGAGCATTAACTTGTGATTGTGATGGAGCGGGGTCATCCTCCTCTAGCCAAGGATTTTCTTCACCATCAAGTATAGGATTTTCCCTTTCCTCCAACCAAGGATTTAGTGGATCATCTTCCTCGAAAATGTAATCCAAATTAATCGGATTATAACTCTTTTCTAGCTCATGCTGACTCTTTCTGCTCAAATTCCTCAACTTCAGCCACATATTGTAGTGAACAAAGATGAGTGCATGCAATTTTTGATACCGTAATCTGTTCCTCGTCTTTGTATGTATAAGTGAAAAAGTGCTCCAATTTCTTTCACAATTAGATGCAAAAGTGGTTTGACTCAACACTGTTACTGCAATTCTTTGTAGTTCAGGAGCACTTTCACCATAATGTATCCACCATTCAGCTGCATTAAAACATATAATAATTTTAATAATATAGTTAGTTTCTCAAATATTTGATTTTATATTTTAGAACACTAAAAATATAATATAATGTGTAAATCTTATATTTTTACCTGGATCAGTGAATTTAATGGCTTTTTGTGCTAAGACGGACCCAAAACTCTCCATTTTATGCTTATAAAGTTGTGTCTACACCAATAAAAAAAATTATTTGCTTTATTATACCACTAAAATTGTTTATTAAAATTATTCAAGTTAGCTATATATTATATACTTGCTTGGTTCAATGCATGGGCTTGATTTACCAAATCACTCTATAGCCTTTGAATAACATTTTTAAGGCCTGCCATAATTTCACTATCATTTCCAATATCGTGTGGACCATACTGATATTGAGGATTCAAAAATATCCTGCAAATCATAAAAATATTATTAAAATTTATAAGATATAGAAATTATTAAAGTATTAAGTATTAAGTTTATGTGCTTCTTACCAGCCGCATGCAAATCATGATGTAATTGAAAATTCCAACGAGCATCAATAATTTTCCAATAGTCTATGTAACTTCTGGAATTTTGCTTAATGGCCAATTTTGCTCTTTCCATTGTTTCATATATAAATCCCATTGTTGGTTTTTTATCACCATCCACTAATCTCAACACTTTAAGCAATGGCTCTTGGATTTTCATAATCTGCTCGGCTTTCTTCCAAAAATTTCTTCCCTCTCTATCCAAGCTAAGAATAATTTTCTTAGCTTCATAAGCTGGTCCACTGGTAGCCTGGCCATATTTACTTCCTACCCATTGCTCGGATTCAAACATGTTTCTTAACCCCGTTCTACATCGAAGAAGACTCTCCAATGCAATAAAATTAGTTGCAAATCTAGTAATCCCGGGGCGAATTATATCTCGACCATCAGTAAATTTCTTCATGTAATTTTCCACCCAATTATGATTGTAAATAAATTGGGTGATAACTTTTCCTTGCTCAATGACGGCCTTTATATTCTTCCTCTTTCCAAAATCTTTTAAAATTAAATCAATGCAATGTGCACTGCATGCTGTCCAATACAAATTTGGAAACTTATCCGTCAACTTTTTGCCACCAGATTTAATAGCAGCTTCATTATCAGTCACCACTTGGACAATTTTGCTTGGGCCAATTTCTTCAACCACCTCTTTCATGATCTTGAAGTAATATTCTCCATCTTTTCGTTCAACATTACTTGCATCTATGGATTTATAGAACACTGTTCCACGAGGAGAGTAGACTAGAAAATTAATTATACTTATTCTGGTTGGTCCGCTCCATCCATCACACATAATGGTAACTCCTCTTTCATTCCACATGCCCTCAAATGAAGCAATATATTTCTTCATTTCTTTGTATTCATTTTTCAAATATACTTCAGAGATCTCATATGCTGAAGGTGGTGATACATTAGGTCCCACTTCAGTGGCCGTTCTGAGTAATGGCTTTGTCCATGGTGACTCAACCACACTAAAAGGTAATCTGTTGTGGATAACAAAATTACCAAAGGCTTTAAGCAACTTTTCTTTCTGCGACTTAAGCCATTTGGTTTTAATCTTTGTTTGTTTCAGACTTCTGTTCTTTTCTATTTCAATTTTAGCTGCTGCTAATCTAGAAGCAGGTGTTGATGTTTGCTCAAGATTTTCTATTTCAATTTTAGCTGCTGCTAATCTAGAAGCAGTTGTTGATGTTTGCTCGACAAATCTTGATGCTTCTCTACCTCTTTCACGAACGGTTGCTGAATGACTAATTCCCGAGCGAGGAGGAGCTTGATGGCTACTCCCACCACTTTCATAATGAGAAGCCCTCCTTCTATAAGCATCTTCATCAAACTGCCGCATGCTTTCGCGTCTCGCAATTTCTAGTTCAATATCTTCTTCGTCTGAATCTGAACCCTCAACTTCTGTCATCTTTATGATTTCATCTTCCAACTCCCTTGCCCTCTTTGCTTTATCCCTTTTTGCAGCTTCAAAACCCCTCAACATATTTCCCATGTCTTTTTTTACTTGCACAGAAACTTTTTGACAACCAGCAACTTGCCCTGGTATATTTGCCAAATGCTGCTTCAAGCGAGTTATCCCCCCAGTTATTTTTTTACCACAAAAATTACAGGTCATTTCTCCTTTTTTTCCCGTAGGAGTGGCAAAATTCCATCCAATATCTTGATTTGATTTATCAGATCCCCCTCTCGGCATTTTCAAATTATCAAATAATATACTGTAAAATAAAAAATATATTATCAAATTAATGTGCAACTTAAATTAAATTCAAATTAATGTGTAAACAAAAAATATATTATAATAAAGTAACTTGTATGCTGTAACTTGTAAGTTATAACTTGTAAAGTTCATGAAATTAAAAGGTATAATTAAAATTAAATTATATAACTTAATAATAAGTACAAATATATCAAATAAACATAAAATTCATAAATTTTAAACAGTAACTTACCTCAATGGAGGCTGGAAATAAGTATGGATTATGGAAGAAAAAAGCTATGGAAGAAGAAGAACTGAAATGGAGGAGAAGTGCTGCTGCTGCCTGCTGGAGGCTGGAGGAAATGGAGGAGAAGAAGTGCTGCCTGCTGGACTGGAGGCTGGAGGAAATGGAGAAGAAGTGCTGCCTGCTGGAGAGACTCAAAGTGCTGGATGGAAGAGAGACTAAAGTAAAGACTAAAGAATAAAAAGAAGTAGAAAAGGTAGAGATTTTTCACGTGAAGTGAAGCACAGGCTGGATGGAGCTGCTGGACAAACTCTGCAAGATTCCTGGAGCTGCTGGAGCTGGACAATAATGCAAGATTCTGATATAAAGTAAAGTAACGGCCGTTACGGCTGTTACATAACGGTCGGTAACGGCCGTAACGGCCGTTACGGCCACATTTTTTACTTGCCGTTCTTTAACGGCCGTAACGGCCACGGGAGCCTTCGTTACCTGTAAATAACGTAACGGCCGTTATTTGAAACCATGCTCATCATGCATAATGGGCATAAAAACTAGCCTAATCCCCAACAAGCAACAACAAAAACACAAGAGGGAGCATTTATCATCAAAACTAACACAAACCCTAAAACTTTAGATCTAACCATTTCATGCATTATTAACCCTTAATCCCTTCTTAAAACTTATTTAAAATATAGTAAAAACAAAGATCTAGATTTACCTCTTGGAGATCTAAGGGTGACAGCAACTCCAACTTGGAGATGAGGTAAAAGGTCTCCGGAGGTCTCCAAGGTTTAAAAACTTGGATTCAAGCTCAAATCTTCAAATACAAAAGGAAACTCGTGAACTTTCTAAGAGATTTGAAGGAAAAACAACAAGAACAACAAAGGGAGGGTAAGGACTCACCTCTGCCCGAAAATGGAGAGAAAACTCTCTCATTTTTGGGCTGAAGGCCTCTTATAGGTGGCTAGATAAACCACCTTCGGGGGCCAAAAGGGAAGGTCCCGCGGCAGCGCCACCTTCGGCAGCCGAACCTGGGGCTTTCCTTCAAAACTCTTTTCTTTCTTTTAATTCCATAACACAAAAACCAAACAATAAAACCATAAAATTCATTTTACGAAAACCTTATTGTACCCTTCTAGAGAGGTTTTAGCTTCGAGATTCTGGTCCCCAACGGAGATTCCGTCGGAAGATTGGAATTCCGTCACCAGAACTTAGCCGGGTATTACAAAGGCTCTATAGGATAAAGACAAAGAATTATAAAAGAGAAAATCAGAAATAGAGTGTTTAGTGCAAAATCTAACTCCTTTTCTTTGAGCAATTGGTTTATTTATATCATCAATGGACTCAAGGGTCAGAGATAACTCACCAGATGGATGAAAAAAAGAAGATTATTGACACTAAGAAGGTTGCACAATGGCTTTTTTTGTTTCTGTTTATTTACTTCCGACAAACAGTTAGCTGATATGTTTACCAAGCGACTCAATAATAAAACCTATCATACTTGGATTTGCATGTGTGGTATCTATGCACCAACTTGAAACGGAGTGTTGACTAATGTAGAGAATTCCTAATTAGGAGGATTCAGTCACTATTTGAGCAGATTTTTAGGATTCTATTTATGTTTGATTAGAGGGACTTTATTTGTAATTAGGTGTGTTGTAAATATTTCTATTTAGGTGTTGATGTTTTTGTATAAATACCCAAAGTTTGTAAAGATCTAATTAATTGGAATAGAATATGAAATTTCTCTCAAAATTCTTCACAAATTAGGGATTAAAATAATAAGAGTTGAGTGCTTTTAGGGTATATATTTAATTACGGTTAAAGAACTGGTTGTATAGATTTAACTAAATATTTAAAAGGGTAAATAAATAATACATGACATGACACTTGTATTAATTTAAAAATTGATTAAAATTATTTTAAGGGTTGGATATAATTGTAAAAAAAAAGTTAAAAATATTTAGGTATAATATTGAAAATTTTGGCTATAATCATGATTTAACTAAAGTTTTAGACTTTTTTGTTGACAACTTATCTTAGAGATCGACTATAATTATAATAAATTTACAAGACGAGGCTTGTCATCCAAAATTGAAAGTTTGGCTATAATCATGATTAAATGCAAAGTTGTAGTCTTTTCTGACAAATAGCCCTCTAAACAATAATAAAGATTGATAGTAATTAAAAAGTTTATCCTAATCTAAATGATAATTAACAATAATTAGAAAGTTTATCATAATCTAAATACTAATAAAGATCAATAATAATCAATCAGAAAATTTATCCCAAAACAGACCACGTAAACAGAAATTTGATCTTTAGCTATCTCAAATATTGAGGGAGGCTTCCAAGAAAGCTTATTACAACTATTTGCTCTGGTTGACCTTGTTGAGTTTTCACATCCGGATTAAAGGATATCAAAACATTAAGTTTCATATAAACTCTTTTAAAATCTATTAAAGAGGCAGAAAGTATCCAACCTTGTTTTTGAGCATGATAAAATGCCTAACGTGGCACATAAATGCTGGAAATATTCCCTTACCATAATATAGGAACTCCAAATAATTCATCAATTCATTAAAAAATTCTCAATGATTAATTAAGCTAATTACCTCAATGTTAATGGAGTTGCAGATTTGTATGAATAACTGGGCACCTTTCCTCATTCAAGTTTGTTTTGTATCATTTGTGAGTGGATCCTTGATGAGGTGATTATCCATATTAATGCTCTGTAGATAAACCTAAACTGTCTTGCTCCAATCTATATAAGTAGGAATTAAGTTTGTGTTCCTTAGTTGTAGTCACCATCAGAATCACATTCTCACTGAATGTAGGAAAAGAACTCTCTGAATCTGAGTTCCAAAATACCTTAAAATCAAATCAAAGAAGGAATCCACAAAGGAGGTATCAAAACCCAAAACAGACTATGTGAACAGTACCAATGAACAATGAACAGTAATGCTGAACAGTACCGTGAATAGTACCGAAGCCTTAAAAAATGGAATGTCTGATATTGTATAGCGAACATATTTGATATATTTCAATAGTGAAAAGTGATACATATTTACATATAAGTATTCCTCCAATTATGCTGACAAAATAGGAATATAAATCCCTCAAATTGAGCAAACTAATTAGGCAGATAATAACTACAATATTATAGTTGACTTCCTATAACAATTATTTACAAGGCTCCTCATTCTATCTATTCAGTAGGAAAAGTGCTGTCATTTTGTTAAATAATACTGAAATGTCATAAAAAGGATCTGAGGAATATTGCAGTCTTGCAAAGAAGCAACCAAACAATACTTAATATTACTTACTTACAGCTGAAATGCATAAATTCTGGTTTTTTAATTTCTCTTACTCATTTGAACAACAAATATAGTGATTGGGAGTGAGATGATACCACTTCAGAGTTTCTATTTTTATGCTGTGAACAGGAGATTTAACAGCTGCTTTTGAGAAGCATGTAGCAACATATGGATGACTAGATATCTGTATCAATAGTGCTGGTATAATTAGTTCAATACCTTTCTACAAGGATCAAAATGATAGTACTCATTCATGGAGGCATACTGTTCAAGTGAACCTGGTTGCTGTTATTGATTGCACTCGGCTTGCGGTACCGTATGCTTATATTTGACTTTATTTTCTTCAAATAGATTTATTCAGGTTCCAAACAAATAAATATGTTGCAGTCTTGGAGAATTAAGTGTTGAAAAGTTAGAATATGAGAGTTGTATATACTTTCTAAGAAGTTTCTAGGCCACATAAATTCCTCAGTTTGTTTCGAAACTTATCAAACTTTGACTGGTCTTTGGGTTTGAGGATCCAGAATTGTAAAGGCCTAAAATATAAAATATAAGTAGCATTTTTAATATTTTAGCAGTGAAACTTGAGATCACTTTTGTGTGGTAATTGTTATCATTGTCGATAATTGTTCAGTATTTAAGGTCCTACATGCACCCTCCTGTGAGGTCATCTTGAAACTTCTCTGTACAAGTTAAATGTATCACATGCTAGAAGTAGGATCAACATTTATTGTGAGATATTAGATTCCAAATTAGAAAAAAAGGAAGATAAAAGTAAAAGGTTTGGGAGACGGATGAGAATGGACAATCTTGCTGAAGAATTTTTACTTTTCCTTTTTAGCGAGCACAAGCTTCTGTGAAACTATAATTATCTACAATTCCTGAACAGATAAAAGCTATGAAAGCTGCACAAAAGCCTGGAGTCATTATAAATCTGGGATCTGCTTCAGGTCTTTATCCTATGATTAACGATCCTATCTACTCTGCCTCTAAAGGTGTGCTGCTTCTCTGTCTCTTCTTGTTGCTGATTTCTTCCAAATGTTCTTGTTTGTTCTTCATACTTTTTTTGACCTATGAAACAACCTTTCATGCACAAAACTGTGAACATGATTTATATCTGAATAAAACCTCTTTGAATGTTCAGATACTTGCAATATATTTTTTTCCTAAAAATTTCCTCAGGCGGTGTTGTTATGTTTACTAGATCACTTGTTCCATACAAACATCAAGGTATTCGCATTAATGTGCTTTGTCCTGAGGTAAGCCTATATGATAGCTTGTGATTTTGTTTGTAGTGCCAACTTTTAATGTTTTATCTATAAAATTTTTGGAGGAAATCAAATTAGCATATTTGACATGACCTAGTGATGCAGTGAGAGTTTAAGACAATTAGATCTCAACAATTAGGGATAAAAATAGGGTTGATACTTGATAGTAGTGAGAGTTTAAGTTTCTGTATAGGACTGATAAAAATTAAAAAAAATCTGTTGTTGCTTTATGTTGGCATTGTCAATTTCTCTAAATTGATTTTAGTCCTCCTGATACTTTCTTTGTGAACTTTTATTTATGATCTTGGAATCAACAATGACTCAACACATTCCAATTTTCATCTCGAATCCTCTATGTGGGGCTTGTACTTGTTGTTTCATTTGCCTTAAATGTCGGATGCAGTTTGTTGAAACTGAGATGGGATTATCAGTGGATGCCAAATTTGTTGATAGGGTGGGAGGCTTTGTTCCTATGCAAATGGTAGTTAAAGGTATACTTTATGGCAAACCTTTTCTACATTCATATAATTCTGTCCTATGACATTTTTTTGTGTGATTTCTTAGTGATGTAGAACAAGAAGAGCAAGGGATGAAGAGAAACAAATCCTCAAGCACAAAGAGAAATAAATCCTCAAAAACTCTTATTAATTCTGATAATAACCACAATAATCAAATCTAAATATGTACAGATCGTAGGCCCTGTTGGAACCAAGGTAGTTAAAAGCATAAGTTACACAAAGCGATGTATGATGTATCACCCCTTCACTAAGAGTGCAAAGCATAAAAGAAGTGCTTGCTTTGTTGAAGGAAGCATAAATAAAAAAACTCATAATTGCCATTTGTTCTCATAAAAAAAAACTCATAAAAAAACTCCTAAAGAGAATTAAGCTCAGAGCTGAAAAGAACATGAGATTTGGCAATCTCACATTGTGGATGGAGATTGGCCAAAAAACTGATAATTGCCATTTGTTCTCTATGAGTCTGTTGCTTCTTAATATCAACATTGAAGGGCAACAAAATATTTAACTCCTCATATAGTTTCTTAAATTTCATGAAGTGATCTGTTAGTGATTTGCCCCCTTTATTAGCACCCCTTTATCAGATTGACACACATCATAAATTTAGAATATGTTCTCTTTGCCAAAATATAAAAATTCCAAATATTTCATTAGTTCTTTCACAAGTTCATAATGATCAACTAAACCCATAGTTACTGAATTCTCTCAACTCTTCTATGAACCGTGTTCTAGATACTTCGTACTGAAATACAATACTTCTCCATTCTATATCAATGGGGTGGGAAACACGATTTGAGAGACCAAAATAGAGATTTCAACAAGAAATAAAAAGATGGATGGGCTATAACAAAGGAAAAATAAAAAGAAGAAAATATATTTTAAAATATTTTTAGTGAGATACAAATAATAGATTTAAACATTAGTAGAATAGGTGACAATATTAACTTGAGAGTATAAGTTACTATTTTATTAGTTAAACTTTAAAATATTCTCAGAAAATATAAATATTATCAGCTATCAGTCATATATTTAATTATGTAACCATTATATTATATTGCATAAACATAATTTACATGCCCCAAATTAAATTGGCGCACCAGGTAAATGTACCGCTAGTCGAATTAGCATACCTATTAAGCCTACCCCTACGTGCATGGTTGTGAAAGGCGTGCCTCAGGCGCAAGGTGCACAAGGCTCCAACGGCAGCTTGAAAGCCTTCCAGGCAGGCAATGTCGCAAAGGTGCACTAGGCGCGCCTCTGTGTTCCAAGCCCGATCAATCCCAGTTCAGCAAATGTCAGGGAGAAAGAAAATTGAGTGCCCGGCTAGTGGCTACTCTTCTTCTTCTTCTTCTTCTTCTTCTTCACGTTTGTTACTGACCATCATGGTGTCATGTTGCCCATTTTTCCATGGTTTGGTTTTTGGATCTCGACAGTTCATGCATGTCCCTTTTTATGCTTAATTTCTTTCTGATATTGAAAATGAAAAATAATTTATTTATATTTTATATGATTAGAACTTTAGGTATTTTAATTTTTTAACTAAAAATTTATTATTATTATTATCTTTAAATTATAAATTGGAATTTGATATTGCAAAATATGTTCTGAAAATATTAGGGTAAATTAAATTTATATGATTAGCATTGAATTAATTATCATATTGTTTAAACTTAATAAAAAATACAATTAAATAAATATAATTTGTAATCAAGTTTTATCATATCACTAAACTTTTGTAATTACGAAAGTAGATACTGTTAAATTTGGGCCAGGCCTAACTCACTCCAAAAGCTAGCTCAAGAGGGAGGAGTGCCTGTAGCCCATATAAAGGGCACATTACCCTTTCCACAACCGATGTGGGATTCAACACACCCCTTCACGCCCAGAATTTTTACTGGTGCGTGGCACATTTATGGGGCGCCCAACATCGGATGGGGAGGCTCTGATACCATGTTAAATTTGGGCCAGGCCTAACTCACTCCAAAAGCTAGCTCAAGAGGGAGGAGTGCCTATAGCCCATATAAGGGGCACATTACCCTTTCCACAACCGATGTGGGATTCAACAGATACATTTAAATGATTATCTAATATTATTTAAATTATGATAAATTATTCATATTTTTTTTCATTTATTTTAATTTTGCGCCTCTCATCGTTCAGGCGCACGCTGCACCTTGCACCTAGGCTCTAGGACCTCTTTGCGTCTTAGTGTGCCTTGAGCCTTTAATAACTATGCCTACATGTACTGCATATTGGTACCACAACTTGAAGAGTATCGCGATTTAGGTAACTATGACTAAACCATCCTCCTCACTATCAATTGAATTCATAATTTGCAAGAGCAAATGAGCATCAAGTTTGTGTACTATTATCAATGGGAGGATTTTCAGTTAAATGGTCATCCTTTTCAATGCTTACGAAAATAAACTATAATTTTCTGATTCCACTATAAATAATTAGACCCTTTCATCTTATGCTCAGTAATTTTAATCAGGTGTGGGAATAATTTCAGTGACATGAGTCTTACTATTAGAAATCATTGCAACCAAAACTAGCATATGAAAAATATTCACTTCACAAAAATGCTTCTTAATAACATATAGCATTAAAACCCTAAAACAATAAAATACTAATCAATACTGGCTAAGAATTCTAACGAAACTTAAGTTAGGAAAATGACTGTGCGGTTGTCGAAGCCGGTCAAAAATAACATTTTTGGTTAGCAACAATTTTACAACTGCAGATAGTGGCAAAAAGATCGAATCCACAGGGAATTGATACTTACCTATTTTCCTTATCAAGACTAAGTCAATAAACTGAAAGTAAAATAAAAAGGGGGGTTTTGAGATTGATTGAATTAAACTAATACTGAAAGCAATAAAATAAAGCAAATAATTAAAGTAAAGGAATTCAAATATGAGAAAAGCTCTAGTTGAAGAATTGGATCCACTTCAGTTGTTGGGATTGATAATTGATACTTAGGTTCCTTTGTTTGATTCAATAAATTAGTTATGGAGATGAAAGACGCTTCTCACCACCATATCCCTCCTTAAGCATAAATCAATTAGGGAACGTCCTCTAATTAATTACTAATCAACAAGTTGCCAAGGAACGTCCTTGGGCTTTTGGCATCTAACAACTGTCAATTGCATTAAGAAATAGAGAGACCTAATTCTAGCTATCCAAACGCATGGTGATATTGCTAGATCATGCAATTTCCTTAGTTTTTACACCAAGGGTTACTTATGTTTGAATAATCCAAGCAATTGCGGACTTAAAACTATCTAAACTAACAAATTATTACCTTGCAATCAAGAATCAATTGGCCTTATTGATCTAAATAACAAAGCAACAATGGAATTAAGCATGAAATTGCATAAATATTGAAAAACAAAAGATAAACAATGTATGTTCAGATCTCTCAATCCATAGAACAACTAAAGTTTCACTTAATCTTCAACTAGGAAAAGGGTTTCAACCACTCATGGCTGAAACAAAACCAAAAAATAAAGAAAGGAAGAAGAAGAGATGGTGGCCGGCGGTCTTGGAGTGAAGGAGGGGAGCTTGCGCGAATCTGAAATGGGAAGAAGTTAAGCCGGCGCTTGTTGATGCTCTTATATAGGCGTGCGGCTTGCTTGATCCCAAAGTAAGAGGAGAAGAGTGTTGCCCTAAGTTTCCTTGTGAGGTGGAGCCTCCTTTTGAATTTCGAATTTTGAATTTTGAATGCTTGAGAGGCAAGTACATCTTCTTGAGATTTGACTTCCTGAATAGGCAGAACTGAATGCTGAGGTGTCTTCACATTTTAAATAAGGGAAGGAAGATTTGAAATTTGAATTTCAAATTAATCTGCTGACTGCGCTTTCCTTATTTATCTTCGCTATTGCACTTTCCTTATTTACTGCACTTTCCTTATTTGACACTTTCCTTATTTGGCTTCACTTGAGCTGCAACTTCACTTGGGCAAACTACTTGTTCTCTTTTATCCTCTTTTAGGCAGTTTTAAGAGTATTTTCTCCAAATTACCTCTTTACACCATTTTCTGCAAAATAAGATCAAAACCACAAAATTAGGCAGAAAAAGTGTAAATTAACATTAATAACCTCATGATAAAATGGTCTAAATTTGGACTGATCAGAAAATAATAAGAAACCTAATAATAACAGAATTACTAAATAACAGAACTCTAAAAATTCTCATTCTTACATGTATGTATTCCTAGTTTAATCCTCTTCCACTACTACATCTCTTACACTTGTACTTTATCATTTTTTTTTTAATTCTTGATTTTCTTAGACTAATATTGCGTGTTAGTTATGTTCTTTGAACATGTAATGATATTTTTGTTATAATATGTGGTAACCAATGATTCTTGAACGTCCTTTGTTTCATTTCAAAGTTACAAATGCTTGTATGCATTTGTAGGTGCTTTTGAGCTCATTACCAATGATAATAAAGCTGGTGCTTGTTTATGGATAACAAACCGTAGAGGTATGGAGTATTGGCCCACTCCCACAGAAGAAGCAAAATACTTGGTCCGTTCTTCAGCTTCCAGGAAAAGGATGTCTTTTAAGGCCCTAGTGAATGTCCAACTTCCTCAGAGTTTTGAAAAGATGTGAGAAAATTTGTTTTAAACTTCTTACTTTTATCTTTTTTTTATTGGAGATTTTTGTTTGTTAGACATAAATCAAACTCAATTTGTGGTAGTTGGGTATTAATCTTTCATTTCATGCAAACTAGGCACAGAAATCACTCATTCTCAAATGATGTGTCCCTTTGTGGTTGCACTTGAGGCTTTCTTTATTGGATAATATATTAATCCAAATCTAGTCTTTTCCAAATAACTGCCATGCTTAAAGCACAACTTCTATTCTGATTTTATAGCCTTTTACCATTATTTTAAAGCAAATGTTGGCAAAATGAATGAGAAGGTGAGGTAAGGAACATGAGGGTTGTATAGGATAACCTAACAAAGTACCCTTTTTTTTTCTTCCAAAAGAGATCAGTAAAAGCAAAGGTGATAAGAAAACGAGAGTTAACATAGCAGTTGTAGAATGATAGAGTTGGGAACCATTTGAAATGTAAATAGAGAGTTTGTAAAAGACAACTGAAACTTGTATTTCTATCATAATGGCAGAAAGCCTTTCAACTACAATGAGAGTTTTGAAATGTAAAAGAACAAGGAACAAGAAGAAAAATGGTTGACAAACAACCCCAGGAAACTCTTCCCGTACTAGCACTAGTCCCAGCAATAGCTGAAAGGAAATAAGAACAAGCATGCCGAATAATAGCCTCTATATATAATAGATTGGATCCCTTTCTGATGGCATTCCCAGATGGCAAGACCACAACATTTTTCTCTAATTGATTAATTTCTTTGCTAACCTCCTCCCGCTGTATATCTCTAGAACCTTTCCCTCTTTCTCTTTCTTCCAGCTTATATCCTTTTATTTGTTTTGGGCCTAATTTCATAGCTTTAGTACTCCTTGCTATGTTGCTAAGAATGTACAACAAATGGAACAAATGATATAAAAGCATTTGATTGTTTATTGTGTTTACAAACTCTATTCAGAGTTTTGCACCATGTCTACTATTTAACAGTATGCGTGGTTATACAGTTATGGGATTCAAGAATATTTCAATAGCAAATGTAATTAACAACCACCTGTAGGGCAAAGTCTCTTGTGTGGAGCTGAGGGTTGATCGTATTTTTATTGAGGAAGAGTATTTCAGCAAACAAGAGTTACAATCAATGCCCAATACCCAATAATACTGCTGTCTCAATAGCAAAGGAAAAAGAAAATACAAAGCAGAATAATAAAGAGAAATGGATTAGAACAGCCCCAAGGAGACCACTCTTGTTCGGAACATTCTTCTCTATCCCAAAAGGAAGCTTTTGCCTTATTTTCCAAGATGGCAGGAACTCTTCTTTCCCGTCCTTTAATATTGGAGAAGATTCTTTCTTAACTCTCAGTAACCACCATGTGACAGGTGTCCTTGTCTCACCCTTTTCTGCAGCAGCCAAACCCCATGCAGTAGATATTCCTTTTCCCTTGCCCCGACCTTTCTTCCTTCTGGAATACACCTTCAAAGGCTGATGTGTCCTGCCAGCTCCCTCTATTTCCACAGTGTTGGTTCAATATTAATGTAGAATCAGATGGAAAATTGCAATCAAATTAATTTCAATCAAACCAATACTTTTGCATATGAAGCCAAACCAAACCTAAAATAGAGAAAATTATTTGGCTTCTATTCTTTCACCCATTGTTTTGTCTCTTTAAATAAAATAAAGAAAACCATAATTAAATGGAAAAAGAAAAGACTAATAATTATGGCTGTTATTTGGAAAAATAAGGATTAACAACAAAAAATTTATTTAAAGAAATGAGATAATGGGTAAGACCGTAAGAGCGTAGGAACCAAACAATTCTATCTTTATTTATATTACTGTTTACTGTTTGAGTTGGTGTATTATATGGGCAAAATTGAAACTAAAATATTATCTGAGGACATTCTTCTTTTTTAAAATGATTTTTTTTAGTTTTAAGTAGTGAACTGAAATGCAAATCAAATATTCTAATACAGTTCAGTGCAGTCTAATATGTTATATTGTTGTTTTGATATAGTATATCTTTACTGCTATTGTTGGAAGGTATGGTCTTATTATTTTGAAGAATTAGATACATTTGCCTCACAATCTCTACTTCATAACATTCTCTCTCATTGAAATCATGCCTGTGATTCATCTAAATTTGAACCATCTTACATTATCATGAGGGTAAATGGTGTGTCCTTAACTGTTTTGGAATGTTGCTTACTAATATATGTCTGATTTCCTCCTTAGAGTCGTCCATACCTTGAGTCACAATTTCCGCAACGCTACCTGCATTATACGTGCACCATTGAGATTACCCATTGAAGCAAATCATGTTCTTGTGAAAGTCATTTATGCTGGTGTAAATGCAAGTGATGTAAGTTTAATAAAAAGATTAAGTTCAATAATTTTACTCAACCCTTTTGTCCTTTATCTCTTATTTTGTTCTCATCTATGTTGCATAAAGTCTAATATGGAATTCCTTTTTGGTTTTTAGAGAAGAACTAATTAATTGGTTCACTGCATGATAGTTGTGGCCAACCAATGGGCTGAGTTTAATCGGAAGTCAGAACTAGAACCATAGGGCCTCCCTGGTTCTTAGTTTCAGTTTGGTCCTAGTTTGATTGAATCCCACAGTTGGATTTTTTCTCAAAATTTTATTTTCTACGGAGAAATTTTTGTTTTGGCCCAGAAGCTAGCCAACTAGTTATGCTTTCTTTGAACCTGGTTTTGGTATGGGCTAGTTATGGTTCTAAACCGGTCCTTGGCCAACTGGATCTACTATTGTACATTGTATAGTCAGTTGCCTCCTGTAATAATGCGTGTCAAGATACTTTGTCCGTTCTGACTTTGTACTTGCATGGGTAGTTGTAGCTGTCTTTTAATCTTTGATCCTTGATAGTTAGTAGATTCATTATCAGCTAATGATTCTGTTCTTTTGTTGGTCACAGAAGTTTTTGTCACCTAGATATTTGTTAATTTGGAAACTGTGCTTGTTTACACACACACACACACACATGCACGCACGCATGCAGAGACACGTGTTCTCATGACAACTATATAGTTTGGGATGTTCTCTAGTTCATCATAAGAATGTGACCTTTTAAGTCAATGTCTTAAGCACAACTGGTGACTGTCCTGATTGTAGTTTGATTGAGGAGTAAGTTGAGAATGGCCATAGAATCCTGTCCAAATTTCTGATGCTCTCAGCAGTGTCTTTGGCTCATTTTGTGGATCCTCCTGCCACACTTTTAATTTCTAATTGGACTTCAACTAGTCCCGTTGGCCTATATTTTGGCCTTTTTAGTATTGTTAGAAGAGTTGAGCATATAAATGAAATTCCTATAAAAAATTTATAGTAATTCTGAACTTGTCCATCTATGTTTGTTAAACCATTTGAAACTTCCGACCACTAGATTAGGGTATTATTAGAGAAAAACTGTTAATTGACAGAAAAGAAAGGCTGTTTTTATGATAAAAGTTGTAAAGAAAGGACAAATATGCGGAAGGGTATTTTCACATCCCATTTTCACTGTTATCATGCATAACCATACCAAGGTTTTTCTTTCTTATGGTGCAATTTATATGATTAGTTTATCTCTGGATCTATACATACATATGCTGTGTGTTTTTGACAGACGATATGAATTTGTAAGCAGGTAAACTTTAGCTCAGGACGATATTTTACTGGCAACAACAAAGACATTGGTTCTCGTCTTCCATGTGATGCTGGTTTCGAGGTGCATAAAACATTACAATAATGCAATTTGATCATGTTGACATTCTCCGGTTGGTAATGGGTTTGGTAATCATAAAGATAAAACTATTGCTACTTTAGATATCTAGTGGATGATCATGTCTCTTATTCTATTTTTTTAAAAAAAATTTCTCCCATTTTGTTTTCTGTTTTCCCTTCCAGGCTGTTGGAATAATTGCTGCGATGGGGGATTCTGTTCGGGACTTGAAAGTTGGCACTCCTGCTGCAATTATGACTTTTGGGAGTTATGCTGAATTCACCGTGGTATACCATCCGTGAAAGGAATCATTTTAATGACTGGATAGAGTTGCTTCTCTGTCTGCCTCATCTTTTTCAACCAAGCTATTCGTGAGCTACTCGAGGCTCGACTCGATAAAAGCTCGACCGAGTTCGGCTCGTTTTTTAAACGAGCCGAGCTCGAACTCAATTTTGAGGCTCGTCACCTAAACGAGCTGAGTTTGAGCTAATAGTATTCGGCTCGTTAAGGCTCACGAGCTGGCTCGTGTTTAGGCTCGCGAGCTGGCTCGTTGAGCAGGCTCGTTGAGCAGGCTCGCGAGCTGGCTCGTTGAGAAGGCTCGCGAGCTGGCTCGTTGAGAAGGCTCGCGAGCTGACTCGTTGAGAAGGCTCGCGAGCAGACTTGTTAAATAGGCTCATGAGTAATATTGTTTAAATAAATTGGTCAACTAATTCATTAAATAAATTTATGAACAAGTTCATATATTATTAAAAAAATAAAAATAATTATAAAATTATAAAATTTAAACTATTATAAATACTTGAAATTTATACTATTGAAAATTACAAATAATTAAGATTAATTATTATAATTAGTATTCTTTAAAATTAAATTATAAAAATCTTTTGTATATAATTATAATAATAAGATTCCATAAAATTAATGTATAATCACAAATAATTAATATTAATTATTATAATAAATATTCTTTAAAATTATAGTATTACATGATAAATTGAGTTGTAAAAATTATATACATTTTAAAATTAAAGTATAATTATAAAAAAATTTTGTATATAATTAAGCATACAATATAAAATATGATAATAATTATTAAAGTATATTAATAATAATTAATTAAGTAAACAATGTATATAATCAAGTATTATTAATTAAAAGTTTTAACTAAGTATCAAAGCATTATTGATTAAAAATAATAATTATCAATAAGAATTTTCGATTTTTGACATTTCGTTTTCAAATTTCATCTTAACAAAGTATTATTGATTAAAAGTTTTAACTTAAAAAAATCTAATCAGTCCTATATCAATACTATAAATAATTAAAAATCACATTTTTAGAAATTATAAATAATAATAAGTACTTTTTAATATTATTATTCAAGTAGTATTACCTGATAAATTGAATTGTAAAATTAGATACTTTTTAAAATTAAAGTATAATTATAAAAATCTTTTTTAAACTAGATACTACTGTAAATATTTAATTAATCATTATTAATATATTTATATAATTATTACTAAAAAATTTATAATTTTAATTAAAATAATATAATTTTAAATGAAATACTCTAATTATATAAAAAGAATATTTTTATAATCCATTAATTAAATTATGTAATTAATTAATTATAAATAAATACATTTTCATTAAAATTGAATAGTTTTAATCAAAATTACGTAGTTTTGTGTAACTAATAATAACCTAACTAATCATATAACCTAATAATATTAGTTTTAACCAAAATTAATATTATTATTTAATCAATTCAAACTTCTGATGCTGCCGCACACCATCCCACCACTCACCTTTTCGCATGCCAACACCATCCCACCACTTACCTTCCACTCACCTTTTCGCATGCCAAACACACCATCCCACCACTCACCTTTTCGCATGCCAACACCATCCCACCACTGACCTTCTACTGCATGCCAATCACAGCCTCACCTTCTGCCGCATGCCAATCACAGAGCCTTCTAAGACCCATCACATTACTGGAGGATATTGTTGAATCCATAGCTCCACCGCCGATCGCCATCGCTGAGCCACATCCTGCCATTCCGTTGATCAGAAAGTGAAATTTCCTTGAACTCAGTCCACACTTTTGAAGTCCGCTTCCTTTTTTTCAGACAAAATGGACTTTCCTCATCTTCTTTTTCTTTATTTTGATTTGATTCATCAACATTTGTAGTGGCATCATCCATGGCTGGACTTGTAGATGAATCTTGAGTAGAAAGAAAAATAACAGAAGGCACTTGATCAATAGGAGTACTTAATTCATTCGAATTTACGTTTGACATTCTGTTAAAAAAAACTACATGTTAATTTTATTAAATACACAAATCTATTTTACAATAATGTATCATATCAATCATGTATTCATAATTAATGAACATATAATAAATATAAATGATTCAAATTAATAGAAATAATTTTATCCAAATGGTATACAAACAAGTTAGTAGAAGGACAGTAGGAATCTTGAAAATAAAATACTTTAATATATATAATATAAAAAAAAATATGCCTGTGAGTCTTGTTTAGGATAATTAACACACGACCAAAACAAGAAACAAACCCTACCCAAATTTTCCAATTTTAGGAAAAGTTGTTATAGAGAATTTCACTCTCTTTTTTCCTACAGGGCATTAAGAAAACATTCTTCTAATGGATTTGCTATCTTTTATAAAAAAAAAAAAGGGTCTTGAGACTAACTTCATATCTGTTCTGATAGTAAGGCTAACCTAATTTCATATATGTTGAATGCACTGCTTATTTTATTGTTACAAAAGCTCCTATCCTATCAGGGTAAAAGTATGGAGATTATTTATCAAAAAATTTTATTCTATTGCGATTAATATGTTATATTAAAGTTGTAGAAAATTAAAAAATCAGATACTAATAATAATAATGATCATAAATTAAAAAAATCAAATGCAAATTATAACAATAAAGATAATTATATTTACATTAGAAACAGTGAAGGCAGAATGTATTCATTGCAAGCACCAACTTGGAGTGTGCAAAACTGGTGCCACAACACACTTGCTTAGACATTTAAAGAGTTGCCTAAGAAGGAAGGTGAATTTGAAAGGGCAACAACAACTCAACATCACAACAACCATAGCTGAGACAGATCGTGCTTCTTTAGCTGTCTAGAAGCATAAGCGATCACCCTCTCATTCTGCATTAGTACACAACCCAGTCCCACACGGGACGCATCACAAAAGACTGTAAAGTCCTCATCACTAAATGGCAGAGCTAAAACTGGTGCTGAAGTCAACCTCTTCTTAAGCTCTTCAAAACTCTCTTCGCACTGGTCGGTCCACACAAACTTCTGATTCTTCCTGGTTAGTCTGGTCAGAGGAGCTGCTATCTTTGAGAAGTCCTGAACGAACCTCCTGTAGTAACCTGCCAAACCCAAGAAACTTCTAATCTCTGTCACTGAAGTGGGTCTAGGCCAGTTAGCCACAGTTTCTGTCTTCTTGGGGTCCACCTCAATCCCATTCTCTGACACAACATGCCCCAAGAATGAAATGCTCCTCAGCCAGAACTCACACTTAGAGAACTTGGCATACAAGCCATGTTCCCTTAAAGTCTGCAGAACCAACCTCAGATGATGGGCATGCTCCTCTGCGTTCCTGGAATACACTAAGATATCATCTATGAAGACAATAACGAAGTGATCCAGGTATTGACTAAATACTCTGTTCATGAGATCCATGAATGCTGCAGGGGCGTTGGTTAACCCAAACGGCATCACAAGGAACTCAAAATGCCCATATCTGGTCCTGAAAGCTGTCTTTGGCACATCTTCATCCCTTATCCTTAGCTGATGGTACCCCGATCTTAGATCTATTTTGGAGAAACAACCCACTCCTGCTAGCTGGTCGAATAGATCATCGATCCTTGGCAGAGGGTACCTATTTTTGGTAGTGACTTTGTTCAACTGCCTGTAGTCGATACAAAGTCTGAGGGACCCATCCTTCTTTCTCACAAACAAGACCGGAGCACCCCAAGGTGAGGTACTCTGTCGGATGAAGCCCCTTTCTACCAGCTCCTGCAATTGCTCTTTCAACTCCTTCAACTCGGCTGGGGCCATCCTGTAGGGAGGGATAGAGATCGGTCTAGTTCCAGGCACCAACTCTATCTCGAACTCTATCTCCCTAGCAGGTGGTAAGCCTGGAAGCTCGTCTGGAAAGACATCCAGAAACTCTCTGACAACTGGCACCGAGGCTGGCTTCCTGACCTGACTACTAAGCTCTCTCACATGAGCCAAATAACCCTGACATCCCTTCCTAAGCAACCTACGAGCCTGAAGAGCTGATATCAGACCTCTAGGTGTACCCCTCTTGTCTCCTCTGAAGACGACCTCCGACCCGTTCTGATCTCTGAACCTGACTACCTTGTCCCTGCAGTCCAAGGTAGCACCATGGGTAGATAGCCAATCCATCCCTAGAATGACGTCAAAGTCTGTCAAATCTAGAACCACAAGGTCGGCGGAGAGGCATCTTCCCTCAACAAAAACTAGACTGTACTGGCAGACTGACACTGCCACTGACGGGTCACACTTGGGTCCACTGACCCATAGGGGACACTCTAACCCAGAGACTATCAGACCCAACCTCTCAACGGCTCTCGGAGCAATAAATGAATGAGATGCACCCGGGTCCATTAATGCATACACATCAGAACACCCAATGACGAGATTACCTGACACCACGGTGTTAGATGTGTTAGCCTCCAGCTGAGTCATGGTGAATATCATGGCTGGAGCTGATGGACCTTCATCTCGGGAACCAGAAGAAGAGGCTGCCCCTCTCCCTCTACCTCTGCCACTGCCCTGAGTTGTGGCTGGAGCTGCTGGCTGTGCCACACTACCAGAAGCTGTCTGCTGGGGCTGGCCCATAAAAGGTGCTCTAGGACACTCCCGTGCTATGTGTCCCTCCTGTCCACATCTGAAACATGTATTAGTCCCAGCTCGACACACTCCCCTGTGCGGCCTTCCACATCTCTGGCATTCTGTACCATCTGAGCCTGAACTCGAGCCACCGCCAAAACCCAGACCGGATTTCAACTTATTCCAAAACTTATTCTTTTTCGGCTTCTTGGTGGTGTTATCCCACCTCTTCTTACTTGAGCTCTGAGAAGAGAGACCTGGCCCTCCTCTGCCTGGGGTCTTAACCCCTGAAGACTGGGTCACTGACTGCTTCACTGACCCCTCAACTATAGCACTTGCCTCCATCCTTCGAGCCATATCCACCACAGTGTGGAAACTTTCCCTCTCAACTGACTGAATTAACGAGGAGTACCTAGAATGCAGCTTCATAACATACCTCTTGGCTTTCTTCGTATCTGAATCTAGAGCTTGCCCTGAAAAAGGCAATAGCTCCAAGAATTTATCCGTGAACTCCTCTACACTCATGTGCTCTGTCTGCCTCAGTTGCTCAAACTCAATCATCTTCAGTTCTCTGGAACCACCAAGGCACCCGTACCAGACAACTCCATCTGTAGACCTTCCTCGATGAGCTTGTAAAACTCCTTCACCACTGGCCTCCTCTCTGCCGACATGTGGGATAAACTGCCGAGTGATTTCCGGCTTAAGGCGTCTGCCACAACATTCGCCTTACCCGGATGGTACTGAATCTTGCAATCATAGTCACTCAGCAGCTCTACCCATCTCCTCTGTCTCAAGTTCAAGTCTCTTTGACTCAGGATGTACTGCAGGCTTTTATGATCTGTAAAGATCTCACATTTAACCCCATAGAGGTAGTGCCTCCACATCTTGAGTGCAAAGATTACTGCTGCCATCTCCAGGTCATGTGTGGGGTAATTATATTGGATAAAAGCTTTTTCCTCTATCGAACAAAAGCCCCTCAACATAATGCACAAAACTATTTACTGCCATCACTAAAGCCAAATAATTAATCTATCAACCATACTTTTATTTGTAATATTAGACCCTTCAGTCCTAATTATGAATACTACTTAGTTCAGAAATAATATATATATATATATATATATATATAAGATTTATGCTATCTAGACTTCTACCTATTAAGGAATAGGTCTCATAGTTAAAAAAGACTATAGTCATAAATCTAGCAATCTCCTTTCAATAACACACACAGATAGCCACAGTTTTTTTTATTTATTTATTTTTGTTTCCGTTTTTGAGATGCTTTACTCATCATATGAACTATGTTGGATGAGCTTTTCTTTCCATGACCCCATTGATGTGATGACTCTTTAAACTTATGTTGAATCAATTGCAGTGGGTTATATTCATGCTTGAGAATTGCCTTTTGAATTGAATCTTTGAGTTTGCCATGGTGAAAAATATATTGATGACCCTCAATTGATTGAGAATAAATTAAAGTTGTGTGAATGAACTTAATGTGACTTGATTTAGCGATTCTGTGCAAAATTTTAAATATGACCATGCAAAAGTAAGAGAAGTCATTGCTCATATGATTCTTGTTCATGAGTTGTCATTCAGCTTTGTAGAGTATGAGGTTTTCAATTTGTTAATGAGAACCGCAACTCCATATTATCAGAAGGTTAGTCGTGCAACTGCAAGGAAAGATTGTTTTTCTGCGTATGAAATTGAGAAGAAGAAAGTGAAAGCATTACTGAAGGACACTGACAAGGTTAGTGTGACCACGGATTTATGGAAGTCTGGGCAGCACATTTCATACATGGTTGTTACTGCCCATTTTGTGGACTCTGAATGGAAGTTACAAAAATGTACTTTGAATTTTTGTGATGTCCCACCACCTCATACAGGTGTTGTTATATGTGATGTGCTACAAAAATGCTTAGTTGAATGGGGCATCGAAGATAAGGTATGGACTATTAGTGTTGATAATGCCAGTTATAATGATGTTGCTGTTAGGATGTTGAAGGATAATCTTGCTTACAAGAATAGTCTTGCACTTCATGGTAAATTATTTCATGTGAGATGTTGTGCACATATTTTGAATTTATTGGTACAAGATGGTTTGTCTGAGATTGCAGATATAATTAAAAATGTGCGTGAAAGTGTAAAACATCTTGTTGCTTCTGAGTCTCGCCGTTTAATTTTTAGTGAAATTGCAAAACAATTGAAATTACCTTCCAAGAAGCTTCTTTTAGATTGTGGCACAAGGTGGAATGCAACTTATTTCATGTTATCAGCTGCTTTGGAGTTTAAAGATGTCTTCCCTCGATATCAGCAAAGAGATTCAAGTTATACATATTTGCCTAGTGAGGATGATTGGCAAAAGGTTAAGGAAGTGTGTTCTTTTCTTGAAGAATTTAATGAAGTTACCAATGTTATTTCAGGTACTGAATATCCAACTTCAAATTTATTTCTTCATGAACTTCATTCAATAAAAAAATTATTAGATGAAGCACATGAAAATGGGAATATTTATATGAAAGTCATGGTTGGTAAGATGAAATGTAAATTTGATAAGTATTGGGGTGATTGTAATTTGTTGATTTCTCTAGCAGCTATATTAGATCCAAGAAATAAGATGAAATTGATTGAATGGAGTTTTCCAGAAATATATTCTGAGTTTGATTCTGATGAGCATATTACAACTGTGATGGAGACATTGCACATGCTTTATAATGAGTATGTAGATGCTCATAAAACAAAAAGTATTGGATCAGAAATTAGTTGTAACAGCCCGGCCCTTCTCGCACGGCACTGTTACCACTCACGGCCCAGGGCTATCCCTCGCCTGGCCTCTTGCCACCTCGGGCTTTCCACTGGCGTCGTGAGCAGCTCTTAACATCCCTTCACCCTCACGGGTTCCAGGCAGGATTTGTCCCCTTGGGTTCTCGTCAAACGCATCCTTCCCCAAGTGGATTTGGCCCAAATTTCCCTTAGGAAATTAGGTCGCCTCCCCCACTGCTCGAACCCTTGACCTCCCACTTTAAGGGAATAGTCTGGTGAGAGTGAGTACCAGTTGTGCCATTGGAACAATTGGTACTCACTCTCACCAGACTATTCCCTTAAAGTGGGAGGTCAAGGGTTCGAGCAGTGGGGGAGGCGACCTAATTTCCTAAGGGAAATTTGGGCCAAATCCACTTGGGAAAGATGCGTTTGACGAGAACCCAAGGGGACAAATCCTGCCTGGAACCCGTGAGGGTGAAGGGATGTTAAGAGCTGCTCACGACGCCAGTGGAAAGCCCGAGGTGGCAAGAGGCCAGGCGAGGGATAGCCCTGGGCCGTGAGTGGTAACAGTGCCGTGCGAGAAGGGCCGGGCTGTTACATAAAAAGGCGCCTTTTTATGTAACAGCCCGGCCCCTTTCGACCGGCCCTGTTACCGTTCACACCCAGGGCTATCCCTCGCCTGGCCTCTTGCCACCTCGGGCTTTCCACTGGCGTATGAACAGCTCTTAACATCCCTTCACCCTCACGGGTTCCAGGCAGGATTTGTCCCTCGGGGGAGCCATTACGGCCCGCCCTAGCCCGAGTGGATTTGGCCCAATTCCTTCCTCTGGGAATTAGGTCGCCTCCCCCACTGCTCGAACCCTTGACCTCCCACTTTAAGGGAATAGTCTGGTGAGAGTGAGTACCAATTGTTCCAATGGCACAATTGGTACTCACTCTCACCAGACTATTCCCTTAAAGTGGGAGGTCAAGGGTTCGAGCAGTGGGGGAGGCGACCTAATTCCCAGAGGAAGGAATTGGGCCAAATCCACTCGGGCTAGGGCGGGCCGTAATGGCTCCCCCGAGGGACAAATCCTGCCTGGAACCCGTGAGGGTGAAGGGATGTTAAGAGCTGTTCATACGCCAGTGGAAAGCACGAGGTGGCAAGAGGCCAGGCGAGGGATAGCCCTGGGTGTGAACGGTAACAGGGCCGGTCGAAAGGGGCCGGGCTGTTACATAAAAATTTGGACCATTTCTCGATTTGTGCGTGTCATCCTTGCGCAGGCTAGGGCGGGCCGTAATGGCTCCCCCGAGGGACAAATCCTGCCTGGAACCCGTGAGGGTGAAGGGATGTTAAGAGCTGCTCACGACGCCAGTGGAAAGCCCGAGGTGGCAAGAGGCCAGGCGAGGGATAGCCCTGGGTGTGAACGGTAACAGGGCCGGTCGAAAGGGGCCGGGCTGTTACATAAAAATTTGGACCATTTCTCGATTTGTGCGTGTCATCCTTGCGCAGGCTAGGGCGGGCCGTAATGGCTCCCCCGAGGGACAAATCCTGCCTGGAACCCGTGAGGGTGAAGGGATGTTAAGAGCTGCTCACGACGCCAGTGGAAAGCCCGAGGTGGCAAGAGGCCAGGCGAGGGATAGCCCTGGGTGTGAACGGTAACAGGGCCGGTCGAAAGGGGCCGGGCTGTTACATAAAAAGGCGCCTTTTTATGTAACAGCCCGGCCCTTCTCGCACGGCACTGTTACCGCTCACGGCCCAGGGCTATCCCTCGCCTGGCCTCTTGCCACCTCGGGCTTTCCCCTGGCGTCGTGAGCAGCTCTTAACATCCCTTCACCCTCACGGGTTCCAGGCAGGATTTGTCCCCTTGGGTTCTCGTCAAACGCATCCTTCCCCAAGTGGATTTGGCCCAAATTTCCCTTAGGAAATTAGGTCGCCTCCCCCACTGCTCGAACCCTTGACCTCCCACTTTAAGGGAATAGTCTGGTGAGAGTGAGTACCAATTGTTCCAATGGCACAATTGGTACTCACTCTCACCAGACTATTCCCTTAAAGTGGGAGGTCAAGGGTTCGAGCAGTGGGGGAGGCGACCTAATTCCCAGAGGAAGGAATTGGGCCAAATCCACTCGGGCTAGGGTGGGCCATAATGGCTCCCCCGAGGGACAAATCCTGCCTGGAACCCGTGAGGGTGAAGGGATGTTAAGAGCTGTTCATACGCCAGTGGAAAGCCCGAGGTGGCAAGAGGCCAGGCGAGGGATAGCCCTGGGTGTGAACGGTAACAGGGCCGGTCGAAAGGGGCCGGGCTGTTACATTAGTAGTGGTGAAACTCAAAAAGAAGGATCTAGTTGTATTATAAGTGGAAAAGGGAAAATCAGAGGAAGAGCACAATTTTATAGCTATATTAGGAATGTTGATTGTGTGATTGAGCAACCAAAGTCTGAATTAGATGTGTATTTGGAAGAAGGTGTTCATATTTGTCAAGATGATTCTAACTTTGATGCCTTAGAATGGTGGAAGATGAACAACATGAAATTGAGGATATTATCAAAGATGGCTCGTGATATACTATCAATTCCTATAACAACTGTTGCTTCAGAATCTGCTTTTAGTGCTGGAGGTAGAATTATTGATCCACATAGAGCATCATTGGGAGCAGATACTGTTCAAGTTTTAACTTGTGGAGCTGATTGGTTGCGAGCATTTTATAGCATCAAGAGAAAAAAGAAGGTAAGTTCAATAACACATTATTATTTTTATTTTCAAATAATAATATGTAATTAACTTTTTTTATTCTTTTATTATTATTAAAGGATAAAGATGATATTCAAGAGGTCATGCTACCTTAGTGGTTGGATCCTTAACATTCAACTTTGTTGTTATAATTATTTTTCACGTACAAATTAATTTATTTTTTTATTTTTTTAATTTATAGTACTAATTAGATAATGACACATTTTGTTTATGTTGCTAATAGAGTTTTTTTTTTTTTTTGGTGTTATTTGAAGGTTATATGGACGTTGAAGTTGAAATTCAAGTTAACTAGTTGAACAAGTATGAAGATAATTATGAAGATAATTAAATTATATTAGCTTGTTTCAACTGTTGGAAGTTGGAATCAACTTTATTCGTTTGATATTAAACTTTGTGTGTAATTTTATTATGTTGTTGAATTTATATTTATTTGTGTTATTTTAGTTATGAATTGTGTTATGTAATTTTTTTTATGCGCACTCTCTTTTTTTATATTATTTAAATTAATGATGATTAAAAACTGATTAAAGTGTAATTATTAATTCGAGCTCGAGCCTGAACTCGAGTTCAAACCGAACTTTTTTTGAGCTCGATCTCGAGCTTTTTTAACGAGTTTCTTAATCGAACTTTTCGAGTTCGAGCTCGAGTTTTATTAACGAGCTTCTTAATCGAGCTTTTCGAGCTCGAGCTCGAATTAGGCTCGTTATTAAACTGAACGAGCTTTTCACGAGTCGAGCTCGAATCGAGCTCGATTATAATATTTAATTCTCGAGTCGAGCTCGAATCAAATATTAGAGCTCGAGTCGAGCTGGAGCTCGAACTCGAGCTTCCAAACTTTTTTAATAAACGAGCTTGAGCTTTACAAAGCTCAGCTCGGCTCGGCTCGATTACACCCCTATTTTTCGTTACTTTCTACTTTATTGTGAAATTTAATATACAACAATCAGTTTATGAATAAAGGATGATGTACACTGTTCAGGTTCCAGCAAAACACATCCTTCCTGTGCCAAGACCAGATCCTGAAGTTGTTGCAATGCTTACTTCAGGATTAACAGCATCAATTGCTCTAGAAAAGGTTTTATGCATGTGCTAATCTGGGGGTTCAGCTACATTTTCTTTAATATATATTTGAAAGCATTTACCTATCATTTGAAGACTATATTGTATTTCTTCTATTGCTATTTTTCTGTTTTGGAACCTTAGGCTGGACAGATGGAATCTGGAAAAGTAGTTCTTGTTACAGCTGCTGCAGGAGGGACTGGGCAATTCGCTGTCCAGGTTAACTTTTAGCGCTTCTTTGATAAATGATGTTACTATGTCTTTTGCTCATCACAGGTTGTTCCTCAATGATTTCATCTCATTTATTTACCAATATTATTAATCCGTTATTATGTCACATTGCTTCTCTGCTTGTTATATAAATGAGCTTGTTATATAAATGAGTTTTACATTTAGTAATAATCTTAATGGATGTGAAAATAAGCAAGCTTAAAATGGGAATCTCTGTTTGTTAAGATAGTAGATATAAATGAAATATCACAGTACTTTTTTTCACAACAGATGGCATAACTAATGCAGCATTTAATATTTCACTAGAGAATAATCATTGTAGATCATTGTTAAGGGTGTTCATAAGTTGAATAAACCCAAGCAATCCAACCAATTTAACCCGAAATAGCAATCCAATGTTTAAACACAACATTGGATTGGATTGAGTCATTTACAATGGATTTTTCCTCTTATTCAATCGGCTAAGAATTATTAACTCTTCACTCGATTGAAGAGATTCTAATAATCACATGCCACAATGTTGATGTCAAAATGAGTCTTCCTAAAGACAAATCTATTTGAGACCTACCAAAGAAAGAGCAGCACTTCATTGCTTGGTGTCACATAGTTAACCTAGTGATTAGTAATTTAAGTATAAAAAAAATACAATATGTGACCCAATTAAATAGCTAGTAGAAAAAAATATTTAGAACTAATTCCATTTATATATTAATAAAATTAATAATTTATTTTATATAATTTATATGTATATGTAATTCTATTTCCTATATAACTATCGGAAACTAAGCAAAATAAGCAGCATTCACGGATTGAAAATAATAGTTGTTCTTTTTGGCTTTTTTATTTCCCAGCTTGTAGACGGACATGGATTTCATATTGGTCTGGGTGATAAGTTGTTTAGTTCTCGATTATTTTTGTTATGATTTATTATTCCTTATGTGTTCAATCTTCAATTATTTTTTTCTTTTTCCATTTTCACATTGGAAGCAAGTACATTTTTTGAACTATTAAATGTGCAGCTTGCAAAGCTGGCGGGAAATAAAGTAGTTGCAACTTGTGGAGGTAAGGAAAAGGCAGTACTCTTGAAAGAATTGGGAGTTGACAGAGTCATAGATTATAAAGTTGAAAATATCAAAACTGTACGTGCCCATGATTTCTAAATTTTCTTCTTTCATTTAGTTTTGTTTTCATGTTATAATGTGTAAATGGGGTGGCAGGTTGAGTTTCAGGTCATGAGAATTATTGGCTCAAAAATTAACCAATTCATTTGAGATATCCAAATTGTAACAACTTCATTTCTGTTTACTAAAATAATCAATCTCTTACTTCTTTATGTGACTCTTAAAGAATCTAAATAATGTTTTGTTGGATATCTAAATTATACAGTAAAAGGGATTTGGGTAAATTTCAAACATACGAAGGCCTTTAACTTTAGTAACAAGCAAATGTGGTTGTGCTCTGCAGCAGCCATGTATAACTATTTTTTACATAAATAAATCAGATTATACATACATATACACTCAAGAAAAAGGGTTTGGAAGTGAGGTGTGATGTGTGATTGAGTCTTAGAGGAAGGGACAGGGAATAAGTGGCACTCTTGTCCAAAAAGAGTAAAATAATATTTTTTTTTTATTTTTTTCTTTATAAAAGGCTTATAGGAGCTATGGCATGGTTATTGTTATGATATAAATAAAGTCATTTAAAGTTATTTTAATAAAAAATAATAATTAGTATAAATATAATAATTAATTAGTTAAAATAAATTAAATGAATAACTAAATAAATATAAAATGAATAAATGATTAGATAAGTCAGGCTTATGAAGTTAAAATATTAAAATTAATTGTAATTAAAAAAATTGAAAAATGGAAAGAATATTTAAAGAAAGTGTTTGAATGTGTGATGGAATCATGGATGAATTGAAACACCAAATCAATGGTAATCTTGTGAAAAAATAATCAATATAAAAAATAATAAAAAAAGAAAAAAAAATCACTATTTTTGGAACTATAACAATAACCACACATGATTTTAGTTATATATAAAAAAAATGGAAAAAGAAAGTAAAACATAGGGTGTTCAGGAATGGAATGAGATGGGGTTGAGTCATACTAAGAAGAGAGTAATGGGTAGACTGACACTCTTGTGCAAAAGAGTAACCAATATTAAAATAAATATCTTAGAGGAGCCAAAGTCATAATTACTGATACAATATAAGCAGTTCATTTAAAGTTATTTTATTAAAAAAATAGTTAGTATCAGTTTAATATTTAAGTAGTTTAATAAATTGAATAAACAATTAAATAAATATAAATAATTGAATGATTATATAGGTCATATTTAAATGGTTAAAGAATTAAAATAAATTGAAACATTTTTTTAAAAAGTTAAAAAAAGAAAGAAAAAAGTTGTTTGACCGCATGATGAAGTCATTGATAAAATTCATTCATTGAATGAGTTGGTACTTTTATGTATGAAGTATACAAAGAAAAAAAATTTTAAATTAAAATTAAAAAGAAAAAGAAAAAAAAGAAAAAAAAAATCATTGCTACTGTAATAGTGATAATGTTTATGTTTCAGTATAATAACGTAGGATTAGACTCATTGGGGTGTAATCCTGAAATTTTTTCTCTGTACTTTTTAGTAGTATATTGTAGAGTTTTGGGGAATACTTTAGACTTTCAGCTCTAGCAGGTTCTAAAGAAGGAATTTCCCAATGGCATTGACATCATCTACGAATCTGTTGGTGGTGACATGTTTGACTTGTGTCTGAATGCTTTAGCAGTCCATGGACGACTTATTGTGATTGGAATGATTTCACAGGTAATTTTTCCTTCACAAACTTCCTAGACGATTGGCATTTGAGTTTTTTTTTTTTTTTTTTTTTTTTTTTCTAAATATTCTCCTTTGTTTCTCTTGCAAATTTTAGGTTTCCTTACATTTTCATAAGAGAATTACCAGTTTGGCATTTTTTTGTGCAGAAAACTAATATTTTTATGTGATTTAATTTCTAAAATCATGTTTATGGAATTTGATGGACAACTATGTGAAAATCAAGGGGTCAACAAATTGATGAATGTCCTTATTCAACATTGAAAAAAGAGTATATGATCAACCTGAGATTATTATAATATTGCATTTAACTACTTTATTTGTGTATTTGATCTTCTTTTTTAGTATCAAGGAGAATATGGATGGATGCCATTAAATTACACTGGACTCTGCGAGAAGATTTTAGCTAAAAGCCAAACTGTGGTATGTACCTTTTATACTATGTGTAATAAGATAAGGAATAATTGGACAATTTCAGTATATTTCTCCGTTGAAGTAAGTGTATATATATAAAGATTACAAGGTCTTGTTAAATACAACTCTTAAGAATCCTCTATCAATCAATTAGCCTATAATTATGTAATCTCCTATGATTATGCAAATTATGTTCACACTCTAACACTCCCCTTCAAGTTGGATAATAGATGTTTATCATGTCGAACTTGTTAGGAAGATATTCTATTCGAAGCCCATTTAAAGTTTTGGTGAGTAGATCACCCAATTGCTCTCCTGTCTTCACATAATTGGTGGAGATTAAATTTTCTTGAATCTTCTCACGGATGAAATGACAATCAACTTCAATATGCTTAGTCCGTTCGTGGTATACTGGATTGGAAGCAATGTGAAGAGCAGCCTAATTATCACACCAAGTTTCGCGGGTAACGCAACATCCATACCAACTTCCTTCAGCAGATGATTTATCCATAAAATCTCACAAGTGGATTGAGCCATGACCTTGTATTCTGATTCGGCGCTAGATTTGGATACCACAGTTTGCTTCTTACTTTTCCAAGACACTCGGTTTCCTCTAACAAATACACAGTAGCTTATAGTCGACTTTCTATCACTTTTGGATCCCGCCCAGTCAGTATCAGAAAAACACTTAAGTGCAGTATGCCCATGATTTCTATAGAGTATACCGAGTCCAGAAGTCCCTTTTAGATAACGTAAAATTTGTTCTAGAGCGGTCTATCACCATAGGTGCAGAAACGAACTGGCTTACAACACTTACTGCAAAAACAATATCTGGCTGAGTTATCACCATAAAATAGTTTAGCTTTCCAACCAAGCTCCTGTACCTCTCTGGATCATCATAAGGGTCTCCGTCATCCTTTGTAAGTAGGGTTGTAATCAAACCGAGCCGAATCGAGCCGAGCCGAGCTTTGATAAGCTCAGGCTCGATTAGAAAATAAATTTAAAAACTTGAGTTCGAGCTCGAGCTCGACTCGAGCTTCATTTACAAGCTTGACTCGAGCTTCATTTACAAACTCGAGCTCGGTTCAAGCTCGATTCGTAATAAGCTCGTTTATCACATTAACGAGCCAACTCAAACTCCACTCAAATAGCTCAAATTTGAGCTCGATTATATTATAAACAAGCTCAATATAATTCAAATTCATTTAAATTATAAACAAATTTAATTTAAAAATAAAATTTAAATTATAAGGTCATTAAGAGACTTTTAAATTAAATTTTTTTTATTTAGTTGAAGTCTCTCAAATCCAAAACTAATGAAAAAGAATGTAGAAGGGTTGTCCTTTTATAGAGAAGCCACAATCCTCCATATCCCTTCAACTTTTGATGTGGGATTGGTGTTGGCGAACGAGCATGTTCATGAGCTTGTTCGCGAGCCTGTTCATGAGTCAGTTCGCGAGCCTATTCACGAGTCAGCTCGCGAGCTTGTTTATAAACTTGAAAACGAGCCGAGCTCGCGAGCCTAAACGAGCTGAATACTGCTAAGCTTAAGCTCGTCTCATTTTAGCTTGTCTCGTTTAGAAAACGAGCTGAGCCCAATCGAGCTTTTATCGAGTCGAGCCGAGCCTCGAATAGCTCACGAATAGTTTGGTTCGTTTACACCCCTATTTGTAAGACATATATTAGGAATCATTGGTGTGCTACATGGTTTGGCTCCCATTTTCCCAGTTTTTGCAATTAAGTCAATGACGTACTTCCTTTGAGATAGGAAAATTCTCCCTTTTACTTCTCAAGACTTTGACTCCTAAGAAATACTTAATGTAACGACCCGAAAAATCCGGACCGCTACCGGCGCTAGGATCCAGATCGGCATAAGGCCGCCGGGACCCGTAGCAAGCCTAACATAACCTGTAAACATGTTTAATCCCATACATGATCAACCAAATACATAAAAATTAAAACTTTTCTTCATACATACTGTCATCAACTAACTCAACCTGTGCGTACTCTGAACATATACATAACATAATCCCTCTGTGGGATTTCATCAAGCCTCAAGGCAAAACAACCTGTGTTGAGTTAGTTTACATAAACATCATAACATAAGATCATGTACATACAAAAGGGATTAACAATATACTATGGTCAAGCACAACTCTATCCTCAATAACCTCATTACATAACATACTGAATATTTTTACATTTCATCATAATACAATTGTCATGTCCACAATCTACTATTACATACATATGACTTTTTCTCTTCTTGTCTTCTCTATCTATCCCGTACCTGCAAGCCTGGGGGTTAGGGGAGAGGGGTGAGCTAGATGCCCAGTGAGTAGAACTATAAAAAGAATATTTAAAACATGCTGTCATGAAATGTGTCACTGCACAACAAATCACACCACGGATGGACTGATTCAAAAATCCCTCAGCTCCATGCCCGGCCCTATTATGGGCACCACAGGACTTCGTATTGCCCGGCCCTATTATGGGCACCACAAGACTTTGTAACTCGGAGCTATTGCCCGGCCCTATTATGGGCACCACAGGACTTCGTATTCAGAGGCTAATGAATCATCCTAATGTCCATCCACAATCATCTATCACAACAATGCAATACGGCATATTCGTGAATTCTAATGCAAACATCCTATAGTATAATCATGATGCATGAAGCATGATAAAAACCTTCAATTTCTTAATTTAAAAGATTAAGTTCAGTTCCACTCACCTCTGGCTGACTCTGACAAACTCTGTAGCAGCTGGCTCACTGCTGGGGTCCTTGGTTCCTCGGGTCCGAACCTACACAGGTGGACTCCAATGAGGGACCAAACATACATAAACATAACTCTAATATATCCCCCAAAACCCCCCCTAAAATATCATGAAAACATCATATGAAAATATGCATGAAATGGCTGAATAGGGCACTTTCGGCGGCACCTTCGGCGGCCGAAAGTGCCAGACAGAGACGAAAGTCTCTGTTCGGGGGCAACTTCGGCAGCCGAAAGGCCTGCCTCCCCAGCCATGTTCGGCGGCCGAAAGTACCTTCGGCTGCCGAACCTGGTTTCTGCCAAAGGGCAGAAACTTGGCTCCCTTTGCACATTTCGCCTCCAAACCATCCAAACATGCATATTTTTCAACCAAAGCATGCATACAAGTTCCTAGGGGCCTCAAACATGCATATACCCCATCTACAACACTTCAATCACACACAATCAAGCTACATTGTTCAAAATCACAACATACACCCATAAACCTAACCATGAACTAAACATGCATTCTACCCCATAGATCTTACTCAAAGCTTGTTTAAAACATAAAAAGAGTTCAAGATCGACCCTTACCTCTTGAAGAAACGAGAGGAAAACTGTAATACCCGGCTAGACTCCGGTATCGAAATTCCTACCGTCCGGTGGAATTTGGGTGTCGGAAACCTCTAGAAGGGTAAAAGCATGTTTTTCCAAATTGTTTTCATGTATTTTAATGTGTTAAGTATGATTTTAAACAAGTTGTTGCATGAAAATTCTTTAAGGAAAAACCCAGGTTCGGCCGCCGAAACTCACTTTCGGCCGCCGAACTTGCATGGACTTTGGGAGGCACGTTAGGCCCCCGAAAGTCTAAGTGAGGGAAGTGCAGGTTCGGCCGCCGAACCTTATGATTCGGCCGCCGAACATTGCATGGATACGGAGGCACATTCGGCCCCCGAACGTGGCCTGGCCAGCCACATATAAAAGGGTCCCCTTGGTCCGCACGGGCGAGCTTTTTCTCTCCCATTGTCGGCCAAGGTGAGTCTCCACCGTTCCTCCCTCGATCTTGAGTGTTTCCTCTAGATCTTTCATGGTTTTAACAAGGTTTCATCTTGCTTTGAAGTTTTTGAGCTTTTGAATCGAGTTTTGAGCAAGTTTTGAGCTTGGAGGCCCAAGGAGCTAGATTTCTCCCAACTCCAAGTTAGATCGCCTCTACTCTCGATCTTCAAGAGGTAAGAGTCGATCTTGAACTCTTGTAATGTTTTAAATAAGTTTCATGCAAGATTCATGGGATTAAAGGCATGTTTAGTTCATGTGTAGGTTTATGGGTTTATGTTGTGATTTTGAGCAATGTAGCTTGATTGTGTATGAATGAAGTGTTGTAGATGGGGTATATGCATGTTTGAGACCCCTAGGAACTTGTATGTGTGTTTTGGTTGAGAAATATGCATGATTTATGGTTTTGGGAGGCAGGAGGTTCATTTGAACCAAGTTTCTGCCGTTTGGCAGAAACCAGGTTCGGCAGCCGAAGGGAGTTTCGGCCGCCGAACCCCTCTTGTGGAGGCAGCTTTCGGCTGCCGAAGGTGCCCCCGAAAAGAGACTTTCGTCTCTGTCTGGCACTTTCGGCCGCCGAAGGTGCCGCCGAACCTAGCTGAGTTTCGTCTCTGTCCAGGACTTTCGGCCGCCGAAGGTGCCGCCGAAGGTGCCCTGTTCAGCCATTTCATGCATATTTTCTGTGATGTTTTCATGATGTTTTAGGGGGTTTTTGGGGGATATATTAATGTTATGTTTGTATATGTTTGGTCCCTCATTGGAGTCCACCTGTGTAGGTTCGGACCCGAGGAACCGAGGACCCCAGCAGTGAGTGAGCTGCTTCAGTGTCTGGTCAGAGCTAGCCAGAGGTGAGTGGAAACAAGCTTAATGTTTTAAATCAAGCAATTAAATGTTTTGAGCATGTTTCATGCATCATGATGACATGTAATAGGCAGATTGCATTAGTTCACGAATATGTCGCATTGCATTTTATTTTGTGGTTGTGGGTGAATGCTGTATGATCCAATTAGTCCACGAGACTTAATATATGTTATGACAGGAAGACCAGGACCCCATGCTACGGCCTGGCACTAGACTTAATATATGATATGACAGGAAGACCAGGACCCCATGCTACGGCCTGGCACGAGACTTAATATATGATATGACAGGAAGACCAGGACCCCATGCTACGGCCTGGCACGAGACTTAATATATGATATGACAGGAAGACCAGGACCCCATGCTACGGCCTGGCACGAGACTATGTTGAGACTAATTGGTGACAGATTCACCCTTGATGTGAATTGTCTGTGATATGATGCATTTCATGAAAGCATGAACTTTAATAAAATGTTTTTAGTTTCTGCTCACTGGGCTTTTAGCTCACCCCTCTCCCCTAACCCCCAGGTTTGCAGGTACGGGATTGATAGAGAAGAAAAGAAGAGAAAAGTCATATGTATGTAATAGCTAGAGTATGTGGACATGACAAATGATAAGAATGTAATGTAAAGTCTGAAACAGTTATGTTTATGTAACTATGTTATTGAGGATAGAGTTGTGCTTGACCATAGTATATGTAAATCCCTTGGTATGTACATGATCTTATTTTATGATGTATGTGTGAACCAACTCAACACAGTATATATATTGCCATTGAGGCTTTGATGAAATCCCACAGAGGGATTAATGTTTATGTATATGATGAACACAGTGCATGCACAGGTTGAGTTTGGTGTACGAAGAAAAAGAAAAGTTTTTTAATTCTTATGTATGTTTGTTGATCATGTATGGGATTAAACAGGTAAACAGGATGTATGTAGGCTTGCTACGGGTTCCGGCGGCCTTAAGCCGACCTGAATCCTAGCGCCGGTAGCGGTCCGGATTTCCGGGGCGTTACAGAGTGGTATCAGAGCCCTAGGTTCATATGGTCGGACCTAGAGTGTCGGGCTCATAGAGGTTATAGAAGGTCAAGCACAATAGGAAAAAGTCATGTCCACTAGGATAGGATGTAGAGTCCTGTCTTGCATGATGATGTGAAATGCCATGATAATATGCATGTGCATTAATGATATGCTATGATATGTGATGCGGGTTCATGTGTGCTCACATGAACCATATGATGCTAATGTTTGAGCTATATGTGCTGTTTTCAGAAAACAGGATGAGAGGAACCCGTCGATCTGCGCGATTGACTGGAATGCCACCTCAGGACGAGGGCACTGATGCCCGTCCTTCAACATTGCCTAGGGCAATGTCAAGTAGGTCCAACAGGGACCGAGCAGTGAGAGACCCTAGAAGGTCTTTAGATCTGGGAAGAAGCAGATCAGTCAGAGGAACAGTACAGGGAGGTATGTCAGAGGATATGGGGGATCAGATGGATGTTGATCAAAGGAGGGATGGCAGTTTGGGCGTCAGTATGTCAGAAGAGGGTATGGGAGAATCCCAAGGAGGCACACAGGCCTCGGGATTTGTTCAGCCACCTCACTATCCGCCCTACACCCAAAATCCCGGGTATTCGATGGGAGGTACATCGGATTACCCTAGTTTTAACCCTTACCCCACGCAGATGCCATACCCACCATACTACCCACCATATCCACAGTACCCAATGTACCCACCTCCACCATACTATCCAAATCCAGCAAACCCTACCCCTGGGGATGCTGTACCTCCACCACCACCAGCACCTACATGCCCAGATACCCAGATACCTCAGCCTAGCTCATCTGGGGGAAGTAAGGCTAAAATGACAGATTACATGAAGTTGGGTGCTCCCCAGTTTGAGTCAGGTGATGACCCGTTTGTATATTTGGAGAAGGTCAAGATGATCACAGAGGAGATTGGGGCTGATGATAGTAGAGCCATTCAGATGGCTGGTTTCACCTTGAAATGCAAAAAGGCCCGTGAGTGGTTCAAAAACTATGTGAAGCCGAGGGTGGATAGCCTATCATGGGAGGAGTTCGCTAATGAATTTGCAGGATGGGCTTTTCCTGATAGTTCAAGGGAATTGAAGATGATAGAATTCGAGCAGTTGAGGCAAACTGATGACATGAGTGTAGACGAATATACTGACAGGTTTATGGAGTTGCTGCCATTTGCTGGGCAAGACCTTAGCACAGACCAGAAGAAGTCGAGGAGGTATATCATGAAGCTCCATCCCAGGTATTCCTCCTTGGTACAGTCAGCAGATAGAGAGAGTTTTCACGCCATAGTAGACATGGCTAGGAGAATGGAGGCCAGTGCCATCGTTCAGGGGACAGTCAAACAGACAGTGGCACAAGCTTCTGGTTCTAAAACTCCGGGTGGGGGAAGGTTAGATCCCTCTACCTTGAGTGCAGCAGCTTCAGGCAGTAAGAGATGGGGTAAGCCCAAGGGTAAGAAGAATAAGTTCTGGAACAAGGTCAAGTCTAGTCTGGGATTTGGCAGTGGTTCTAGTTCTGGGGCAGATAATGCAGCTTGTGCGAAGTGTGGTAGGCCACACAAGGGTTTATGCCGGTATGGGACGACGACCTGCTACAGATGCGGGCAAGAGGGGCATATGTCATGGCAATGCCCTAAAACAGTTCCTATGGCACAGACACAGCAGACAGCTTCAGGAAGTGTGGCACAGCCAGTAGCTCCAACTGCTACCCAGGCCAGTGGCAGAGGCAGAGGGAGAGGGTCAGCCTCTTCTTCAGCAGGGTTCAGAGGTGAAGGTCCATCAGCTCCAGCCAGGATCTTCACCATGACGCAGCAGGAGGCTAACACGTCCAACACCGTGGTGTCAGGTAATCTCATCATTGGGTGTTCTGATGTGTATGCATTAATGGACCCGGGTGCATCTCACTCTTTTATTGCACCGAGAGCCGTTCAGAGGTTAGGATTGATGGTCTCTGGGTTAGAGTGTCCCCTATGGGTCAGTGGACCCAAGTGTGACCCGTCAGTGGCAGAGGCAGTCTGCCAATGTAGTCCAGTTTTTATAGAGGGAAGATGCTTGTCCGCCGACCTTGTGGTTCTAGATTTGACAGACTTTGACGTCATTCTAGGGATGGATTGGCTATCTACCCATGGTGCTACCTTGGACTGCAGGGACAAGGTAGTTAAGTTCAGATGTCAGGATGGGTCAGAGGTCGTCTTCAGAGGAGACAAGAGGGGTACGCCTAGAGGACTGATATCAGCTCTTCAGGCTCGTAGGTTGCTTAGGAGGGGATGTCAGGGGTTTCTAGCTCATGTGAGGGAGTTGGACAGTCAGGTTAGAGAGCCCGCCTCAGTGCCAGTGGTCAATGAGTTTTTAGATGTTTTCCCAGACGAGCTTCCAGGACTACCACCTGCAAGGGAGATAGAGTTTGAAATAGAGCTGATGCCTGGAACTAGGCCTATCTCTATCCCTCCCTACAGGATGGCACCAGCCGAGATGAAAGAGTTGAAAGAACAGTTGCAGGAACTGGTAGACAAGGGTTTCATCCGACCAAGTACCTCACCTTGGGGTGCTCCAGTACTCTTTGTGAAGAAAAAGGATGGATCCCTCAGGCTTTGTATCGACTACAGGCAGTTGAACAAAGTCACCATCAAGAATAAGTACCCATTGCCAAGGATCGACGATCTATTCGACCAGCTAGCAGGAGCGGGTTGTTTCTCCAAAATAGATCTGAGATCTGGGTACCATCAGCTGAGGATAAGGGAAGAAGACATACCAAGGACAGCTTTCAGGACCAGATATGGGCACTATGAGTTCCTTGTAATGCCGTTTGGGTTAACTAACGCCCCTGCAGCATTCATGGACCTCATGAACAGAGTATTCAGACCATACCTGGATCACTTCGTTATTGTCTTCATAGATGATATCTTAGTGTATTCCAGGAATGCAGAGGAGCATGCCCATCATCTGAGGATTGTATTACAGACCTTGAGGGAACATGGCTTGTATGCCAAGTTCTCCAAGTGTGAGTTCTGGTTGAGGAGCATCTCTTTCTTGGGGCATGTAGTGTCAGAGAATGGAATAGAGGTAGACCCCAAGAAGGTAGAGGCTGTGACTAACTGGCCTAGACCCACTACAGTGACAGAGATAAGAAGTTTCTTGGGTTTGGCTGGTTATTACAGGAGGTTCGTACAGGACTTCTCTAAGATTGCAGCTCCTTTAACCAGATTGACCAGAAAGAATCAGAGGTTCGAGTGGACCGATCGGTGTGAAGAAAGCTTTGAGGAGCTCAAGGAGAGGTTGACTTCAGCACCAGTGTTAGCTCTGCCAACCAGCAATGAGGACTTCACAGTGTTCTGTGATGCATCCAGAGTAGGCTTGGGTTGTGTGTTGATGCAGAATGGTAGGGTGATCGCTTATGCTTCTAGACAGCTAAAGAGGCATGAGATGAATTACCCCACACACGATCTGGAGATGGCAGCGGTTATCTTTGCCCTCAAGATGTGGAGGCATTACCTCTATGGGGTAAAATGTGAGATCTTCACAGATCATAAGAGCCTGCAGCACATCTTGAGTCAGAGAGATTTGAACTTGAGGCAGAGGAGATGGGTAGAACTGCTCAGTGACTATGATTGTAAGATACAATACCATCCGGGTAAGGCTAATGTAGTAGCTGATGCCTTAAGCCGGAAATCACTTGGCAGTCTATCCCACATCACGGCAGAGAGGAGACCGGTGGTGAAGGAATTTTATAAGCTCATTGAGGAAGGTCTACAGATGGAGTTGTCTGGTACAGGTGCCTTGGTTGCTCAGATGAAAGTGACACCCGTGTTTCTGGAGCAGGTGGCTCAGAAACAGCATGAGGACCCAGAGTTAGTGAAGATTGCCAGGACTGTTCAGTCAGGCAAAGACAGTGAGTTCAGATTTGACAATAGGGGGATCCTCCGCTATGGGAGTCGATTATGTGTACCAGATGACATTGGGCTAAAAGGAGACATTATGAGAGAGGCTCATAATGCAAGATACAGCATTCACCCTGGAGCCACCAAGATGTATCAAGATCTGAAGAGAGTGTATTGGTGGCCAGCTATGAAGAGGGAAGTGGCACAATTCGTGTCAGCCTGCGAAATATGTCAGAGGGTGAAGCTGGAACATCAGAAGCCGGCTGGAATGCTTAACCCGCTACCTATTCCAGAATGGAAATGGGAGAATATAGCTATGGACTTTGTAGTGGGGTTACCGGCAACATCCAACAGACTAGACTCCATATGGGTGATTGTGGACAGACTCACCAAATCTGCTCACTTCATTCCTGTTAGGAGCAACTACTCTGTGGATAAGTTAGCGCAGGTGTATGTTGAGGAGATTGTCAGACTACATGGGGTCCCGGTATCTATAGTGTCAGATAGAGGGCCCCAGTTCACATCCAGGTTTTGGCGGAGTCTGCAGAGTGCTATGGGTACTAGGTTGGATTTCAGCACTGCCTTCCATCCACAGACAGACGGACAGTCAGAGAGGACCATCCAGACCATAGAAGATATGCTCAGAATGTGTGTGCTAGATTTTGGCGGTTCTTGGAAGCAACATCTACCTTTGGTGGAGTTCGCCTACAATAACAGCTATCATGCTAGCATAGGGATGGCTCCATATGAAGCTTTATATGGAAGGAAGTGCAGGTCACCTGTTTGCTGGGAGGAAGTTGGAGAAAGGGCCTTGGCAGGGCCTGAGCTAGTAGAGATCACCAGCCGGATGGTGCCCATGATCAGAGAAAGGATAAAGACTGCCACCAGCAGGCAGAAAAGCTATGCAGACATCCGCAGGAAACAGGTAGAGTTTCAAGAGGGGGATCTAGTATTGCTTAAGGTGTCTCCGATGAAAGGGGTGGTTCGGTTTGGTAAGAAGGGTAAGCTAGCTCCGCGGTACATCGGACCCTTTGAGGTCTTGCAAAAAGTTGGGAATGTATCGTACAAGCTGGACTTGCCTGCTTCTATAGAGAGAATCCATCCGGTTTTTCATGTTTCCATGTTGAGGAAGTTCGTGTCAGATCCGGGCAAGGTTCTTAGCGAGCCTGATGTGGAGATCCAAGAGGATCTCACTTATGTTGAACAGCCAGTGCGGATTCTTGACACTCAGATCAGAAAGTTGAGGAACAAGGAAATCCCGATGGTGAAAGTCCTTTGGAACCACCACAATTTGGAAGAATGCACTTGGGAGACCCGGGAGTCCATGCTCCAGCAGTACCCCCACCTCTTCTAAGGTTAGTTTAGATGCGTTCCATGTGCTATATGTGTGTGTGTTATGTTTATGCTATGCATGTATTAGTTGAGGAACATTCGGGGACGAATGTTCTTAAGGGGGGGAGAATGTAATACCCGGCTAGACTCCGGTATCGAAATTCCTACCGTCCGGTGGAATTTGGGTGTCGGAAACCTCTAGAAGGGTAAAAGCATGTTTTTCCAAATTGTTTTCATGTATTTTAATGTGTTAAGTATGATTTTAAACAAGTTGTTGCATGAAAATTCTTTAAGGAAAAACCCAGGTTCGGCCGCCGAAACTCACTTTCGGCCGCCGAACTTGCATGGACTTTGGGAGGCACGTTAGGCCCCCGAAAGTCTAAGTGAGGGAAGTGCAGGTTCGGCCGCCGAACCTTATGATTCGGCCGCCGAACATTGCATGGATACGGAGGCACATTCGGCCCCCGAACGTGGCCTGGCCAGCCACATATAAAAGGGTCCCCTTGGTCCGCACGGGCGAGCTTTTTCTCTCCCATTGTCGGCCAAGGTGAGTCTCCACCGTTCCTCCCTCGATCTTGAGTGTTTCCTCTAGATCTTTCATGGTTTTAACAAGGTTTCATCTTGCTTTGAAGTTTTTGAGCTTTTGAATCGAGTTTTGAGCAAGTTTTGAGCTTGGAGGCCCAAGGAGCTAGATTTCTCCCAACTCCAAGTTAGATCGCCTCTACTCTCGATCTTCAAGAGGTAAGAGTCGATCTTGAACTCTTGTAATGTTTTAAATAAGTTTCATGCAAGATTCATGGGATTAAAGGCATGTTTAGTTCATGTGTAGGTTTATGGGTTTATGTTGTGATTTTGAGCAATGTAGCTTGATTGTGTATGAATGAAGTGTTGTAGATGGGGTATATGCATGTTTGAGACCCCTAGGAACTTGTATGTGTGTTTTGGTTGAGAAATATGCATGATTTATGGTTTTGGGAGGCAGGAGGTTCATTTGAACCAAGTTTCTGCCGTTTGGCAGAAACCAGGTTCGGCAGCCGAAGGGAGTTTCGGCCGCCGAACCCCTCTTGTGGAGGCAGCTTTCGGCTGCCGAAGGTGCCCCCGAAAAGAGACTTTCGTCTCTGTCTGGCACTTTCGGCCGCCGAAGGTGCCGCCGAACCTAGCTGAGTTTCGTCTCTGTCCAGGACTTTCGGCCGCCGAAGGTGCCGCCGAAGGTGCCCTGTTCAGCCATTTCATGCATATTTTCTGTGATGTTTTCATGATGTTTTAGGGGGTTTTTGGGGGATATATTAATGTTATGTTTGTATATGTTTGGTCCCTCATTGGAGTCCACCTGTGTAGGTTCGGACCCGAGGAACCGAGGACCCCAGCAGTGAGTGAGCTGCTTCAGTGTCTGGTCAGAGCTAGCCAGAGGTGAGTGGAAACAAGCTTAATGTTTTAAATCAAGCAATTAAATGTTTTGAGCATGTTTCATGCATCATGATGACATGTAATAGGCAGATTGCATTAGTTCACGAATATGTCGCATTGCATTTTATTTTGTGGTTGTGGGTGAATGCTGTATGATCCAATTAGTCCACGAGACTTAATATATGTTATGACAGGAAGACCAGGACCCCATGCTACGGCCTGGCACGAGACTTAATATATGATATGACAGGAAGACCAGGACCCCATGCTACGGCCTGGCACGAGACTTAATATATGATATGACAGGAAGACCAGGACCCCATGCTACGGCCTGGCACGAGACTTAATATATGATATGACAGGAAGACCAGGACCCCATGCTACGGCCTGGCACGAGACTATGTTGAGACTAATTGGTGACAGATTCACCCTTGATGTGAATTGTCTGTGATATGATGCATTTCATGAAAGCATGAACTTTAATAAAATGTTTTTAGTTTCTGCTCACTGGGCTTTTAGCTCACCCCTCTCCCCTAACCCCCAGGTTTGCAGGTACGGGATTGATAGAGAAGAAAAGAAGAGAAAAGTCATATGTATGTAATAGCTAGAGTATGTGGACATGACAAATGATAAGAATGTAATGTAAAGTCTGAAACAGTTATGTTTATGTAACTATGTTATTGAGGATAGAGTTGTGCTTGACCATAGTATATGTAAATCCCTTGGTATGTACATGATCTTATTTTATGATGTATGTGTGAACCAACTCAACACAGTATATATATTGCCATTGAGGCTTTGATGAAATCCCACAGAGGGATTAATGTTTATGTATATGATGAACACAGTGCATGCACAGGTTGAGTTTGGTGTACGAAGAAAAAGAAAAGTTTTTAATTCTTATGTATGTTTGTTGATCATGTATGGGATTAAACAGGTAAACAGGATGTATGTAGGCTTGCTACGGGTTCCGGCGGCCTTAAGCCGACCTGAATCCTAGCGCCGGTAGCGGTCCGGATTTTCGGGGCGTTACAAAAACGACCTTGACTCGAAGATGGGAGGATTGAGCTCCTTGAACCTCAAAGTTCCAAAACGTGCTTAAAACTTGTAAATCTTCAAAACAAATGTTATAAACTTGTAAAAATCATGGAAAAAGGAAGGAAAATCTCAAGATTGATGAAAGATGGCGGAGAGCTCACCTTGGCCGAAATGGGGAGAAAAAGCTCGCCCGTTTTCGGCTAAGGGACCCTTTTATAGTGGCTGGCCAGGCCACGTTCGGGGGCCGAATGTGCCTCCGCATCCATGCAATGTTCGGCGGCCGAACATAAGGTTCGGCGGCCGAACCTGCACTTCCCTCACTCATGCTTTCGGGGGCCTAACGTGCCTCCAAACGCATGCATGTTCGGCGGCCGAACTTAACTTTCGGCGGCCGAACCTGGGTTTTCCTCCAAAGATTTTTCATGTAAAAACTCATTAAATTTCATACTTAAAACATTAAAAACATGAAAACATTTTATAAAAACATGCTTTTACCCTTCTAGAGGTTTCCGACATCCAAATTCCACCGGACGGTAGGAATTCCGATACCGGAGTCTAGCCGGGTATTACACTTAAGTTGACCCAAGTCTTTGGTATGAAAACTCGTATACAAGTAGTTTTTGAGAGAAGAGATCCATTTACTATCATTCTCTATAATGACAATATCATCAACATATACAATAAGGAGAATAATACCAATATCTGAGTTTCTATAAAAGACTGAATGGTCACACTTGCTTTTTTCCGACCTAAATTTTTGAACAACTTCACTGAACTTGCCAAACCGTGCACGGGGACTCTGCTTCAAACCATACAAAGATTTCTTCAAATGCCAGACTTTCCCATACTTCCTCTGAGCAACAAACCCTGGTGGTTGCTCCATATACACCTCCTCTTGGAGGTCACCATGTAAAAATGCATTCTTGATATCTAACTGGTGTAAAGACCAATGCTGAGAAGCAACTAGGGAGATGAACAAGCGAACTGACGTCATTTTTGCCTCAGGTGAAAAAGTGTCAGAATAGTCAACACCATAGGTTTGGGCATAACCTTTGGCGACAAGACGGGTCTTAAGCCTCGCTATGGAACCATCCGGATTGACTTTGATGGCAAAAACCCATTTATAGCCCACAACCTTCTTGTCAGAGGGTAAATCAACTAGTTCCCAAATATGATTTTCATCTAGAGCCTTGGTCTCCTCAAACATTACATCACGCCATCTAGAATGAGTCAGGGCCTCTTTAACTGCCTTAGGCAAAGAAATGGAATTTAGAGAGACAATTAAGGAGGTAGAAGAAGGAGACAGGTGATCATAAGATAGAAAGTTAGCAATAGAATAGGTAGACTTACATTGTCGTTTACGTTTACAAAGACTAATGGGGAGGTCAAGGTCACTCGGTGGTGGATCCAATGGTAAAGAAGATTCTGGTGCAGGACATGTATCATTAGGTATTGGTCTCCGAGAGTAAACTTAAACAACTGATGGTTTAATAGGAGGTTGAGTACTAGGAGGAATATTACCATCAAATTGTACAGTAGAAGGCATACTCGAAGAGGTCCCACTATCAGATATGATTCTATAAATGAGCACTCATTGTCCTCCTCTTGATCAGGAAAGGTTTGTGCAACAAGATAAAAAGGAATTTGCTCGGAAAATGCTACATCTGTTGAGATCAGATATTTGTTGAGGTTTGGAGAGTAACAATGATACCCCTTCTGAAGGCGAGAATATCCAAAAAAAATACACTTCAAAGCTTTAGAATCAAGTTTAGTCACATGAGGTTTGACATCCTGAACATAGCAAGTGCTGCCAAACAGTCGTGGTTCAAGAAGGAATAATAGTTTCTTAGGAAAGAGAACATTATAAGGAGTATTACCGTTTAGTACTGTGGAGGGTATGCGATTAATGAGAAAGGATGCAGTAGAGATAACATCGGTCCAAAATTGCTTAAGAACTTGCATTTGAAACAACAGAGCTCGAGCAGTCTCAAGGAGATGTCGATTCTTCCTTTCAGCTACCCCATTTTGAGCGGGTGTATCAACACATGACGATTGGTGAAGAATACCATGTTGAGTCATATAAGCCTAGAATGATTCTGACATATATTTTTTAGCATTGTCGCTCCGTAAAATTTGCACAGAAACATTAAATTGATTATTGATTTCAGCACAAAAGGCAGAAAAATGAGAAAACACTTCCGAACAATGCTTCATAAAATAAATCCAAGTCATTCTAGAGTAATCATCCACAAAAGTGATAAAATATCTGAATCCAGTCTTAGATTCAACCGGACATGAGCTCCAAACATCTGAATGAACTAATTCAAAAGCAGAGTCAGCTCGTTTATTGACTTCAGGACTTAAAGAGCTTCGATGATGTTTTGCAAAATGACATGACACACATTTCAGTAAAGATACTTCATGAAATTGAGGGCATAGCTTTTTCAAAACCGGTAAAAAAGGGTGTCCCAACAGACAATGTGCTTCAAACAGAGATACAACACTGGAGCAGGCAACAGACCGAGGCATCCATGCATCCAAAATGTAGAGACCCCCAAATACATGTCCTTTACTAATAATCTGCTTCGTCACAAGATCCTGAATGGGACAATGATCAGAAAAAAAGGAAACACAACAATTTAGGTCTTTAGTAAGTTTACTTACAGAGATTAAATTAAAAGCAAGATTAGGTAATGTTGACTTATTTAACTAATCCTAGCTGATTCTAGAGATTTGATTTGATATGATTAGAATCCTTAATTATCTCTGTAATTATTATTTGATTATTTACTTCCTGTTTAGATATGATTCTCTGTGTATAAATAGTCATGTAGACCAATTGTAAAGATTAAGAGTGAAATACAAAAATACTCAAAATTTTCCCAAAATTTTCCCAAAATTCTTCATGGTATCAGAGCTTTTTCCTGATTTTTTGGGTCCAAATTCAATTTTTCATTTTTAGGGTTTCAAAACCCTAGATCTACCAATTTTGGTACTAACCCATCTAGGAGCCTCTTTTTCTCTCACCGCCGGCACCAGGAGAACCGCAGGACTGCCGTTGGCCGATCTACCAGCTCCGACGTCGGAAAAGCCTGCGCGTGAGGCTCACGCGCCACCCCTTCCCGGCGCGTGACCCGTCGCTTCCCGGCGCGTGATCCATCGTCTGTCACTGTTTCGCCGCTCAAATCACTCCGGCGACGATTCCGACCATCTTTCCGGCTCTCCCGTGCTGTTACCCGGTCTTTTGGTGAATCAATTGGGCTTTCTTGTGTGTACAACCTTGGGTACCTCCTATTCTTTCACTGTTCATAAATCTTTACTATGGCAGAAGGTAAAAGGGTCTCGATTCCTAACTCTGATAATCCTTCCTTGCAAATTAGTCCTATAAAACTTGATGGAACCAATTATCTTGCTTGGTCAAGGTCTTGTTTGTTGTTTATCAAGGCTAGAGGACTGCAGGGTTATGTCACTGGTAATAAAAAGCAACCTGATGAGAGTGATCCAGATTTCCCTCAATGGGACTCGGATAATTGTCTTGTTATGACATGGTTACTGAACTCTATGCAACCTCATATCTCTAAGTCCTATTTGTTAATTGATACTGCTGCAAAGATATGGAAAGCTTTGTCCTTAACTTATTCCAAGATTGGGAATGATGCCTAAATTTATGATATTCGGAATAAGATTCATGGTACTAAGCAAGGAGAAATGACTATCTCTCAATTTTATTCTGAGTTATGTGGCTTATGGCAGGAGCTTGATTACTATCAAGACTTCCAGGCAGATTGCACTGGAGATGCAGTCAAATTTCGAAAAATGATTGAAAAGGAGCGGGTCTATGATTTTCTTGCAGGGTTGAATAACGAATATGATCCAATTCGGGTCCAAGTGTTGGGAAGAAATCCTTTTCCTTCTTTAGAAGAGGCCCATGCCCATGTTCAACAAGAGGAAAGTCGTCAACATGCTATGCTCCATACTGCACCAGTTGAAAAGGCTGGGTTGACTACCAGTTTGAGCACACCACAGCCTCCTACTTCTGAGAAAGATCACTTACACTGTGACTATTGTGGGAAACCAAGGCATACCAAAGAGACTTGTTGGAAGTTACATGGTCGTCCCACTAGAGGTCGTGGAGGAAAACGAGGTACCTCTAGAAATCAAGCTAAGTTAGCAGAAACTGTGGAGGAGCCCTTTAAGGAGACAACAACGACTGAGTTCCTTTCCCCTAATGAACTTCAGAGTCTTAAGCGCCTCTTGTCTCATATTGACACCTCTTCATCCTCTGGTGCTACATCTAACTTTGTAAAGTCAGGTAATGCTTCCTCTTTTAATAATGTTCCATGGATTATCGATTCTGGTGCGAATAGACATATGACAGGCTCTTATAAAGGCTTTCTCAATTATTCTCCTTCTCTAACCAAAGATAGTGTCAGAATTGCTGATGGCTCTTTTACTCCCATATCCGGAACAGGTTCTGTTATTTGCACATCCAACATTAAATTATCATCTGTCCTTCATGTTCCCCACTTTCCTGTCAACCTTTTATCTGTCAGTGCTATCACCAATGCTCTTAACTGTAAAATTGAATTCTTTCCTGATCATTGTGTTATTCAGGATCTTTGCACAGGGAAGATGATTGGCAATGGTGGGCTGCATGATGGCTTATACATGTTGGAGGGTGATCCGGCTTCTTCGATATCTCAAGCCTGTTTTGGAGAAAATAAGGATGTCAATCAGGAAATAATACAGTGGCATCGGCGGTTAGGGCATCCATCATTTTTTGTTTTAGAAAAACTTTATTCTGATTTGTTTGCTAAAGCCCAGTTTGGCTCTTTATGTTGTGATGCTTGTGAGTATGCTAAACACACTAGAACATCCTATCCTTTGAGTCATAATAAAAGTCAAATTCCTTTTGCAACTATTCATTCTGATGTTTGGGGGCCTACTCAAATGGTCTCCTTATCTGGTAATCGATGGTTTGTCACCTTTATTGATTGTTGCACTCGAATGACTTGGGTCTATTTGATTAAAGCTAAAAGTGATGTCTTTTTTTGTTTTCAATCCTTTCATAAGATGGTTTGTACTCAATTTGATACTAAGGTGAAAATTTTGAGAACTGACAATGGAAGAGAATACATGGATAGTAGCTTTTCTGCTTGTTTGGAGAGTAATGGGATAATACACCAGACTAGTTGTCCTTATACTAGTGCTCAAAATGGCGTTGCTGAGAGGAAAAATAGACATCTATTGGAGGTAGCTCGATCTCTTATGTTCACCATGAATCTACCCAAAACATATTGGGGAGATGCAATTCTTACATCTGCTTATCTTATCAATAGAATGCCTCTCAAGACCCTTGACTTTATGAGTCCTTTGACGGCTCTACAAGGGAAGAATTCATACGTTGTTCCACCAAAAGTATTTGGGTGTGTTTGCTTTGTCCATACTAGGATGGCAGGAAAACTGGATCCCAAGGCCCTTAAATGTGTGTTTGTTGGGTATTCTCCAACACAGAAGGGATACAAGTGTTATCATCCTCCCTCTAGGAAATACTTCGTTAGTATGGATGTTACCTTCCGAGAAACTGAATCCTACTTCAATACCACCCACTCACCTCTTCAGGGGGAGAATAATGAGCAAGAAGAGGTGATCCTGAATTCTGTGATTCTGAATGATATGGTTCAACTAGAAAGTTTGAGTTCTAGTAGACAGGGGGAGATGTCCAATTAGGGAGAGAGAACTGGTCGTTTGAACAAGCCAGATTTGAGAAGGTATTCAAGGAGAGATAAGGCAGAAGAAGCCATTATGCAGTCTACTCAAAGTCAAGAATCTTCTCCTAGTGAGTTACCCACAACTCTTTCTTCTGGTGAGTTACCCACAACTCTTGAATGTTTCAATGACTTAGATAAACCTATTGCACAAAGAAAAGGGGTCAGATCTTGCACTAAACACCCTATTTCTAACTTTGTTTCTTATGAATCTTTATCTCCTTCCTATAGAGCCTTTGCCTTGTCTATTTCCTCTGTGTCTATTCCACAGGATTGGAAGAAAGCTCTTGCAGATCCTAAATGGAAGAAAGCAATGATTGAAGAGATGAAAACATTGGCTAAAAATGAGACTTGGCAGCTTGTCACTCTCCCACCTGAGAAGAAACTCGTTGGCTGTAAATGGGTGTTCACAGTGAAACACAAAGCTGATGGCACAATTGAACGGTTTAAGGCCAGATTGGTTGCTAAAGGATTCACCCAAACCTATGGAGTGGATTACCAAGAGACATTTGCCCCAGTTGCAAAAATGAACTCAATCAGAGTTTTCTTATCTTGCGCAGCCAACTTGGACTGGGACTTGCAACAGTTTGATGTGAAGAATGCTTTCCTCCATGGAGATTTAGAGGAAGAAGTGTTCATGGAAATTCCTCTTGGGTTCGCTGATGAGAAGACACAAGGAAAGGTGTGCAGGTTAAAAAAGGCTTTGTATGGGCTAAAAGAATCTCCCAGAGCTTGGTTTGACAGGTTTAGCAGAGCCATGATGTCCTTTGGTTACCAACAAAGCAATGCTGATCACACTCTGTTTATCAAACATCATAAGGGTAAGATCACCCCTCTTATTGTGTATGTTGATGATATAGTGGTGACAGGTGATGACAAAGAGGAAATGGCTCAACTAAAGAGGTTGTTGGCCCAGGAATTTGAAATCAAAGATCTGGGAAAACTGCAATATTTTCTAGGTATTGAGGTGGCTAGATCAGAAAAAGGAATTTTCATCTCCCAAAGAAAGTACATTCTGGATCTTTTGGAAGAAACTGGTATGATGGGGTGTAAACCAGCAGAATCTCCCATTGAAAGTAATCACAAGCTGAAAGCAGGAACTGGTGAGTCCGTGGATATTGGAAGATATCAGAGATTGGTAGGTAGGTTGATTTATCTCTCACACACTCGACCGGATATAGCCTGTGCTGTTAGTTTAGTCAGCCAATTCATGCATGACCCTCGCGAGACTCATATGCAAGCTGTACTTCGCATCTTGAGATACCTAAAGTTTGCGCCAGGGAAAGGGCTTCTTTACTCCAAACATGGTCATCTCCGAATTGAAACTTTTACAGATGCAGATTGGGCAGGATCTCTCGATGACAGGAGATCCACCTCTGGCTACTGCACAGTTGTGGGGGGAACCTTGTCACCTGGAGGAGCAAAAAACAAAGTTTTGTTGCTCGGTCAAGTGCGGAAGCAGAATACAGAGCAATGGCCCAAGGAGTATGTGAACTCTTATGGTTACAGAAGTTATTGGAAGAGTTGAGATTGTCCGAGAGAGACAAGATAACTTTGTATTGTGACAATAAAGCTGCTATAAGTATAGCACAAAATCCAGTCCAACATTACCGAACCAAGCACATTGAAATTGATCGGCACTTCATTAAAGAAAAATTAACAGACGGTGTCTTGAGCCTAGTTCATGTGACTTCTACGGGGCAACTTGCGGATGTGTTTACTAAAGGGCTTAACAACAAGATCTACCATAATCTGATTTGCAAGTTGGGCATGTGTGACATCTTTGCACCAACTTGAGGGGGAGTGTTGACTTATTTAACTAATCCTAGCTAATTCTAGAGATTTGATTTGATATGATTAGGATCCTTAATTATCTCTGTAATTATTATTTGATTATTTACTTCCTGTTTAGATATGATTCTCTGTGTATAAATAGTCATGTAGACCAATTGTAAAGATTAAGAGTGAAATACAAAACTTAGCACAGATAATAGGGTGATAGAAGGAGTAGGTTTAACAGTCCCAGAACCCTCAACATTGTAGCTTAACTCATCAACTATAATAACAGGAGAAGGTGCTTTATGAGATCGAAAGCTAGTAGAAATATGAGGATTATCTGTCATGTGATCCGTGATACCAGAATCAATGACCCATTTATATGAAGAGGAAATAAGATACATTTTACCTGTCTCAGCCGCTACTGAAGACGTTAGGATAATTTTAATAATATGGGTCTTACTGTCAGAAACCATTTCAATCAAGACCCTATACTCCTATATCTTCGAACGAATTAAAGGAAGATAACAAAACCTAACCCAGTGAACAGTAACCCAATGAACAGTACTCGACGTGAACAGTATCAAAAACGTCTCCCCCCAATACTCAAATGGCAAACGAACCACAGATTTGACAAGGGGGCTACAAGGCGATTCCGGCGTCCTCCCTAAGTGGGCGATGAGAGACAAATATTATTCTAGATGGGTAATCCAAAAGAACAGGAGCCCTAAGTCTCCAAAAAAAAAATTTAAAACTCGACGGAAGAGAAAAAATTAAATATCTACGGGAATGGCTCTAATACTATGTAATAAGATAAGGAATAATTGGGCCATTTCATTATAATTCTCCATTGAAATAAGTGTGTATATGTACAGATTACAAGGCCTTGTTAAGACAACTCCTAAGAATCCTCTATCAATCAATTAGCCTATGATTATGTAATCCCCTATGATTATGTAATCCCCTATGATTATGTTCACACTCTAACACTATGGATGTACTTTCATCATGTACTGCCCTTCTATTACTCTTATATACTGAAATCTCTATTATATCTAGACTCTTGATATAATTTTGATACTCCCATGTCATTAACCTTGTAAGCTATGGGTATCTTTATTGGCTCTCTTCCTTTCTCTTTCTCTATCTCTCGCTCTCTCTCCATGTTAGAATATAGAAGAAGAGAGGATTTGTGAACTTGAAAGCTTGATTGGGATTTATAGTGTAATGGTAAATAGCCCAATAAGCTTTGTGTTCTAACTCAACAAGGTGACAAGTTTTTCCATAGATCAGACGATACAGGGACATCCATATAAGTGTCTTATATGTTGTCCGATATGCCCATAGAGTATCATCAAGGCGCAAACTCCAGTCTTTTCTGTGTGGATTTATTGTTTTTTCCAGGGTAGCCTTGATTTCTTTGTTTGAGATTTCAGCTTACCCATTTGTCTGTGGGTGATAGGCAATGGATGTGTTGTGAAGTATATGATATTTCTTGAAAAGAGTTTCCACCACTTTGTTACAGAAGTGTGTCCCTCGGTCGCTTTTAATTGCTTTATTGGCATAGATTGGTTTGGATGTCTTGTCTCTAGTAAAACTATAGTGTGATAATCAGATTGCCCTTCATATTGCCTCCAATCTAATATATCATGAGCGTACCAAGCACATCGAAATTGACTGTCACTTCCTCCGAAAAAATATTTAAGAAAATATAATTTCTACTGGATATGTGAAACCAAGAGAACAATTTTAACAGGGCCTCGAATAAAATATCTTTGTAACAAGTTGAATATGATTAATATTGTAATATACACATGTCTAAACCTACCCCCTACATATCCTATATTTTATTCATTAGCGTACCGCATACCACAAGTCGAGAGCACCATGACAATCCAGGTGGTAACTTGGTTCCAATTACAAGGAAAAAGGAAGAGAGTTTGTATTTCTTGCATTCACTACTTGTTAGTTCCTGAAGTAACCCCCTTCCATAAATGAAAGGGAACAGATAAAGAGTAGGGCGCAATTTATTTATTGGATGAAGCATATGAATATGATGTTGACCTTTCCCCTTTTGGTTGATCTGGTTGTTTTAATGCCAATGGTTGCAGGCTGGTTTTTTTCTAATTCAATATGATCACCTATGGCAACGACATCTGGACAGACTATTTGATCTTTTCTCTATGGGAAAGCTTAAGGTGATGCTTTCACTCTGTTTTATGCACTTTTTGCATAAAGCTTAGGTAGCTTGGTAATATTTTCTTCTATTTTTAATTGAGATTGGCACAGGTTACATTTTTGTTTCTTTTTCACAATTTTTGGTTAGTGGACTATGGGGAGTTGAAAATATGCTAGTATCATTGCTTGCCTCTATTCCACTATCCAAAAATTTATGCATAAAATTTGAAGTGTTGTAATGATACTAGTGCCTCTTATGCTCGACCCAAAAGTGAATATAATAATGATATAACGCATATGGTAATGTAATTTTTCTTTTTACTTATTTCGAGAGTACAAATTCAAACATGATTAATGTTTCCAAGGCCTAGGGCTTAGACTTAGTAGAGAAACAAAGAAGAAATAGAGAGAAGAGATTGGAATGAATTGCTCACAATTATAGCCTAATCTTTACAATCTTAATCACAATATTAACACACGGATTGCAAATAAACAACTTGCACTCTGGCTCTCCCCTTTAACCTAGAGCATGCATACCATATTATCCTAGCTTGTTATAGAAGTAAATAATTCAATGATCTCTAAGAGATCTAACGAGGATAACGGTTGATTGGTTGTTTGACTTGAGGAAACTAGCAGCAAGGCATCTTGATATCTTTTATATGATGAAGTGACAACCCACTTATATGTGCATTGTCCTTTGTTGAAATGTTGGATTAGAAGCAATATGTAGTGTTGCTTAATCATGACATATCTACTTCATGTGTTTGAAATCTCTACACTTCAATTCTTGAAGAAGTTGTTTCAACTAGATAATCTCACATGTCACTAAAGCCATGACGTGATATTTTGCTTTTGTACTTGACTTAATAATATCGTCTTACTTTTTACTTCTCTAGGATATTAAATTTCTCCAAATCCTAAAGTAGATCCTTCATCTGAAGGAGCTAACTCAATCTGCACTAGAATATCCAATAATTTCCTAATAACCCCTGGCTTAATATGAAATCTGTGCTATAGAGCTCATTTGATATTCTGGAGAATGCAGATTGCATATTGTTGGACCTAAATGTCCTAATCCTTGTTTTGATGATTAATAAACAATTGATGTGCTACTAATTATCTTCAAAGGTGTTTGTATTGAGCTTGCAGGTTCCCTATTGAAATAAATGAAATTGCTTCAATCACAAAAGTGAAAAGTGCCAATTATGGAAGCATACCACAAGAAAGGGATAAGAAATTATTTTTGTTTATGCCTTGTTAAATTCTATTCATTGTGAATTTCAAGTAATTGATTGTGATGGCTCAAGGGTTCTTTCATTTCTAAAAGTTCTTTTAAATATGGCCACTTTTTAAAAAGTACTTGACTTTCAGGGACCAAAATGAAATTTTCCAAAAGAAGTGATTTTGAAATTATTTTTCATCAAAATGAAAGATCTAAAAATATAGGTTGCAAAAGTTCAAACGGTTTGAAAAAAGGATTTTTACAGCCTAAGTTATGATTTTTCAAAGATTTAAAGAATTATTTTTTTGCCCCCCTAAAGTCATCTTTCGGCTTCCGAAAGTCAGGGACAGAAACGAAAGTCCCCTATGTTCGGCCGCCGAACATTGACTTTCGGCCGCCGAAGGTGGGTTTTCAACCAGCCCCCTAAGTGTAACCTTCGGCTTCCGAAAGTGAGGGACAGAAACGAAAGTCCCCTATGTTCGGCCGCCGAACATTGACTTTCGGCCGCCGAAGGTGGGTTTTCAACCAGCCCCCTAAGTGTAACCTTCGGCTTCCGAAAGTGAGGGACAGAGACGAAAGTCCCACACCTTCGGCCGCCGAACATTTAACCTTCGGCCGCCGAAAGTGTGTTTTGGGTCTGCCTCCGAAGCCTAAAGTTTGGCTTCCGAAAGTGAGGAACAGAAACGAAAGTCCACCATGTTCGGCCGCCGAACATTGAGTTTAGGCCGCCGAAAGTTCAGTTTTAAAGGAATAGTTTCTTCGCCCCAAATGGTTCGGCCGCCGAACTCTAAGCTTAGGCCGCCGAACCTGAGTTTTTCTGGGCACGGTATAACGGTTATTTCTGAACATAAACGGCTCTATTTGCATTTAATGCACCCCCAACGGCCATATTTATGAATGAACTATAAATACAACTTGTTTTTGTTGTTGTGAGGTTACAACAACCATCTAAGCAAATATTTATTGAGATTACAGCATTTTTTATTCTCTCTCTCTCAAAACCTTGAGCCAAAGCATTGATTTCTTGAAAGCTTGTTTTGAGTTGTAATTGGTTGGCTTTTCTGAGTGAGTAAAGGTTGATTGAGAGATTCTGTTGTTGTGAGTGTGGCATTGAGCAAAGAATTGCTCTTGAGTGGAAAAAGAGATTTGTAAAGAGCAAAGGCTTGCTCTAAGATTGTAAGGGTTTTGATCTTCACCCAAAGAAGATTTGATAGTGGAGTTGAACTCTCAAGTGGAGCTTGAGGAGAGGACGTAGGCTTGGATAGCTGAACCTCTATAAATCTTTGTGTTGATTTTTCTCTTCCCTATTCTCTTCTAATTTCTTGTCTTTGCCATTAAATTTTTTATAAACCCAATTCACCCCCCCTCTTGGGTTGCCTCAAGGGACAACAAGTGGTATCAGAGCTAAGTCTCCCTTTCTTGAAGATATAATTATCTTGGAGTAAAGATCAAATGGCAGCCCTCAATTCTCAAGAAGGTCAATCGGTTGTGAGACCACCTTTCTTTGATGGAAATGACTTTCTATATTGGAAAAATAGAATGTATTATTTCCTTAAATCGGAAGGAGTTGATTTGTGGGACATTGTAGAGAATGGGCCTTTCTTTCCCACAAGATTCATTGATGGAAACCAAGAGCAAAAACCTAAGAGTGAATGGAGTGAGCTCGAGAAGAGAAGGGTAGCCCTCAATGACAAAGCCATTCACATCTTGTTTTGTGCTCTTAGTAGAAGTGAGTACAACAAAGTATGCATGAAGTCCACCGCCAAGGAAATTTGGGATGCTTTGGTTGTCACTCATGAAGGTACCAATCAAGTCAAGGAAAACAAGATGGAATCCCTCATCTATCAATATGAGTTGTTCAAGATGAAATCCGATGAAACTATTAGCCAAATGTATGATAGGTTCATTGAGATCATTGGAGGGATGAAATCTCTTGGGAAGACATTCACAAATGAAGAGTTGGTGAAGAAAATCCTAAGATGTCTACCTAAAGAATGGCTACCAAAGGTAACTTCCTTAAAGGATGCCAAAGACTTGACCAAAGTGCAATTGGATGAACTCTTGGGGAATCTCATTGACTATGAGATGACTCTAAAGAGAGAGCAAGTGGAGGAACCTAGCAAGATGAAAAAGAACATCGCTCTAAGGGTAGCCTCCGAAGATACTAGTGAGGAAGAAGAAGAAATAAGTGAGGAAGAATTGGCCTTGGTAACTAGGAGAATAAGGAAGTTGCTTCTCCAAAATAAAAGGTTCATCCCAAGGAAGAATTTTAGAAAGGAAAAGGGTGAATCAAGCAAAAAGGAAGTAGTCATTTGCTATGAATGTAATAAGCCGGGTCACTACAAAGTGGATTGTCCCAAGTTGAAGAAGCCTATCAAGAAGTTCAAGAAGAAGGCCTTCAAAGCAACATGGGATGAGTCAAGTGATTCCGAAGAAGAGGAGGTTGGTGATGAAATTGCCAACATGTGCTTCATGGCTCTAGAGGAAAGCTCCGATGAGGTAACTACTCTTGATGACTTTACTTTAAATGATGATGATGTTGAGTTTTCATATGATGAACTTGTAGGTGCTTTAAAATTGATGAATGATGAGCTTGAAAAGAGTCATAGGAAAAATAAAATTTTGAAATGTGAGTTAGCTAGCTTTAAAAAGGAAAGTGAGAACTCACCTAAGGAACCTTTACCCTCAAATGATTCTTTACAAAAATCCTTAGATGAGCTCTCACTAGAAAATAAAAATTTGAAAAATGAAATCCTTGAGTTGAAAAATTCTCTTTCAAAATTTTTAAAAGGCAAGGACAAACTTGATGAGATTTTAGACTCTCAAAGGTCTCCTAGCATCAAGTATGGCCTTGGCTATGACAAATCAACTCAAGCAAATTTTTCTAAAACCGTTTTTGTTAAAGCTACCAACTCACATGAACCTAAGGTTTCTAGCTCAAATGGAAATGTGCCTAAAGTTTCTAGTAGCAATATGTCTATGAGGAATGCACCTACAAGGAATGCACATGTACACCAATCCACTAGTTACAACACTCATATAAGACACACACCTAGGCAATTTGCATATAAGAGAAATGATCATTATAGAACACACACTTCTAGTTCACAAAATCACCACTCTAATCATATCTCTTGCTCACATGCTTTTAATAAGCAAAGGAGAAATGGACACATGAGAACTCAAACACACTCACTCACCTATGGACCTAGAGTAAGAAGGTTCAATGGTCATTGTCACTATTGTGGCAAGTTTGGTCACACCAACTATAAGTGCTCTATTAGAAAATTGCATCTTGGATATGGTAGCATATGGAAATTGGATAGTGGAATGACTAACCCCCAAGGACCCAAGTACATTTGGGTACCTAAAAGTGTTTGAATTCTTTCTTTTAGGTGTGCTTGAAATCCTCAAAAATTGAAAGCAAATGGTATCTAGATAGTGGATGTTCAAGACACATGACCGGAAACTCAAATCACTTCATCTCTCTTGAAAAGAAAGATGGAAGTGGACAAGTAACCTTTGGAGACAATGGAAAAGGTAAAATTGTTGGTATAGGTAAAGTTGGTAAGGAAAACTCTCCTATTCTTGATAAAGTTCTATTAGTTGATGGTTTGAAGCATAATTTGTTAAGTGTGAGTCAATTATGTGATAAAGGTTGTAGAGTTATCTTTGAGCCAAAATCATGTTTTGTGTCTAGAATGTCGGATAACAAAATATTGTTTGTTGGTGAAAGAGTTGAGAATATTTATCTTATTGACTTACAAGCTATGACTAACCAAGATATGAAGTGCTTTGTGTCTATTAGTGATAACTCTTGGATTTGGCATAGAAGGCTTTCTCATGCTAGCATGGATCTCCTCAAAAATTTGAGCAAAGATGAGCTAGTTGATGGTCTTCCAAAGATCAAATATGAAAAGGACAAAGTATGTGATACATGTCAAATGGGTAAGCAAGTTAAGAGTTCATTTAAAGCTATTAATAAGGTAATCTCTTCTAGACCTTTGCAACTCTTGCATATGGATTTATTTGGTCCAACTAGAGTAGCTAGTCTTGGTGGCATGCATTATGGGTTTGTTATAGTTGATGACTACTCTAGGTATACTTGGGTTGTGTTCCTTGCTCATAAGGATGATTGTTTTGATGCTTTTAAAAGTTTTACAAAGAAAGTTCAAAATGAAAAGGGTTTTCAAATTTCTTCTATAAGGAGTGATCATGGTAGAGAATTTGAAAATGAAAAATTTGAAACTTTTTGCAATAAGTTAGGGATCACTCATAATTTTTCATCTCCTAGGACTCCCCAACAAAATGGTGTTGTTGAAAGAAAAAATAGAACTCTTTTAGATATGGGGAGGACTATGTTAAGAGAATATAATTTACCTACTTATTTTTGGGCGGAAGCCATAAATACGGCTTGTTATGTTTCAAATAGAGTTTTAATTAGACCTCTCTTAAATAAGACTCCTTATGAGCTTTGGAATGGAAGGAAACCTAGAGTTAGTTATTTTAGAGTTTTTGGTTGTAAATGCTTCATATTAAACAATAAGGATAATCTAGGCAAATTTGACTCCAAAACCGATGAAGGTATCTTCTTGGGATACTCTATCTCTAGTAAATCATATAGAGTATTCAATAAAAGAACCTTGATAGTTGAAGAGTCAATGCATGTTGTTTTTGATGAATCTAATCCCTTTGCTCCTAGAAAGGAGGTCTCTTGTGATGATGATCTTGTAGGTAACCTTGATGAGTTGACCTTTGAAGATCCTCAACCTCATGGAGATCAAAGTCAACCCAAGGAGGACTCAATAGAGGCAAAGGAAGATGAAGTTGGACTTCAAGAGCAACAAATGCAAATTACACAAAGTCAAGGAGTCCAACATGACTTGCCAAGGGATTGGGCCTACAAGAAAGATCATCCCAAGGATCAAATAATTGGTGATACATCACAAGGGGTAACTACTAGATCTTCTATTAGACATGTATGTAATAATATTGCATTCATATCTCATATAGAACCAAAGTCTATAGATGAGGCTATTAGTGATGAGAATTGGGTTCTTGCTATGCAAGAAGAACTCAACCAATTTGAAAGAAACAAGGTTTGGACCTTAGTGTCTAGACCAAAACATCACCCCACTATAGGCACCAAATGGGTGTTTAGGAATAAGCTTGATGAAGATGGCAATATCATTAGAAACAAAGCTAGGTTGGTAGCTAAAGGCTATAACCAAGAGGAGGGCATAGACTATGATGAAACTTTTGCCCCCGTAGCTAGATTAGAAGCCATTAGAATCTTGCTTGCATATGCATCATACATGAATTTTAATCTCTTTCAAATGGATGTGAAAAGTGCCTTTTTAAATGGTTTTATTGAGGAGGAGGTTTATGTTGAGCAACCTCCGGGGTTTGAAAATCATGAATTTCCAAATCATGTTTTTAAATTGTCCAAAGCTTTATATGGTTTAAAACAAGCTCCTAGAGCTTGGTATGAAAGACTAAGTAATTTTCTGTTGCTCTGTATATGCTGTTAGATGAATTATTTTACTGTTAGCTGGGTATCAATATGCTGTTAGCTGGATTATTTTACTGATTAGCTGGATTCATATATAAAAACTGTTAATATTTTTAGTTCTGAATATGGATGTGGTGCAATAACAGTTATATGACTAGTTTGTGTTACTGTGGTTTATGGATTGAGTTTTGTGATAATGAATTGCTTATGGGTTGGTATTTTATTTTCTGTTTGTTTCTTTCATTGCCTCTTTAGCTGCTGTGTTTTAGAATGGGTAGAAAATCCACAGCCCGTAGGCACCCATATTTTAGAGGTCAATCCAGTAGAGCTCCTAGGTCTCCCTCCCCAGACCATCCTGCCTCACCACCCTTTGAGTTCCCTGTAGTTAGAGAGCAGGATCCAGCTTTTGAGCCTTTTTCTCTCAGGTTTGTTCATCCTGGGAGAACAATCCATGATAATAGTGTTCAGCTTTTTCGCACTCAGGGTTTCCTACAGCCCTTCATTGTTCAGGAATGGGACCACCTTCTTATCACTCCAGCAGACACCCATCCTAGGATTGTTAGGGAGTTCTATGCTAACCTACACACCTTTACCCGTCACACTCCCCCTCACCTAGTCAGTTTTGTAAATGGTCAGAGGGTTTACATCACTCCTGACATCATTGCTCGTCACCTAGGTATCCCCAACTCTGGGGCTGTTGTATCCACCACTCATAAGTGGATTACTGGTGAGGTCTCTTCCCTTCACCAGACTAGGGTCATTTCAGGAGACGTAGATCGTGCGGAGCCCTCTAGGCTTAAGGCCTGTGACCTCAACACTCTCCCCAAAGTTGTTCACCACATAGTCACCTATGAGATTCTCCCTAGATCGGGTCATAGGACTGCACTCTCCTACTCTGACATGTTTGTAGTGTCTTGTCTGCTAGAGGGTCGACCCCTTAACCTGCCACATATTATGATTCACTCTATAGCAGACTCCCTTAGGCTGAGTCGAGGCTGTCTCCCCTTTGGTCATCATCTTACTCTTCTTCTCCGAGCCCTAGGTGTTGACCCAGGTACCGAGTCGGCCTTACCTCTGTCTAGTGAGTACACCCCCTATACTGAGGCTACCCTCCACCACATGGGTTTGACTAGGAGAGGCAATGAATTTTATAATTCTAGGAGAGATTTTGCAGCTCGCAGAGCAGCACATGCAGCAGCACAGGCACATGATGGTTCTGATGAGGAGTCAGATGATGCTTCTCCTGCTGATCTTGAGACAGAGCGAGCTCCCAGAGGCGACACTAGTACCGGGCGGTCCACCGAGCAGGGTACATCTTCTCGAACTGCATCTGATCTGTATGATGCCATGGGTCGTCTGGAGTTGCAGGTTGCTCAGATGTCTGATCGCCAGACTCAGATATCTGATCGCCAGACTCAGATGGAGCAGCAGTTAGCACGACTTACAGACCAGCAGCAGACCATGATCGAGCAGCAGAGTCAGATTTTACGCTTCCTTCAGCAGTCATCTGGAGTGCCACCTCCTCAGCCTCCTCAGTGATATATTTTGTTGTTTATGTAGTTGCTTTTGTTCTTTCCCGTTTGATATTGTGATATTTTTTTGTTTTTGATGATGTCAAAAGGGGGAGAATGGATGGTATTTTTTATGTACATATTTGATGATATTGGCTATATTTGGTTATTACCTTGGATTGTGAATATTGTGTGTATTCATTTGAGATGCATTCCTTGTTAGCACTCATTCATTCATATAGGATCCATTGCATCTCATTGCATTGAGTCAAAACCTCCCTTATGTGCCTTCTCTCATTTTAAATATGGCATAAATTATTTTTGACAGGGGGAGCACATTAAGGGGGAGAAATTTTTAAAATACACACACTACACTTATGATTATTATTCTAATGTTTACCAATTGTTTGTCATCATCAAAAAGGGGGAGATTGTTGGACCTAAATGTCCTAATCCTTGTTTTGATGATTAATAAACAATTGATGTGCTACTAATTATCTTCAAAGGTGTTTGTATTGAGCTTGCAGGTTCCCTATTGAAATAAATGAAATTGCTTCAATCACAAAAGTGAAAAGTGCCAATTATGGAAGCATACCACAAGAAAGGGATAAGAAATTATTTTTGTTTATGCCTTGTTAAATTCTATTCATTGTGAATTTCAAGTAATTGATTGTGATGGCTCAAGGGTTCTTTCATTTCTAAAAGTTCTTTTAAATATGGCCACTTTTTAAAAAGTACTTGACTTTCAGGGACCAAAATGAAATTTTCCAAAAGAAGTGATTTTGAAATTATTTTTCATCAAAATGAAAGATCTAAAAATATAGGTTGCAAAAGTTCAAACGGTTTGAAAAAAGGATTTTTACAGCCTAAGTTATGATTTTTCAAAGATTTAAAGAATTATTTTTTTGCCCCCCTAAAGTCATCTTTCGGCTTCCGAAAGTCAGGGACAGAAACGAAAGTCCCCTATGTTCGGCCGCCGAACATTGACTTTCGGCCGCCGAAGGTGGGTTTTCAACCAGCCCCCTAAGTGTAACCTTCGGCTTCCGAAAGTGAGGGACAGAAACGAAAGTCCCCTATGTTCGGCCGCCGAACATTGACTTTCGGCCGCCGAAGGTGGGTTTTCAACCAGCCCCCTAAGTGTAACCTTCGGCTTCCGAAAGTGAGGGACAGAGACGAAAGTCCCACACCTTCGGCCGCCGAACATTTAACCTTCGGCCGCCAAAAGTGTGTTTTGGGTCTGCCTCCGAAGCCTAAAGTTTGGCTTCCGAAAGTGAGGAACAGAAACGAAAGTCCACCATGTTCGGCCGCCGAACATTGAGTTTAGGCCGCCGAAAGTTCAGTTTTAAAGGAATAGTTTCTTCGCCCCAAATGGTTCGGCCGCCGAACTCTAAGCTTAGGCCGCCGAACCTGAGTTTTTCTGGGCACGGTATAACGGTTATTTCTGAACATAAACGGCTCTATTTGCATTTAATGCACCCCCAACGGCCATATTTATGAATGAACTATAAATACAACTTGTTTTTGTTGTTGTGAGGTTACAACAACCATCTAAGCAAATATTTATTGAGATTACAGCATTTTTTATTCTCTCTCTCTCAAAACCTTGAGCCAAAGCATTGATTTCTTGAAAGCTTGTTTTGAGTTGTAATTGGTTGGCTTTTCTGAGTGAGTAAAGGTTGATTGAGAGATTCTGTTGTTGTGAGTGTGGCATTGAGCAAAGAATTGCTCTTGAGTGGAAAAAGAGATTTGTAAAGAGCAAAGGCTTGCTCTAAGATTGTAAGGGTTTTGATCTTCACCCAAAGAAGATTTGATAGTGGAGTTGAACTCTCAAGTGGAGCTTGAGGAGAGGACGTAGGCTTGGATAGCTGAACCTCTATAAATCTTTGTGTTGATTTTTCTCTTCCCTATTCTCTTCTAATTTCTTGTCTTTGCCATTAAATTTTTTATAAACCCAATTCACCCCCCCTCTTGGGTTGCCTCAAGGGACAACACATATTACTGTCCCATACTGGCCAGTAAATGGAAGATGGAGCTCTGAAATATCGACTAATCAAACTAATAGTGAAAGAAATATATGGTGGAGCATTTGGGTTTTCCTAGAACATCTATCAAGGGCTCCTCCTGTCGAGGAATAAGTTTTAACACTCAGATTCATGGGAATATCTAGATATTTTCAACAAGTATACCAAGGATATTTACTATATCATAACAATGTTGGATTATGTTTCTTTCTCCAGCGTTAATGGAATAATTTTATTTTTTTTTGTATTTACAATGATTTGGTACAGGGATATATATATATACACACTATTATCCTATTTAAAATAGGAATGTAATCCTTATGATTATGCATAATTATAATCTTTGAACTAAAAGAAATACAATCATATGCACTTATAACTTTTTCAAGGATGAGAGTTACATGGGGAGACACATCTAATGGATTTTGACTGCAGTTTGTCTTTGCCTAGTGCTCGATTGTGAACAAAGCATATTCTACCATATCCACGTAGAAGAAGAGGTAAGAACTTTGTTTTGGAAACAGGAAAGAATGGGAACTCTTATGTTACAAAACAAGAGAATGGAAATGACTAATTAACATGCATTAAGAATAGCATTGCCCAAAAAATGTCAATTCTCAATTTTGTTAAGAAGGGATGGAGGGGTGGGAGATGATTTAGGAGCATAAAGGTTGGAAGAACCTCAAATAATTTGGTAAAGTTTGTGAAATGAAAAGAATGGAAATGTCTTTAAAAACATTACATCAGTTGATATGAAACATTTATTTGTAGCTGGGAAAAAGCACTTATAACATTATTAAGGATGAGAGTTTCATGGGAGCATTTAATGGATTTTGGCTCAAGTTTGTCTCTGCCTGGTGCTCGATTGTGAACAAAGCATATACAACTATATGCACATAGAAGAAGCGGGTAACAACTTTGTTTTGGAAACAGTAAAGAATGGGACTCTTATGTGCAAAACAAGAGTATACATATGGCTAATTAACATGCATTGAGAATAGCATTGCCCAAAATATGTCGATTTTGTTAATAAGTATTTGCACAGAAAGATTGATGAATGATTCCTTAATAAGACATGAAAGTTTGAAATGGTGTAGAAAACTATACCCATGCATTGTCACTACTAATACACTGATGTTAACAACCAAATTAATTATGAATCTCAGGACGAAAGTTTTTGAAGATTGATAAAAATTTATAATGATTTTTCATGAAAAATTAACCAAGAACAACAAAAATAATCATTAATTAGAAAGCTATGTTTAAACCAACACAACTAAGACCCTAAGTTTGGATGAACGTTTTCAAATGCTTGTGTAGCTCAACTATTGCTCACTTTAATAAAAGTTTATTTCTCAAGCTGGCATGACTCTTATTCTAAAGGTTATACTCCCTCCATTCCTTACCGTCTCTTATTCTAAAGGTTATACACCCCCTCACGCTCAGAATTTTTACTGGTGCGTGACACATTTATGGGGCACCCAACATCGAATGGGGAGGCTCTGATACCATGTTAAATTTGGATCAGGCTTAACTCACCCCAAAAGCTAACTCAAGAGGGAGGAGTTCCTATAGCCCATATAAAGGGCACATTACCCCTTTCCACAACCGATGTGGGATTCAACAACCTTATTAATATTAGTCAATGCAATTAATAAATTATGTGAAATTTAACATTTCATAAATGGGCATTTTAGTAAAGTATTAGCCTGATTAATTTATTCTAATCATTACCTTAATTTTAGTGAACTTAGCAAAAGGAACACTTGTTAAGGAATGGAGGGAATAATTTGGAGTATTTGGATATCATTTTCTATATTGCACTGATACTTGGATGACTTAAACAGTTATAGGAAATAGTGGAAGGCAACTGGAGGTGCTAGAGTGGGGTGGTGATGTAGTCCTTCTGACTTATGTCCTATGTTAATCATTTTCCCTCCACCTTGGTTCTGCAGAAGAACAGAATTAGTTATGAATGGGACAAAATAATTAAGCTATTTGGTTAATTTGCTGATGGAGATCATAACGGATGGACATTCTGGGCAAACAATACGGAGTTAGGAATTGAGGGAAGATGATGTACCTTCTCTACCCTTTTAACCACAATCTTTGAACCATTGGCTAAAGTAGGGTCAGAAAGAGATGAAGAAACCGAGACGGGAAAAAGATTTTTATTACCGGAGATGTGATTGAAGGCACCAGAATCAAGGAGCCACAGAGACAGAGTTGAGCAAGAACTGCCAGCTTGGGTAGGCAATGGATAAAGATGACCTTTATTTGTCTTGATATTGTAGAAATTGTTTATAGTCAACTCTAGAAGTGAGAATTTTCCTTTCAAATGTAAATTTAAGCATGGACATACTATAAATTGTCTTTTATCTTTTTTTGTTTGTTTGTTTCTTCTTCTTCCTCTGACATTGTTGGTTGCATATTCATTTTATGTCATGCACAATAATCAAGAGTAATCTAGACATGAACCAGTCGTATCTAACCTTCTCTTATTGAATTGTAACAGATTTTGATCGACCCAAAAAGATTTCTTGGAGTCCAGTCTGTTGCAGATGCTGTCGAGTATCTTCACTCGGGTAAAAGTGTTGGCAAGGTATTGTTCAGTTTGTATTGCATCTTCATCTTCTTCACATCCATTAATTCTTTCAGAAAATTCTGAGGTACAAATTTTACAGGTGGTTGTTTGCATCGATCCAACATTCAGCGAACAGATGGCGAAACTATGAGCTTCTGTTTGTGAATCACCCTTTGTGGACATGGTTCCCATTTGGCTGCAAATCAATGTTTATGCACTTTGACCAGGAGATTCAACTCTATCATTTGCAGCTTATCAAGCAAGGAGTCTTGAAAAAGTCCACAGTGAAAATACATAAAGGAAAAGAAAGCCATGAATAAATTAAAAATAAAAAATAAAGTGGGCAGATTTGTTATACATATTAAATTAGTGAATACTAATAGTAATGTTCTAAGTGAAATGGCCTCTAATAATATTCTCAGCATAGTGCATCACTTGAAGCTTCTCTCGGAGAAATAACATTCCCTTCATTTAGCGCGAATAATTTTAGAAGAAAAAAATTTAAATGAATTTTTACAGAATTTATAAAAATAATATCTATGATTGGAAATTTTTCAAGTTGAAAAAAATTGAATTCTTTTAAGTAAGATAATTGCAAGAAATGAAATTAATTGAATTAAATTATTGTAAAATTTTTATTTTCAAATAGAGGAATTATGTTTGAGGAGTGATTATTTTTTAATATTCCATATGTAATAGTTTTATTTTTAATCACTTTTTGGATAAATTTCTTAACAGGTATGTTTTTGTAATTTCATGTGTCAATGTTGTACATTGTCTTTATTCAATTCTCTAGAATTTGAATATAGATTACGGGAATGTAATAGACTTATTATAGAATAAAAAATGCTTCATGGATCGATTTTATCCAAATCGAATTCAAATGGTACTTGTCAACTAATAAATTTATCCTTCTAGTTTACAACTTCTCTAGTTCTAAATTTAAATTTTATTCTCCTTATTAAATATGCACTAGTAACCAATGAATGTTTAATGCTATTTACGAGGCTCAGTAAAAAAGTTAGATTGCATGTTTATTCACATTGAAATGAAAAAGAATCGTGGAAACGTGATTAAGGTCTATTAATTGACTTTAACAAAGTAGATTGTTCAATCAAGATAACTCCATTAATTAATATATACTAAATATTAAAGTTCATACTCTTAACAAATATTTCATTGAAAGGACATTGGAATTCAACAAACATTGAAAGTAAAATACAATAACTAATAGCATAGCTCCAATTAAGTAAACTTATTTTAATTGCTCGTGTGAATTGATTTAATATCTAATCTCCAGTCAATTTAAGTGATATAATTTTAATGGAATAAAATCAAATAATTAGTGCCGTACGTCCAATCAAGTAAATTGGTTATATGAATTGATTTAATTTCTAGGTAGTATGTCCAATTTATTTAAGAATAAATAAAGTTTAAAATGTTTTTAATCGACCATGACCAAATAACTATCGTAAGTCCAATTAAGTAAATTCAAATCCAATTAGATATTGGCATTTAATTCAAAATAAATTTTCTTGAAATAAACTATAATTCTATTAAGACTCTTTTTTTTTAATTCATGAATTAAACTTTTTAATTAATTAATTATATTAGTCCTTGAGCCACATTAAGTGGGTCTAGAAATGTGTATTGAAATTTACACGAGTCTATTAATAATGTTTTAAACAAAACACTTATTAATGACCCAATAAGAAAATACCAAAGTGTCATTTGTCCAAATTTCATCGTGTGCGATCTTGTAGGACTATTCAATGTTAGCAATTGATTTTTAAGGTTCATAAATTATAATTGGTCTCTAACAAAACATTATAATTACTCAAATTGAATAGTTATGAATTTGCTCAGAAAATCACCGTACTAGTGAACTAGTACAATCATTTGCCATAAAATATCATAATTTGCATAAGATATCATCCTTACTCATTGCTAAATCATTTTTCTTGACCTATTAGTGATACTGAATCAATCAAACTATGATAACTCTTATCATACAACTTGGGTGTAGCCACACTTTTCTCAGTTTCACTAGTCAAGTGGCAGATGATATTTTCCCTTTTTTCGAGAGAGACAAATCCCTTCACTTCTCTCATGTTGCATAGCATGAATCGTGGCATACCCAATCATACCTGTACTTGCCAACCCATTTATGAGCGTGTTAGGTGTAAGTCAAAGCATACAATGACTTATCTAAGCATCTATAGAGATTTTCAGTCTAAGGACTTTAGTACAAGTATCACTAGAAAGATACTTATGACTTTCAATCATGTAGTGTTCTCATAAGTGGACTGTTTTCAAATACAACGTTTTTAACTTGTATTTATGTTTTCTTATTGATATCCACTATCCTATGACTCATAAAACATGATCATCTCACAAAGATCATACTAGCCTTAGTTCAATGTCACTCTCATGACAAAGATTGACTAGGGAAGTTTAGAATATTGTTCTTTAAAATTTCAAGGTTTTACTATCAAATGCCTCACACTTGATAACTTGAACAGACCCAATATTCAAGAATGTTTTATCAATTTAATATGCACAGTAATAAATAAAGTGATAAAAACAAATGTCTCATCTTTATTTATTGTAGATAAAATATCTTTATAATGTACTTGGGACTAGGGCTTACACTAACATGTATGTAGTAAACATTTGTGAGTGCTATGTATTCTCCATTTTCACATTAAGATATATGGTTCTGCGGCCACAAATATTCACGACAGATCCATCACCAATCCTCACCTTGCCATGGATAGTTTCATCAAGTTCAGCAAAGTTCTTCTTGTAATCCGTCATATGGTTGCTTGGACCACCGTCAAGGTGCCATACACCGCTCTCATACTCCTCCTCACTCCCAAACTTGGGTTTAACCTTCTCTTCATTTAACATAACTTCAATTGATGCCGGCTCATCAAAATGCACTAACTCACATGCCTCAGCCATTAGTAGTGCAAGCTCATTATCATCTTATTTTTCAGCAAGATGAGCTTTCTCTTCCTTCTTATTTGCCTCGTAATTAGATGCAAAGTGCCCAAGCTCATTGCAATTGAAACACCATACCTTCTTTATATCAAATTTCTGAGAGCACCAATTCTCATCGTTGTCACGTCCTCATCCACGATGTGCTTTGATCCACCACGGCCACGGCCACGTCTGCATCCACGAGCACTACCACTATCACGCCCACCGGCATGTTCTCTGGGTGATCAAGCTCCCGAGCTCATCGCATTCTTGCGTGCCTTCCACTCCCCATGTGTCAGGAGTACATGCTTACCCCCTTTCATGTTGCGGCCATGTAGGCATTCCTCATGAGCTTTAAGTGAACCAATCACTTCCTCCATTATCTTGCTCTTCGAGTCACCAAACTCCTCGATTGTAAAGGCAATTTGGATGAATTTCTGCAATACCACACGCAACATCTTCTTCACTATGTACTCCTCGTCTACTTTTTTACCAAGGCCGCACAGCTTGTTGACGACGGTAGACACCCTGCTAGTGGAATCATCGACGGCTTCATCATCGTCCATGCAAAGGCTCTCAAACTCCTATCTTAGAGTTTATGCTTTTGCCTCCTTTACATGAGCCACACCGAGGTGCATGGTTTTCAAGGAATTTTACATATCCTTCGTGGTCTTCTTCTCTCCAAGTTGCAGCAGCGTCTCCTCAGTGATCCCTTGATAGATTGCCGCCAACACCATCTTATCTTTGTGTGGTTCAACAAGATTGTCGGAAACAACAGCCTCCCACACGCCTTGAGCCTCCATGTACACCTCCATTTTTATCATCCATCCCGAATAGTTGCTCTTGGTGAGCAACAGGTACTAGAGGGTAACACTCCCTTCTTGCGACATCATCCTCCGCGATGCCGCCGTGCCGGTCAGATTGCTGCTGCCGGTCCTAGCAGAGCTCGATGTCTAATTGCTTCTTCTTGGCATGTACTGAGGCATACAAGAGCGAGGCTTTGATACCAAATGTCAAGTGAAAAAACACACGCAAACACTGTAGACACAAACAATAGACACACGAATATGAGGAAGAAGATGAACAGGGATACTCAGTTTTTGGTGCAGTAACTGCATACACCGTTTTTCTCATACTGATTTTGTTATTCAGCAAAAGAAGATTAAATATAAAAAAAATGTCATACAATGCTCCTAAACTCACGCCACATTCCTGTAGACTCAGCTCCAACTCCATAACTAACCAACTCATAAAGCACTTAACGGGGTTTTTGCTTTTTCAAGTTAAAAAAAAAAAAAAATTTCTCAAATCCTGATTCGGTAAAAAATTTTTCCCGGATGAAGGTGAAATTTGACTCTACCGCACTTTAAAAGTGCGGTAGAGCTTACCGCACTTTCAAAGTGCGGTAAGAAAAAATAATTAAAAAAAAATATTTAAATGCATTACCGCGCCTCTAAGGCGCGGTAATGCATGAGTGCGGCTCTGCCGCACTCAATCAACGGAAAAATATAAATTTAATTTTTATTTAATTAATTTTATTTATTTAATTATATATTAAATTTATAAAATATAATTATAAAAATTATATTAATATTATTATAAATATTAATTATTTTAATTTATTTATAATAAAATATTATATTTTCATATTTATTATTTTTATTACAGTTAATTTATAAATATTTATAAGTTATAAAAATTATAAAAAATTAAAATTTATTTTATTTCATATTTTTTCATGTCAAAATATTTTATAAATAAAAAAAAAGGTGATGTCTATATAATACAAGAGAATATTTATTCAACTTTAATATTATTTTTTGACCTTATTATTTGTATATATATTAATTTATTTTTATTATATTACTGTTTCTAAATATTTAAATGTATTTTTTTATTTAATTTTTTATACTTTCTACGTTGATAAATATGATTAATAAAATAAATTATATATATTATTAGCATTAATTAATATATTTTTTTGAATTGGAGATTGAGAATTGAGTAAAACATGAGACCTCTAATTTCTTAAATTTATTTAAATATACATACTATCAGATTAAGTACCTGAATATTATATTAATATATTTATATATATTCTTAGCATTAATTAAATTATATAAATTAATAAAATAAAATAGTAAATATGATAAATATAATATTATATTATAAATAATTTAAATTAATTAATATTAATATTACTATCATTTTTATAACTATATTTTATAAATTTAATATAAAGTTAATTAAATTAATAAAATATAATATAATAATTAATTAAATAAAAATTAATTAATATTAATATAATTTTTATAACTATAATTTATAAATTTAATATATAATTAATTAAATTAATAAAATATAATAATTAATTAAATAAAATTTTATTAATTAATATTAATATAATTATATTTTATAAATTTAATATATAATTAAATAAATAAAATTAATTAAATAAAAATTAAATTTATATTTTTAAATTCATTGAGTGCTGCTCTCATGCATTACCGCGCCTTTGAGGCGCAGTCATATATTTAAATAATTTTTTTTTAATTATTCTTTCTTACTGCATTTTTAAAGTGCGGTAAGTTCTATCGCACTTTGAAAGTGTGGTAGAGTCAAATTTTACCCTGATTCGAGAAAAAATTTTTTCCACACTAAAATTTGAAAAATTTTTTTTTTTTTAATTTGAAAAAGCAAAAAGCCCGCACTTAATAGAGTCATATACAACGAAAAATAACAAACTAATGCAATATGTAAACATGTAACTAAAATAACAATTAGCAATAAAATTAAATACTACAATTATAGTCCAGGATCATATATGCATTTCTGAGTTGTCAAGATAAAAAAAAATTACCAAAGGAAAATATCATCTTTAAATGACAATTAAATATTTAATAATCATATTTAGCATTCAAATGTCAAACTGGAAAACAAGAAATAACATTGAGATGATTATTCAGTATATGGCACAGAAATCATTGGTAATTCCTAATAATCTGCAATACAAATAGAAGAGATACACAATAAGACTTATTAACAAAAATTATCACGCAAGGGCGCGAAACCCATTCACATACACACACAGAGACTTCCTTATAGCTAACAGGGGTGGGTCTTGCCTGCAAATGAGACACTCCTTACTGGTACCAACTAGGTTGATGGTCGAGGAACCCATGGTTTCACCTGCTTCATCTAGGTAGGTGTCGTACGATATGTAAACCATTATCTGCATGCATACCAATTAAACAACACATAATCCACAGATATTCACTTACTGGAGAAGTCTTAGGACTAGTACGGATATCAACAACGAGCTTTTGCAAGTTAAGCTCTTCCATTCTCTTCTTGTTCTTTTTTTTTTTTTTTTCTCCTCTTTCAGCGGATTTGATTATATTTGGAGTTGGCTACCGCCATTTTTCTTTCTCCTTCTTCTTCGGTTTAACAATTCAAAGACCGATTGAATTGAAAGCAGGGAACGTATGGGTAGGAGGTGAACTGAAGAACCCAGAAATGGAAGATGACCGTTGGGTTCTGGTCTTTTTATCAAAAGCGGTCAAAGGAAAATATTTAGTCAAACGAGGTGGAGAAAATTTTATGGAAGGTCACTTTAGTGGTAATGATAAAAGAAACTGATTTTGTTGGTTTTTTTATTTTAAAAAATATATTAAAAATTTTAAAAAGTTTGTTCATTAATTTAATGATTAAATATTATAAAAAATTTTAAAATATATGTAATAAAGAAAGATTAAATAATAGATTTTTTATAAAATTAATGAGTAACTAATAAGTCTTTTTAAAGTATAAAAATTAAACAATAAAATATTTAACAAATAAAATTAATGATAGTACTAATTAATAAATTTTTTAAAATATTAAACTATTTTAATATATTTTTAAAAATGGAGAGCCTAATTGAATTAATCTATAATATAGGGAATAAAAAATATATACTCACATTATTTTATAATTTTTATTCATATTTGTTTTGTTATCTTAAATTTATTATATGTTTTCTTTTAGCGGATTATAATTTTATTTTATTTTTAAAAATTATTTAAAATATTTTTTAATATTTAATAAAATTTAATATATTTAGAATGAGTATACTCGAAAAGTTAACAAAAAAAAATTATAATTTTTAATATGTGTAAAAAAGTAAAGTGTATAAAAAATTATAATACGAATGAGTAATAAAGTTATAAAATTTATTTAATAATATTATTTATAATTTTTAATAAAATAATATTTTATTGTAAAATTATTATTCAAAATTATAATAACTAAATAATATATAATTTAAAATTATAAAAATTAAATAATACATCGAGTTAAAAATTTTAGTGCTACCTACAAAGTTTCATGATTCAGAGTGTCTTTTATTCTTTCAATTTATCCGATACATAGTAATATAAGAGTAGTTAAATAAGAAAGCTAGCCATTGAAGTTGTGCAAAAATGACTTCTCAGCGCAAGAGATATGAACATGATGGCTTGAATATTACAAGAAAGATAACATGTATAATAAGTATTTTATCAAATTATCCATCAATTGTCTTTAAAATAATTAAAATATCCTTAAATTTATAATATCATCTGATTATTGGATTACGTTAAAATTAATATTTATATTCCCAGATTTTTTAAATATAAATAGTTTATTTCCTATATCCTAATTTTATCAAATTGAAAAGTAATATTGTTTAGAGAGGGACTTATACTAAATTTATATAATATTATATAATAAATTAATAAATATATAAATTAATAAATATAATAAATTAAATAAATATAATATAATTTATTATATTATATTTTTATTTTTTTATTTTATTTTTTATATTAATTTATATTAATTAAAATATTATATAATTATACTAAGTATATTATAAATTAATATATAATATATAAAGGGTATAGACTTCTAATTTGATAAAATCATAATAAAAAATTAAAATATTGAATTGTAAAAATAGAGATATATATTAATGATATATAATAATTTATTTTAAAATATTATTTATATTTTTGATGTGATATAATAACCGTTCAAAGTAAGTTATGAACTGTTGTCATAAAATATGCTCATGTGGTAAGAGTCTGATAAACTGTTACGTGGTTCCACCTATTAAAAGGAAGATCCGGACATCATAGCACTTTCACCAAGACTCACCTTCTCCTGTGCAGAACGAGACTTCACGGAAAGTTATCGTTAGTGGATACAATCCAGTAGATCCTCATTATACCTATAATCATGGGATTTCTTATTCATTAGCCAATACTAGTCGGATTTCCAAGAGATTTAATAACCAACTCCACCTTCTTACAATATAAAAGCTTATATGCATAGAGATTAAGGTACACATGTTTACACATTCATTCTGAATTCTAAACAATTCATTATATTCACCCATTCTATTAGTTTACTGACTTGAGCATTGAAGTGACTGCTCTTAGGTGCCAACAACCTCACATCTTTTCTTTTGCAGATTGACCAATTGCAGCTCACTTCTATTTGCAATCACATCATTTTGTTTCATTATCAGAAAATCCATTAAATTCTTCCTGTTCATTTGAATTAAAACCGGTCTTCTATTCACTTTCTCTTAAAAATACACTTTTCTTTTTTCCTATTCTCCAAATGGCTGATAATTCATGAGCTGCTGTAAAGTCTACTGCCAATAAAGGGGTCATCATTACTTCCACCCTCGGTAGTGGATAAAACACGCCCTCTATGGTCAATGAGGTAGACCTTAATATCTGAAGACCTCAATATCTGAATAATGAGCAAATGGTTTAGTACATTAAAAAACTATAGGTAACTCTAGAGAAATATAAGGCTCAGGAGGAGACCTTATTCATGACTCCCAAGATAAGGGAGGAAGCTTCCATCGAGACCTTAAAGACTCAGACGAAAGCAATCTGAAAGCAATCCAGAGGGAATGCTAAGCCGGAGGACGATGAGTCATTAGACGAGGCTCCAAAAGATGTCGACTGGAAGCTGATCTGAGCTGTACAAAGCTATCAGAAGGAGAAGGAGGAAGAGCATGGCCTGGACAATGCTTTTCCCTTGTCGGAAGATCCTAGCAGAAACTTTCCCTACCAAGTTCAAGCTGCCAAGCTTAGACAAATATGACGGAACAGCTGATCCTAGGAGTCACTTGGCGATCTTCAAGACAAATATGCAACTTCAAAACGTCAACGACTTTGTGTTGTGTCGGGTATTTCCATCTACACTCATAGTTTAGCTCAGAAATAGTACCAACATCTGAGCTCAAGTTCTATTCATAATTTTACGTAGTTTGTCATGTTGTTTAAGTCTAGATTTATTACCTGCATACCTTCTAAAAAACTCTCCTCTAACTTATGAAAGATTCAACAAGGAGAGGATGAGTCTTTAAGGAGTTTCACTTCATATTTCAATACTGAAGCGATACAGGTAGAAGAATTAAATCACGAATGTAACATTCTCTGGGCCCATACCAGTGAATATTGTCTGCTTTGGGTCAAGGGATTGGTACCCTTTCTTCCCTCATGGTTTTGTTTCCGGGTTAAGGGATTGGTTACCCTTTCTTCCCAAAACGGGTCCACTAGGATATTCAGGGCATGCCCTTATAAGGCCCTGCCCCTTCTAACCTCTTTCCGATGTGGGATACCTTTGATCCACCTATATAGGGTTCCTTCCCCCCATACAGGTCTGAGCGTCCTCACTCAGCA